>NC_138983.1:93795724-94323843 GCF_964341445.2 Mesoplodon mirus | reverse complement strand
CACCAGCCATAATGTTTTAAAACAACTGGCTTTTTTTGCATAGTCTTTAGAAGAGGGTTAGATGAGCACTTCTGTTTTCCTTTCCTTGAGAAGTTTTATAACAACACCGAAAAGTCATCTTTAAAATGTCAGACGATATTAACAACAAAATCTTGGAAGACAGCCAGTCCACCAAGGAAACAAACCCAAAGGACTCTTTACAGATGCAAATCTTAAATAAGCAACAGAACCTGAGAGTGGGGTGAGGGCAGGGGAGAGAAATACTTTGTAGCAAAGAAATACATTCAAGAGATGCCTCATGGCCTTGAACTGTTGGAAAGGAGTAGCAGTAAACAAACCTGGCCCCCAGCCATTGCTAAAGGGCACATTCATTAGGAAGTTGGAAGCAAGAAGTCTAAGATCATGAGTCAGAGAAGCAGAATCATGAGCCACACCCACACTGGGTTCTATATGCTATTGTTAAAACCAAGAGAAGTTGATGTAAATATTTTAATTGCAAGGAATTTGAAAAAGTGGTTTTTAATCTCACTAGTTGATGCCAGGCCAGGTTTTTGATTATACAACTGAGGATGTAGCTCTATAGTCCTGACAGCTGAGTAGTAGAGAAGATGCAGTTTTCTTCCCACAAAAATACCACTTCTACTAACAATTCTAAAGGGAGAGAAAGCCTTTAACAGAGAACACATTAAGGGAGAGTCACAGTTATTTAAAACCAGAAACTTAAATATTGATGGAAGAAGCAAGTAGGTTTAGGAAGAGAGCAAGCTACAGAAATTGATAAAAGCTTTGCACTTTTAGTTGAAATTTTTAAAATTATAAACAAAAATGGAGAATTCTCTGCAATTTGTATTTTATCCAGTATTCAACTAAGTGGCCTATTAGTTTAGTAGGATGAAAAGTATCTTGCTGGCAAATGTGGAAACTAATACTGAAACAGAAATAGAAGGCAGAGACATATTTTCGTAGCAGAGGATTTCACCAGCTTTGTCAAGGTTGACACAAGAATCATATTATAGTTATACTTAATATAAACGTTAGATTATGTAATACATAAATGTATATTCAGTAGAAATAGTCAATAAATTGTACATAATGTACTACAGTAGTAAATGTTAGGTTCTTTTCACTGAATACTTTATAGTGTTTTTGCGATCTTTATAAAGAGCCTAGTTTTTAAATAAATACTATTTCAAATTTGGGGAATGAGAAGTTTAAAATAAGATGAACCAGATTTCTACAATCCATTTTCTGATGCTCAAAGTGGGCAGACTACAAAATGGAGCATGGCTGAGGCCATGTGGTAATCTGTGTGTTCCTTGCACTGTTTGAATTATATTATACATCCGTAATATGCAGGGGCACAAATCACTCATAGGTTCTGCCTTTTTTTTTTTTTTTCTTTTTTTTTCTTTTTTTTTCTTTTTGCGGTATGCGGGCCTCTCACTGTTGTGGCCTCTCCCGTTGCGGAGCACAGGCTCCGGATGCGCAGGCCCAGCGGCCATGGCTCACGGGCCCAGCCGCTCCGCGGCATATGGGATCCTCCCAGACCGGGGCACGAACCCGTATCCCCTGCATCGGCAGGCGGACTCTCAACCACTGCGCCACCAGGGAGGCCCCATAGGTTCTGCCTTTTAGGCAAACTTTTACACACGAATAACAACTAATTAGAATAGACCTTAGCAAAACCGTGATGTTTGCTTGTTTCATCAAGCTCCACTTTCTGAGTTTCCCCTGTGAGTCTGTTTATTGCTCTGTCTTCTCTATTCCCTGATACCCTCTGCAGAACACTTCTGCCCTCAAGTTCTCTTCCCTCTTGCACATCATCAAAACTTGCTTTTGGATCATTCAGGCTGAGGTAAAAATGACTACGATCTTAAAGCACAACCAGTATTTGAATTTTAATGGGAAAAAAAGATTTAAGCTAAAGGGATGAGATTCCGAGATAAAGGGATGAGAGTTGAGTGCCAACCATCAGTTAGTAGATGAGAAGACATTTTTAGGCATCAAAACTTTTCTGCGTCTCTAGTCATAATACTAATTCTGCAAGCTGTATAGTTGGAGAGATGCAACCATACGAAAGGCTCAAGATATCAGAAAATAGAAACCAAAACTACTTCCTCTTAGTTCATGAATAGGGTGTAGGTTTACTAAAGAGGACATTAAAATTACTCCCTGTTTCCTGAACCCAATCCAACCAGCAAGGGAAAGGAGTTGAATAATGTGGCATTTGAGTTGGTTAATGGCAGGGAGGATGCAGAGTGGAATTACAGATGTAAAATGGATATGAGGATGTTATTTGTGTGTATGTGTCCGTTGTGTATGTGTATAGAAGCCACCTCTGTCATCTAGGAAAAGACATTTAAATCTTCCAGAGTTATAAATTCACTGAGAAGAAACGATAAACTTCAGCATCATTTTGTTGCTCAATTGGGTCCTATTTGAGGGATGAATCAATAACAATGATTTCCTTGAATGGTCTCTCAAGGCTATTGTTTTTTTTGTTTTTTTTTTTTTTGTGGTACGCGGGCCTCTCACTGTTGTGGCCTCTCCCGTTGCGGAGCACAGGCTCCGGACGCGCAGGCTCAGCGGCCATGGCTCACGGGCCCAGCCGCTCCGCGGCATGTGGGATCTTCCCGGACCGGGGCACGAACCCGTGTCCCCTGCATCGGCAGGCGGACTGTCAACCACTGTGCCACCAGGGAAGCCCAAGGCTATTGTTTTTTTATGGCCCTGGTATGCAAGGGGGTTGTTCTGAAAGGACACAAACAGGTAATTCTCTCTTTCAAGGATTTTGGTCGTAGTAGTTGAGCAAAAACTACAGTATGATAGAAAGCAGTTCGTTTTCTTTGTCTCATATACAGAGTTAAAATTAAAAAGTGAAAAGACCCTACGTTTTATCATTTTATATTCAACACTTATCTACATAAGTGTTAAAACAAATTGATCTTACTACCCATTATGATTATTAAGGTACCAAAAAAAATTCACTTTGAAAACGATTCCTGAATATGGATACATTTTGTATTCAGAATCACATGGAAAAAGAAGCCTCTTAATTTACATGGGCCAGTGTCCCATAGTTATTGATCATTATTCATGGGAAATAAATTAATTTTCTAACATTCCATCATTTGCTATTTTTTTTAACAAAAGAGGGATTTTATTGTTCAGCACAGGGAAATATAGCCATCATTTTATAATAATTAAATGTAGTATAATCTATAAAAATATTGAATCACTATGTTGTACACCTGAAACTAATATAATATCGTAAATCATCTATACATCACTAAAAAGAGGTATTTTAGTTTTCTTATCAGCTGTTCTGTTCTTTGTTAAGAAGTGAGGGAAAAAACACTTACTGATTCTAAGGAAGTCAGATCCTTGATTTGCCTGATGATTATGAATATGGAAAAAGTGTTCTCTACAGAACAGTAGCTCTTAATCAAGAAAAGGCCGGCTCTAACATATTCTACAAAGAAGAGTGTGCCAAGATATAGCAATCCTTTTTGATTTCTTTTGAAGTTTAAACAAATAGTGTACTCCGCATGAATTTTATCTTTCAACTAAATCATTCTACTGTGGAATTTATGATGCTATACTACTAGTTTACGAAGCAAGTGTAGTAGGCTTCACGTATCTCCATATCTTATATTGATGGCATTTAAATTCTAATACCAAACTGTTATTGTTTCATAAACTAGGAGAAAATTACGCTTATAACAAGCAGGAGAAGCTGGCAGAAACAACAGATTTTCCATTCTTTGCTTTCTATTGTTTGTAAGCCTAATTACCCTAGTTGACCAATTAATGACAACACATGATGAAATTTTCCTGACTGCTAATTAATTAGCTCTAATTTCACGAGCTTTGTTACTGCTAAGGCTTCCACTAATTCTATGTGTGAATGTCTTCTTACCCTACTCCTCCTACTTTCCTCTTTGAACTTCCTCATATGTAGAGAACCCATTTGATTGACTTAAGCGTCAGAAGATACTTATAATCAGAGAAAAAGCAAAAAAGAATGACTATAATGCCAATTAGTATAACTATTAATTAGAAATTATGTTTTGAGGATTTTCAGACAGAAGAGGAGTAGAAATGATAATAGTTTAGTTTTAGGAAAGCTGTAGTACACAAATAGAACCCCAAATCACACCACAGAGAATTTTGCAGGAATTTAATATATCTGATATACACTCAATTTGTGCCCATGAATGGTGAGCAACTAGAAGTAAAGGAGAATCACATAGTTACATTTCTGGACAAATCAGGTTATCAGAATGATGTAATAATGGCAGTTTACCTCAATCACTCCTTAGGCTTTCTTATTTACTATGCTAAATGTTAAGTGAGGTTTCTGAGTAAAAGCATTACAATGACTTCAGCATTGTGGGACATGAAACACAGTGAGAACTCAGAGCAAGGAAGGAAATAGGTAAGAAGGAAAAAGAATTGAAAGAGCTGAAAGGTGTATTACTTAGCTGTCAGGTGTTAGGAGAGTTTATTTGTGCTTTTTCTTAATCTTCATAACGCTCTTGTCAGAATGGTAGTAACATACCCTTTTTTTTTTTTAGATGAGCGACCTTTAACTGTAGGTTGCACTTGATTGTCTGCCAGGTTTTCAAGTCTGTGATGGGGACAGTAATGTCAGAAATTTCAATCCCAGTCAAATCAAGACCTGGTAGAAACACCATGGAAGTGCATAGTTTTGACCCAAATTTGACCACATTAAAATGTTGTTCTTTCTTCTCCAGGATGATAGTCTGTATTTCAAGAAGAATTCTAATTCTTGCCCCATAACAATTTCTCTGAGTTCTTTGTGCCAACTAAAGCCTTTGATTGATTTTCATATTAGCAAAGCCCTGGAATTATATGCAAAATGCTATGAATAGTTAGCAAATAGCAAAAGGATGCAGAGCCGTTATCAGATTCTCAAAACTCAATCAGATTATCTAAGAGTTTACATTAAATGAGGTAATGAATGCCCTTTCTGGATCCAAACATTATAATATTTTTAATCCTTACCTTGGTCCCTGAAATGTCTATTATCTCTAATTATCAGTAAGGGAACTGAGGCGTCATAAAGTCTAAGTAAGTGAGAGGTCTGGAATTCAAATCCAGGTCAGTTTCAGTCTTGAACACCACTAATTCTATAGCCTACACTGCATTCTATACTCTCACTGTAGATAATCAATAAATGTTCATTTATTTCCTTTACCCCAGTTGGGGACAAAGAACATGGATGTGTGAAAGAAAGTACAGGTTAGTTTTAATGTAAATGATATAATAATAATGCTAGTCAGCAGTTATGGAATATTCATATTGTTCTAGGAGTTGAGCATTAAGTACTTTACAGGCATTCTTTTATATAAAATCTCATATATATAATACCTACCTTAGGAAGTAGGTAATATAAATGTGCCAAGGTGATTGAAATAACGTGGTCACGTACAGGCAATGAAACTGGGAAGGAGTTTTCTGGGCTGATGGTTGAATTTTGGCCAAGACATTAAGGGGAGAAAGGATGAGCACTGGTGGGGAGACTGAAAACTTATTCATCATAGGGAGAAAGCACTGGTGGAAGCATTGTGCTGCTTGCTTAAGAACTGTTACCCTCATAACCCAAAAACTGAGGTTTTGCTGAAAGCTGAAGGCAGATTTCTTGCAGTGTGAAAAAGAACTTACTGATATCTCTTCATGTTTGAACATGACTGTTTGGCAGATTTGTTGAAATGACTCAAGTTCTCTTTCAGATCTGGACTAAATGTCTGTATCATAGCATTAGGGCCCATGAAGCAGCATTTGCAAGCCCATACTCACCTCCCCCCTTTTTAGTGTTTTGCACTCTGGAAAAGCAAACAACAGCAACAACAATATCTTATTTCCTTTTATCTATAGTTATTATTAATCTTGTCAAGAAACCCATTTGATATATTTATGCTAAACTATAAATGAGATTTTTCCAGTTTTATTGAGATTGAATTGATATATAATATTGCATCTGTCCAAGGTGTACAATGTGATGATTGATATATATATATATAGTGTGAAATGACTACCACAATAAGTTTAGTTAACCTTAATTCACATAATTACAAATTTTATTTTTGTGATGAGAACTTTCAAGATCTACTCTCTTAGCAACTTTCAAACATAAAATACGGTATTGTTAACTGTAGCGACCAAGCTGTACATGACATCACGATTACTCACTTATCTTATAACTAGAAGTTTTTATCTTTTGATCATCTTCACTCATTTTCCTCACCTCCAACCCCCAGCTCTGGCAACCATCATTCCATTCTTTCTATCATGAGTTCAGTATTTTAGATTTCACATATGAGATCCTAAAGTATTTCTCTTTCTCTGTCTGACATTTCATTTAGCATAATGCCCCCCAAATCCACCCATGTGGTCACAAATAGCCAGATTTCCTTCTTTATCATGGCTGAATAATAGTAGGTTGTATGCACCCCATTTTCTTCATCCATTCATCCACAAAAATCACTGAGGTTGTTTCCATGTCTTGGCTACTGTATTGGGTTGGCCAGAAAGTTCATACAGTTAATGAATACACTGTTCAATAAAACTTGGTGAAAATGAAAAATGTGTCTTTCATTTTTACTTAAAATAAATCTTTGACAAAGCCAGCTAGGCATCCCTTTGAGTAATGACTTATATCGCATTGAAATATTTTAAACATATGAAGAGTAATAGCTTAAATGACAAATGTTACTAATATTGACACAATTGATCAAGGAGAATATGTTAGAATATGTTAAAATGCAGATGGACAGTGAAAGAACAAATATAACTTTTAACTAAATATTGTCTTGATATTTAGACCATTGGTTAAGAACATGATCACAGGTTTCATCCATTTCAAGAAAGCAGAATATTTGCAGATCACTTAACATTTACTAGGTATGTTCTCAGTCTGGAAGGATATATTTCATTTACATGTGTCATTTAATTTAACCACATCCCTCTGTAATAGATAGTGTTATCCCTATTTGCAGATAGGAAACAGGTTCAGAAAGATTAAGAATGTTACCTAATTCTAGTAAGTAGCCAAACCTAAACTGATCTAATTCCAGGGCAAAGCTCTTTCTGACACATCAGTGTGGGTCTTTATCTCTTTGAGAATTGTTGAACATTAAAAGCCTTCTTCCAGGTAAATGCATAAAGAGACAACATGAGCAATGATATAACAATACAAGTCTCACTAAATAATTGGTGTGTTTGGCCTTGCTTTTGCCGATAGATCTTTTGCAAAATTGCTTTTCTCTGAGATAGTGGACTTTAAATATTTTCTTTGAAGACTTTCCTAAATTATACCTATCAGAAAGCTACTTTGCTTTAAGGCTAAAGAAAAATGAAAGCTTACTTAACTACACTTAGGTGCCAGGGTCATACTAGGAACTCTACACCTGCCAGGATTCACGCTAAGATAGGGTGGCTCCGCAAACTGTCCATAGTACTGTGATTTCTTTCTGATATTTTGAAGTAGAAATAATTTAATAACTATTCACAAAAGAGAGAAACACTGTTTCTTGGTCCTCAATATCATACTGCTGTAGGCTAATTCTTTTTCTCTTCTGTTGCCCCTTAGTATAGAGAGTGTGTTTTGGGGACCCTCCTTCACGATCTTCTCCATTCCAAGAGCATCTTACATAAATCCAGGACTTCTCAAGCAGCCAGTTTTGCCAGATGGTCTTAGGGTTGGTTGTACCCATATATGTATAATCCTGAACTTCTCAAGTAAGGTCCTTATAGAGCATAATGGCTAAGAGAATTGGTGCTGATACCAGACCTGAGTTCAAATCCTGCCTATGCCCCTAAATAGCTGTGTAACCTTGGAGAAGTAACTTAATCCTTAAAGGGATTAGATTTCTCACCCGGAAAATGGTATAATAAATGCATCTACCCCATATGGTTAGTGTGTAAATTAATGTAACTTGAGATGGTGCATGTTAAGCATTAGCACAGTGCCTGTCTCTTGTTAGTAATACCTGCTTTTATTATTAATTATTCTCTTTATATTCCCAGTTTCAGCTAGGTGCCTAACATATAATAGTTGTTCAGCAAATATTTACTGGATTGAACTAGCTCTGAAATTTAAGCATTGGGTCAACAGCAAAGTAGTCACCCCATCAATATTTCTCCCACAGAAAGGGAGAATAGATGGAAGCCAGCCATCATACTTTCTTTTCTTATTCTAAACTTCCCATCCAGGCCCAGCAATAAAATAATCTTCCTGAACCCCAACAATTTTGAGAATTTTTCAAATCACACTATTTGAAAATAGTTGGGTTTCCCTAATCTAATATGTCCCTGGGCCCCAAGGTCACCAAGCTTATATTAATGAAGTCTAGTTAAGATAAATGATTACACTTAGTAAACCAACTGCTTATGAGCTCATTGGGCTTTTTAAATTTTACAATCTGCACTTCATAGAGACACAAGTATTTTGCTTTTGTAGGACACTCAACGGTCAAAGTAGTCTTTTAAAAAGCACAAATCAGATGGTATTATTGCACTGCTTCTGACCTCTAAAGGCTGTCTACTGTAAAGAGATTAAATTTTCAGCTACTTAGCCAGGCTCACAGGGACCATGGGCTCTGGTCACTTACTACATCTTTCCCTGACCTTCATGGGGTTCGAGGCACAGTTGTCTTTTTCAGTCCCTCAGATGCAACAAGCTCTACTTCTTGCTCTCCCGGCTTCAGATTGGCTAATCCTTCTACCCAGACCAATTTCCCTCTGATCATTAAGGTCTCGGTTCAAACGCCACCACTACTATCTTGACCAGAGAGACCTGCCTCCTCACTGCCTTTCCGTCCCATTGTCCAGTCGTATTTCTGTCGCTGTACAAAATTTATTTACATGTTTACTCTGTCTTCCTCCACCACTGGACATTTGCTTAAGAGCAAGGACTTTGTAATTTTTTGCTCACCGCTGAATCTTCCAAGGCTTGCAGCAGACACTGGCACATAGAAGGTGTGTAGGAAATGTGTGTCTAATAAATGAATAAATATGTGAATGAAAAAAAACTGAAACACTAACACAAGAATATTCTCCTTTCAAAAGAATAATGAAAAATAATTTCATTCAATAAGAGTCCTTCTTAGTTACTGATACATGACTTAGTAGTTCCCAATCAATTTAAAATGTTCCATTATTTTCTGATACTTCACAAGTCATTAATTAAATGTTGCTCACATTTAAGGCCAATCTGTGAGACATTATGAACTTGTCTACTCTAAAGTTCCAGCATTAACTCAGGCGGGGCTTCACCAAGTACTGATCCTGTGACCTTGGCCTCTCATTGCCTCAGTTTTCTCATTTGTAACATGGGTATAATAATAGGCTTATTTCATAGGCCTATGAGGAAACCCTCATATATGTGTGTGTGTGTGTGTGTGTCTATATATATGTATTTAAACGGTGTCTTAGAATAGTGTCTGGCACGTGATAAGCATCACAGAGTGTTGACTGCTGCTACTAGAACCGTTATTATGAGAACTACCTGTTGAGAATAATCCTTCATATACTGGTTTATTCCACTGGAGATAAAGGAAATTAATAGAATGTTAGAAATCAGATGAAACACAGAAAGCCAATAAAATATACCAAGACAGAAGATGATGAGAGTGTAAAAGCATAGAAGAAAAAAATGGTTTTTGTGTTTCTTATTCTTTTTCCTTTTTAAAGAAGGAAAGAGCCTAGAAATAGGACAAAAACTATTCATTGGCTATACTGACATGGGGATCGCTGGTGACCTTCATAAGTAAAATTTCAGGACAGTGGGCAGTGAGATTACGGTGAGAGACGTCAGATGGATGGAAATTATAGAGTACATGGGACGTGAGGACATGGAAACAATATATGAAGATAACAATTTTGAAAAGTTCAGACATGAATTGGCTAAAGAAGATATGCAGGGATTAGGGGAGGAGGGAGGCTTTCATGTTACACGTATAGTTTTTAACATTTTAAGGTGGAGTTACTAGTCTAGAATGAGGTTGAACTTTGGCAAGAACCCTTCATAAGGAGTAGATGGGCTGTAGAAGATGCAGGGCTGTGAAGTACTTGAGAAGATGAGGGAGAATGAAATGCTCTCTGTAGTGCACACGGCCTTGTAACTTTCACTCCTGTAGTAAAAGGGAACACAAAGGTCAACGCAAATGCTAATGAATTAATGGATTTGGCAGTGGACTATTTACTGACCTCTGTGTTCTTAATGAGTTATGAAGCACCTCACCGGCTCAGAGTGAAGGAAGTAGAGAGGATGGAGGTTAAGTAAAGCTTCTAAGAAAATAGTCCTTAAGGAGAATTAGAAAGAGCTTACTGTAAGTCAGAGCAATATTTCCAGTATTGAAAATCCATTTGAAGCTGGTGATTATTAATTTATTGGAATACCAATTTGCCCCGCCACATGATTTTTCTCCAGCTACCTGGATATAAGTTACACAGAGGCAGAAGAGACTGAGAGATAACAATGGAGGGAAAATACAATTCGTATTTTTTTTTGACCTTTTTCCACTTCCCCGCTCCAACTCTGGGGAGCCTTCATGGACATGGCTGCCCTCCCAGCCTCCAGCAGCACTCTGTTATCAAAGAATTCAAAGAAATGGAACATAGGTTTCCAACTTATTAATTTAGCAAAATCAAAAATTATATATAGTGTCTTCCATTGGCAAAGATTTTTGCAATATAATTTGGTTCCATCTTTTGACAAGTAATTTGGCAATGTCTAGCAAGATAAAAATGTTAATAGCTTTTTACACATTAATTCTAATTCTGGAAGCTTATGCCAATAAATAATTTATAATCCAGAAAATTATTATATAAAGATGCTCATTGTCATGTCATTTGTAATAACAAAAAATTGGAAACACCTTTAATTGTTAACAATAGGAAAACAGTTTAGGAAATATCCACTTAGTAGAAAGTTACACAGTTACTCTATTATAATTACAAGATGATGGAGCAAAATAGAATAATGCTTAATAAAGAAAGAATGAAGAAACTTGACCTACAATTGTGTCTTCCTTATGACAGTAATTATGTAAACATATAAATATTTATTAAAACTTAAAACCAAAATAAAGTTTTAAAAGCTCTGTACCAGTAATGGGGATTTTATGTTTGTTTCAAAATATTATTTAACATAACTCTTATAATTTTGTTTTTTCTACTCCTTTTCTTAAGAATTTCTGATTATTACCTCATTTTTCATTCCATAGTTTCAAATAAAGTCAGCAATTTTATCATCAGAGAAGATTAGACTTATTTGACAGTTCATAATTCCAAGTTATTTGGTATAAAAAGACCATATACACTTGTAGGTGCTTTCAAAATAATATTTCGAGAATTTTTTTTTTTGCTTAGTCTTTCCTAGTATGGAGATTCAGCAAACTACCTAAAATTGCTAGCCATTCTTTTTACATTTTTCTCATTTTATTCTTTTATCTTGCCCTTCACAGAAATGATAACAAATGAGTCTGCAGTTGCATCTGCCAATTTCTTAAATCCTCTATATCCACATTATGAAATCATACTTATATGAATGCTTCCAGTATTTTCAGAGCTCTTTAGTTATTATACTTTAGCATTCTGTATGAAGTATCTTATGTAAGTGTAAAATTTAGACTCAACTTCTGGAAGTTTTTGATTTCTTAGTTCAAAAGTGAGAGATCCTTAGTTCAACCATATGATTAACAATTACTTGTATAGTAAGAAGCTCCTAAATTATTATTTTATGGATACCTGGCAGTTTTCTTGCCATTTCTCAGAGGTTCTCTATTAAACACATTCTCTCTCTTTCTCTCTCTCTCTCTCTCTCTCACACACACACACACACACATTGTGATTAAAAGCACAGACTTTGGCATTATGAAGTCTAAGGTTCAATTTCCAGTTCTGTAGTTTCTGGGCCACTTCACTTTAGGCAAGTAACCTAATGTCTCTGAACCTTGTTATTTTCATCTGTAAAATGGAGATTACAATTATATCAGACAATCATCAGAACATCCGTAATGATTTTAGAGTTTCAGAGTCAGGTACAAGCAGGCACTCAGTAAATGGCTAGTGCTTTTATTACTTTATTATTATTTAGGTCTTGGTTTTCCTTGAGTCTGTGAGTCCCCATAATGAAATGTAATTTCCAGTAGATTGAGTAATACCTATTTTCACCAAAAATTTTAACTGAGTTCATTACTTTCTATGCAACCCAGATTAGTTTTCTGCCTTTTTTTCTGTGCCGTCTGTAGGTGTTCAATAGATTTATTTAATAAATGTATGAATGCATGAACGCGTAGAGGAATTTTTAAATGCTTCTTTTTGAGAAGGTAGAACAAATGTGCCACAGTAGAACAGATAAGAAAATAGTCCATGGAAAAAATGGCAAAGTCACATATGTGCCCAGGGCCAGCCTAAGGAGAATTGCTTTTTTTTTTAAGGAAAAATGTGTTGAATAGCTTATTTTAATTATTTTTAAAAGTTAAGTACAGGGACTTCCCTGGCGGTCCAGTGGTTAAGACTTCACCTTCCAATGCAGGGGGTGTGGGTTCAATCCCTAGTCGGGGAGCTATGGTCCCACATGCCTCACAGCCAAGAAACCAAAACATAAAACAGAAGCAGTATTGTAACAAATTCAATAAAGACTTTAAAAAGTGGTCCACATCCAAAAAAAAAAAAGTTAAGTACAAAAATTTGCTGATGATTTACATATTTAGCACCACTAAAATAACGTGAGATTAGCTGTACTAAAACAGAATGTTGAGCTACATTCACTTTAAGTGACATTATATAGTCTAAATTTATGGAAAACTTCTGAAATGGCTGATAAAAAGTAAGATGGTGAGTGACCTTTGAGCAGAAAAAGACAGAAAGAGAAATGGCCTTTTCTACATTCTATTGTGCCTCTAAGTAAAATGCTTGGTAATCTAGCTACAAAGCAATATGTCATTTGGCTTTAGGCACCTACTGTGATTTACCTTGTGAGGATCAGATTTTGCCATGGAGAGGATTTGTAAAAGTATCACACATTCCAGTACCATTGGCAACCACAGCTACCAAAAACTCCAATTTAAATTGATGAACCTAATGTCAGATGATAGTATCATTTCCTTGTGGGTGTCTTGGGAAAAGATGGGTAGGAAATGTATAAAAGTGAATACTTTATTGACTGAAATAACAATTCATCATTTTGAAAACATAAAATACATTAAAGTTTTTATAGCATCATGCATTAATATTTCACTGTACTTTAGACATCGCCTACAATCAATGTTTTCTGCCCTTTGAAACAGAATCTTGCTTGTGGTATGCATTAATCATATAAAAGATTAAACACTGAAAAGAAATTCAGCCTTTAAGGACAATTTGCTTTGATTTATTGAGTGGGTTCTTCCAAAAAGTTAATACAAGAATTATTGCTTGTTGAATTGGAGTTACAAATTCTTTCAGAGTTACTTAGTATTTTCTGTAATATCAGTATCAAGGAAGGTAAAGCAAATTTACATATTCATTAGGAAATACAGGCACATAATCATAAAACAAGACAACACAGCGTTTTTATAGACTTTATTTTTTAGAAGTGTTTTAATTTCACAGAAAACTTGAGAAGATAGTGTAAAGTGTTGCCATATACACTAGACCCATTTCCCTCTATGATGATCCACTTATATTAGTATGTTACATTGTTACAATCAATTAACAAATATTGATACATTATCATTTACTATAGTCCATACATTAGTCCAGTTCCTTAGTTTTTACCTAATGTCCTTTTTCTATTCCAGGATTTCATCCAAAACATCACATTACATTTAGTTGCCATGTTTCCTTAGGCTCCTCTTGGGTTTGATAGCTTCTCAGATTTTCCTTGGATGACCTTGACAATTTTGAGTAGTTAGGGTTTTGTAGGATGCCCACTACTAGAATTTGTTTGATGCATTTTTCATGATAATATTGGGATTATGTGTTTTGGGGAGGAAGACCACAGAGTAGAAGGGTTATTTTGTCAGATCACATCAAGTGTACAAAGTATGAATATGCATTATGAATGCTGAGGTTGACTTTGATCACTAGGCTGAGGTAGTGTTTTTCAGGTTTCTCCATCGTAAGATAACTGTCTTCCCTTTTTCATACTGTACTTTTTTGGAAGGAAGTCAATATGCTCAGCCCACAACTAAGGAATAGGGAGTTATACTTAAGATGGAGTACTACATAAACTATTTGGAATTCCTTTGCACTGGAGATTTATCTATTCTCCTGCATTTATGTATCCAATTATTTATTTATATCAGAAGAACTCATGGATTTTTATTTTATACTTTGGGTTATAATCTAATTCTACTTTAGTTACTTTATTCCTCAAATTGCTCTAGTCCTGACCCTTGTGAACTCTTTTCAGTTGGCTCTTGTGCCACTCTGAGGTATCCCCATCCTGTATTTTTTTTTGGAACTTCCTTACTTTCTGACACTATAAGATGGTCTTGTATATAAATCTTGTATATTTACTGCCCTAGTCCTAGAATCAGCTATTTCTTCAAAGATAACTAGGTCTTTTTAGTGGAGAACGGTATTAGACAGCAGGATCTGGGTGTGGGGTGTGCTAATTGCTGCTTGGATGTCATTGCTTCTAGATCTTCTCAGCTGACAGAGCAAAGAGATAATATGTGTGCACATTACCCATGTATACGCACATATCTATAAGTATCTCTCTACATAGCCATGTGTATTAAGGTAATATGAAGCAATATTAAGCTAAACATGAATGTATATTGATGTTTCCAACTTTAATCTGTTACCACATAGATCACCTTAGCCTCATCTCTTGCTTATCTTTAAATTTCAACTCCAGCAAAACACTTGGCTTTTAGAAGTATGAAAAGCAAATTGTAGCAACTTTGGGAAGCCACATCATCTAGTAGAATAATTCTTAAAGGGCAAGGTGTATATCATCAAATTTTAATTTACAGTCAGCAGTACTTTTTAACATCAAAAGGCCTCCAGACCTCTGCTTCCAAGAAGATGAAGTAGCCCATTTCTCCCAGGTTCTCCCACTTAAAACTAAAACCCTGAACATAACAACAAACAAACATAGGAAGACGCTGAAAGGTGGAAATGAGAAGGCAGACTTAACTAGGGACTTTGGGACTTGAGGAATAACATGGTGATGAGTTCCCTGTGTTTCCTGTTGCTTCCCATACATCCTGGAGAGGGTATTACAGGCACCCCCAATCAATAACCACCAACAGAACAACAGACAAAAAAGCTTCAAAAAACCCCACAAAACCCTATTCCCCCTAGCCAAAGTATGAGGAAAGGGGTTGCTAAAGACAGAAGACCATTTGGGCAATAATAAACACACTACTCGAGCCAAGTGCCAGCGGAATATTGCACCCATCCCCTATGTCCTGTCGTTTCAGTTGGGCCAAGGTAGGATTTGATCCTCCACACCACCCCACTCCTGCCCTCCAGAAGAGGCAGCGCTCTGATTCCCCACCAGGGTTGTTTCAGTGTGGTCCAGTGGTGAGCTGAGCCTCCACCCCTTTCCATTAGCAAACAGACTTTAAAAGGTGGTGCCTGGGCTTCCCTGGTGGCGCAGTGGTTGAGAATCTGCCTGCCAATGCAGAGGACATAGGTTCGAGCCCTGGTCTGGGAAGATCCCACATGCTGCGGAGCAGCTGGGCCCGTGAGCCACAGCTACTGAGCCTGCGCTCCGCAACAAGAGAGGCCGCAACAGTGAGAGGCCCGCGCACCACGATGAACAGTGGCACCCGCTCGCCACAACTAGAGAAAGCCCTTGCACAGAAAGGAAGACCCAACACAGCCAAATAAATAAATAAATTTACTTATTAAAAAAAAAAAAAAAAGTGGTGCCTGACAGGCTTGTTAACACTGGGCTGCCCTCACACAGTCGTGGGGTCCAATGGTGGGACTTAGCGTCCATCTCTCCCGGACATCAATAAGAATAGGATGTTACAGGTTGGCGGGAGTAGGCACCCCACTAACCCCCAACACATGGTGTCAGTGAGACCCACTGGGGTGCTGAATCCCCAGAACCATCCTGAGGCAACAAGACAGAACGAGACGGCACGAGCAGGGCGAGTCGTCAGTTCTCTTCCTCTTACCCTGGCGTCAGTGGGGCCAGCAGGGAGCTGACCCTCTACCCACACCCGGCATCAACAAGAAGGAATGGAGTGGGAGGAAGGACAGCAAACACTTCACTTCTCCCCTCCCCTGTGTCAAGAAATCTACTGGGGAGATGAACTTCCACTCCTACTAAAAGGCAACACAATGATATTAATGTTCCCACTTTTGGGGGGAAGGTGTCAGAAGGGCCAGTAGGATAGCTGAACTTCTACTTGATCTGTCTGCAGTGAGACAATGTAAGTGCCCACTTTTGCTGGGGTATTGTCAGTAGGGCCCAATGGAAATCTGTACGTAACCCGCCAGTCCTCATACTACGCCTCAAATAGGATGACTTCCTTCTAAAAAGTAATAATAAAATTAAATGGGTTACAGAGTCATATAATAACTCACAATGTTTAGAATACAATGGCAAAATACTCATGACACCAAGAACCAGGAAATCACAGAATAAATGAGAAAAGACAATAAACATACAGCAACACTGAGATAAAACATCTACTGAAATGATCAGACAAGGATTTTAAATAAGCTGTCACATAAATGCTTCAATTAGCAATTATGTGTTCTTTGACAGAAATGGGAAAAATAGAAAATGTAAACAAAGAACTAGAAGCTATAACAATAAAAACAAATGAGAACAGTAGAACTGAAAAATACAACAATCAAAAAACATTGCTCAAGAATAGAGTCGAGGGCTTCCCTGGTGGCGCTGTGGTTGAGAGTCTGCCTGCGGATGCAGGGGACACGGGTTCGTGCCCCGGTCCGGGAGGATCCCACATGCCGCGGAGCGGCTGGGCTTGTGAGCCATGGCCGCTGAGCCTGCGTGTCCGGAGCCTGTGCTCCGCAATGGGAGAGGCCAAAACAGTGAGAGGCCCGCGTACCGCAAAAAAAAAAAAAAAAAAGAATAGAGTGGAGATTACAAAGCATAGAATCATGAACTTAGAAGAGATCAATACAATGTACCAAATGTACAGAGAAAAATAGACTGAGGGGTAAAGATGGGAGAAAGAACAGGATCTCAAGAACCTGTGAACAGTAACAAAAGCACTAACATTCATATCATCAAAGTTCCAGAATGAAAAAAGAGAGCAAGTAGGACTGACAAAGTATTCAAAGAAATCATGGCTAAAAAGTTCCCAATTTTTTAGAAGACATAAACACAAATTCAAGAATCTGAACAAACCCAAAGAGGAAAAACGCAAAGATATCCTTACCAAGACGTGTCATAACTAAACTTCTGAAAAGTAGAGACAAAAAAAATCTCGAAAGTGGACAGGAAGAAACGATGCATTGCTTACTGAGAAACACCAATTCCAATGACAGCATATTTCTTGTCTAAAACTCTGGAGTCAGAAGCATTGACGTAACATTTTTCAAGTGCTAAAAGAAAAGAACTCTCAGCCACAAATTCACACTTTTTATATCCACTTTCTTGTTTGACTTACGTTAATGGAGTACTAACTCATCTTTCTATATCCGGGACTGCCATCACCCTTCTCCAAAAATCTAGTCACAGTATTTCCAGAGTGATCGTTCTGAAAATGAAACAAATGTTTCTTATAAAAATACCTGATTGTGTTATGAAACTTGTCTCTCTTCTAAGTTACCAGTTAAAATCCTTCAATGGATTCCCATCTTTCTTGGAGTAAAATCTCACATCCCAACTCTCTTTGTCCTTTTGGGCTGCTGTAAGATTATACTGCAGGTTGGGTGGCTCATAAACAGCAGGAATTTTTTTCTCACAGTTCTGGAGGCTGCAAGTTCAAGAATAGGGTGCCAGTATGGTCAGATGAGGGCCCTCTTCTGAGTCACAGACTTCTCATTGTAACCTCACATGGCAGAAGAGCTTAGGGAGCTCTGTGGGGTCTCTTTTATAAGAGCACTAATACCTTTATCATTTCCCAAAGGCCCCACCTACTACTACGATCACCTCCGGAAATTAAGATTTCAACGTATAAATTTGGAGGGGAACACAAAGACTAGACCATAGCACTTAGTATACATACATGGACCATTCATGGTCTGGCTTCTACCACCCTCTCCATTGTCTTCTTTTCTTACACTCCAGTGAGCATTTCTTTTTTTTTTTTTTTTTTTTTTTTTTGTGGTACGCGGGCCTCTCACTGCTGTGGCCTCTCCCGTTGTGGAGCACAGGCTCCGGACGTGCAGGCTCAGTGGCCATGGCTCACGGGCCCAGCCGCTACGCAGCATGTGGGATCTTCCTGGACCGGGGCACGAACCTGTGTCCCCTGCATCGGCAGGCGGACTCTCAACCACCGCGCCACCAGGGAGGCCCCAGTGACATTTCTTATACTGATTATGAATGGAACTCCTTTCTGGACTGATCCTTAACCATTCATTTTCTGGCAAACATGAATTTATCTTCTCTTTTCCTCAAAAATTCACCCTTCCTTCATGTTACATATCCATTTCAATTGCCTTCTACAGGAAGCCCTACTGATATCCCCCATATACTACTGTCCACAGCATGAATTAAGGTCTTACCGTGTCTTCCTATATCACTCTGTAATAATTTTTACGGTAACTATGGATTTTCTTATTTGAGTGTCACAATACATTGACTTCTAGGTGGCACGATAATGATTTTAGTAACAGTAACACTGGTGCCCAGTTTAACCCATGGCATACTTTAGGTGTTCAATAAATGTTTGTTGAATGAGTGAATGAATGAATGAATGGATGGTCAGTTTGAAATCTTAATCATGTTACTTTTCAAAAATCTGTTAAAAAGATACCCACAGTTTTCCAGAAGATTAGGGACTTAGGATCTTCAACTTGATTTAATAGAGGAAATTTTTACTCATACATCATGCTTAAATACCTCAAAGTAAAACCACTAACGCAGGAATTTAAGGTTACCCATTTGGACTTGCAAGCCAATAATTAATACCTCCTGCCCCGACTGTATTAGATGGTTTCAATGCTCCACTCATATCTCCCCAGCACTCATCATTCCAGTATATGCTGATAGACTCATGTTACCACCTGCAATTATCCACCTTAGGGCAGGCCAGAAATGTACAGGAGTTAATGTATCTGGGTGTAGCTTTCAACCAAGGACAGAGGGGACTGGAAGATAAGTACTTCAAGTTTCTCACCAATTCTTGGGATAACTCTGAGACATGTTCTATAGAGTTTCACAGAACTCCCCTGAAGTACTGGCAGCAGTTTCCTGCAGGAGTAATTTATTCAGTAATGCACCTCTGTTGGTTTCCTTCCGTGCCTCCATTCTCAATTCCCACTCCACTTCTGAGTCTTCTGGAAGCACCTCCCAGATGAACAGTTTGCATTCAAATTATTGCCTCAGGTTCTGCTTCTAGGGGAATTCAATTTATAGCCTCCTAACAATCCAGTGCTCCTTACAGAGCCATCACTGGTACAAGTACCAAGGCATGGCACATTATGTATCACTCCTCCTAAATCCTAATATTTTTAAACCGTTAGGAAAGAGCATGACCTTGAGGAGAAAAATCATTTATATGAGAATGGCCAATGGATAAAGGGAAGGAGAGACAGTGCCATTTGTTTTCCATTAATGATAGTGTGAAATTTATGGGCAGATGGTCTAACAGGTGTGACTATAATTTGAGGAGCCTGCTCCCTTGGTTACAGAAGACTGCTATTGTTATTATTATGGAAGCACAACCTCATGACTTTATTGCTTCACTTGATGTAGCCTTTTCCTTTACCCTTAAATCTTTCTACATCACTGAATTGCAGCCAATAGATTTATTTTCTCCCTATGGCTCCATCACAAAAAAAAGACACACATGTGCACACACACACAGAGTTTTGTGTATGCCAGTGCTAGAAAAGACAAGCTCATGGTGCATGTATGCAATGGATATTGTACATTACAGGTCTCTGTGAAATAGTCTTCTGCAGGTTCCTATGTTTATTTTATGAATAATTAACTTTAGTAAAGTTAATTTCCTGAAGATCTTGATGAAGACTGAAGAAAGGAAGTAAATTTTAAAGAAAAAGACTTAGAAACTTGCCCTTTTTGCCCTTTCTTTGTGTCTTAATGAACAAAGGATAACTGGGACTTTTTTGAAGTCTTTGCTTGAGTTGAAGACACAAAATGCAACCTGTACTCTTATCATAATATGTTCAGTTTATGAGTACACAAACTTATAAACTGTGAATTTCCCTCAAGTTATTATACCATTTAGAAGATGTTTGCTGGGACGTTTACTTAAAACCAAACAATTGAGGTCTATATGTCCAAATAATTTCCTTCTCTCTTGCTGTCTCCATTTCAGTTTCCTGAGTTTCTGGGAAGGCCTGGTTTCCCCAAAGGAACGATTTCTGGTAGAAGTCTGAAGGTCTGACCCAAGAAAAATAATCCAGTATAGCCAATGAATTGAGGACAAGAAGTTTTCCAATCAGGTAGGAACATTTAATCTCATACATTGCAATCACCTTAAGTAAGGTGTGCTGATAGCTGGATATGATTTAACTTCTTGGAAAAAGATGCATATATAACCTACCCCACAAGGAAGCTGTTCTCAATTCCCTTAGTGGTTGTGGTGTTTATCAGAGAGTGCCTTGGGGGAAGATGAATACAATAACAGTATGATGCTTTTTTTTTCATTTTTAGCTCATTGTTGCCAAGTACCCTTGGTGACCTTGGTGCCTGTGGTTTAATCCCAGGAGGTTAGACATGTGGAACAGCACATTAACCCTTTTTAGTATTTTCTCCCAATATAAATCATTTTTATAGGTTGTCTCCATGGTCTTCTAGTTGCTTATCAAACTTAAGCATCAAGTCTTCTAAGTGAGCAATAGCCCCTGTCAGTGTGAGGAAATCAGCTTGGTTCTTATTGGGGCACATCTTCTTGGTCTTGGCACAAAGTGAGTTCACATAGGGAGTTAGAAGGAGGAGAATGGGGCATGCGAAAGGGGAGTTCTGTGTTCTCATTTACCTATGCATGTTGAAACTCCACTAACAGTTTTATTTTCATTAGCAATTTGTGATAAAAACTTAGGGTAGGGCTTCCCTGGTGGCGCAGTGGTTGAGAGTCTGCCTGCCGATGCAGGGGACACGGGTTCGTGCCCCCGTCTGGGAAGATCCCACATACCGCGGAGCAGTTGGGCCCATGAGCCATGGCCGCTGAGCCTGCGCGTCCAGAGCCTGTGCTCCGCAACGGGAGAGGCCACAACAGTGAGAGGCCCGTGTACCGCCAAAAACACCAAAACTTACGGTAAAGGGAATAATGAAGCTATCCCACTATATGACACAACAAAAGATAGTAGTGACATCAAAATCAGGGCCTGTCCATCTCATTTGCAGTTATATACTCAGTGTTTAGCATAGCATTTGATCCCTCATCAGTATTCAATAAGAAGATGCGTGTTGAATGACTTAAGGATGAATTAATGAATGAAAAAAGTTAATATGGTAGAAAATGTGTTTTATCCTTGTATTTTCGTGTGTTGACTTCTGTATTTCAAGACCCAGCACTGTAACTGACACATAGAATATAAGCAGTAAAATTTGCTGAAAGAATGAATGAGTCCCCACAATTCTAAGAATAATTTTAAGACCAACACAGACCCCATATCTGCCAAGGTCTATGACAGAAGTATCCAGAGAAGAAAGCCTGATCTCAGCTAGTGGTAGAGCTGACAGAATTTATCTAGTTTTAATAATTTACAGCTCATCCCATTACATGTAGGCATAGTACCTACATGAGCCATACAATTAAATGTTGACTGAAAAAAAATGCACAACCTAAAAGTTGAGAATTATGTTTTATTTGGAGGACATACTGAGGACTTAAGTCAGGAGACAGCCTCTCAGATAGCTCTGAGGGACTGTTCTGAAGAGGTAAGGGAGGGCACAGGGTATTTAGGGGTTTTTGCAAAAAAAAAAAAAAAACCCGGTAGTTGGAACATCAACATCTAGCTCCCCCAAGGTAGACTGCAGTGTGTTACCCTTCCCTCGGCCTACCCTGGGGCACCCTGAAGGGCCTACGGGTCTGAGTGTGGCCCAGCAAGCCCAGGGGAACCGGCGGGTCCTCAGAGTTCTTGTCCTGAAACTGGCGCTGACGCGACGGGGCCACGAGTCTCTAGACACTTACTGCCGTTAAACGAATGCAGAACTGCGACTAAGGCCTCAGGGAACCTGCTTCACGCCTACCCTTCTGGATGCCAAATCAAGACCTTACGGTGAGGCTAGGGCCCCCGTTGAGATTCCCCTTAGCTCTAGAGCAGGGCAGGAAGAGCTCCCACCCAGGACCTGGAAGTACCCTCTTTCTTTCGAGAAAACTCTTTTTTTTCTCAGAGCCATGCCTGCAGGGACTAGAAACACGGCAACAACAGTGTTTTTCAGGTTTTTTCCGGCCGCAAGAATGGAGCTTTCAAAATGGGAAAACCAGGCTTTTCGCTATAGACGCCATGTCTAGATTGACACGCAGCCTAAATACGTGTGTTTTCTAACAAGTAAAAGAGACACAAGCTACCCACTGTGCCCTAAACTGAATCAACTTTTTAAAGCAGGGTGTTCTGCGACTAGCGAACGGCCTCAATGAAGGAACGCCTTCGGTCGGCCGAGGGGCCTGTGTATCTTCCAGTATCCGGCAGTGTTACACGAAGAACTGTTCTTTAGTTGAAGTTGCAGTGCAAGCTGAATTTCCCCTTGAGGTATGGTGACCTCAGGTATGAGGTCCGGGGAAGAATTGTCTTCCTCCCCTTTGAAGTCCCAAACCACTACACCCAACATGTTTGTCTTTAGTTGAAAGTGGTATTTAAGGTGAGGATTTCAGCCATTTGGGAGATTTACTGAGTTCTCCTGGGTCTCTTCCATGTATACATATTATTAAATTTTGTTTGATTTTCTCCTGTTAATCTTAATCTGTCTCATGTCAATTTAATTCCTAGACTAACCAGAAAAATCTAGAAGGGTACAGGAAACTTTCTTCCTGCCCAACAGGCATTATAGTGCAGGGCACATTGCCTGCCTTTGAAAGCATCTGAACTTCTACACATTGAGAACCCACTCCTTTCCATGCCCCTTTACCATAGGCATAAAGATTTCTGTGCACATCGAGGCTGAGAAGAACTCCTGAGTCCATCATTGTTTCTCCAGGCAGTCATGAAGACTGTCAGAGAGGAAGAACTTTTCCTCTGCCCTTCTGTAGGCAAATGGAGTCGGGGGTCCCCAAAGAAAAAGAATCAAATATAACTTTTTGACATAAGAGAAGCCATTTTAAGCCTAAATCATTTGTGATCTCAGCCTGGTCATGATGCTTGCTCTTGAACAGGTCTCAGTAATTAATGATCTTGTGAAATAAAATTGTCCCTTACCATCTGGTTCTATAAGAATGAAGTCACTAGCCACTGTAGTCTCTGACCTTGACAAAAAAGTAATCACTTGATCTAAAAGAGAACTGGAAATTTTTCTTTGAGCCAAATTTGAGGATTATAACCTGGGAAGAGCATCTCAGAAAACTCTGAAAGCTGTTCTGCCCATTAGAAACCCAGGGAGGTGTATAAGTTTTTTTTGAGACCGAGGGCTGTACATCAAATGACATGTTATTGAACGTTTACATAATTCAGATCTAAGTGCCATCCTGCTGGTCATGTAACCCCTCACAAGGTCAAGAAGAAATGTTATCTCTTAAGGAGGGAGTTGTCTTGTTGATGTTAGGAGAATGTTGCTCTTTATGGTTGAGCAAGTGTCCCTGCCTATGGGGGAGGTTTGGTCAATGTATAATGCAGATGCACAATGCACAGTGTGGGGAGAGAGGAGACCAAAGGGCAGAGAAGAATTTATGTTTAAATTTCTCTTGTCTTGCCATAAAATATAAATTTTGTTTCACAACCTTCAACACACCCTGAATGGAATTCAGGACAGAGATCAGGAATGAGGCAGTCTATGCTCTGGGAAAACCCGGCAGAACAGGCCTTCAGATAGTTAGATAGTTTCAGAAGATTTTATGAGCCCAGTTTCTTTTATCTTCTCATATCTAGAAAAGCACTAAAATCATTAATGGAGACATCTGCTCCTTGTGACTAGCAGCCACCATTTCGTGACTAGCAGCAAATTTCTGCCAAAATGTGTCCCTGATTCCATGTGTCCCCCTTCACCAAAATCACATACATGCTGACCTTCCCCCTAACTCTTTCGAGCAGTTCCTCAGAGCTATCTGAGAGGCTGTTTCCTTGGCTATAGTCCTCATTTTGCCCCAAATAAAACTTAACTCACAACTCTCAGTTTGTGCTTTTTTTTTTTCAGTTGACAGTTTAAAACTTTCCCAATTTGGCTGTTCAAGGAGCCACCGTTTTGGGAAAATCCCTGGTGTTCTCCTTACTTGCTGCAAGTAATAAAGCCTTCCTTCTCCTGCCCTTTGGCTTGGTTGTGTCTTTTGGCTCAACAAAAGAAGTGTTTCAGGTAACACTTTTAGCTGGTCTAAGAATTAAATTGACGTGAGACTGATTAACAGGAGAAAATAAAACAAAAGTTTAATAATATGTACATCTAGGAGTCATTTTTGGCCTAAGCCATTTTGCAACGTAAGCCTGGCCAGGATGCTTGCCGTTGAAAGGGTCTCAGTAATTAATGATCTTAAGGGAACAAAATAATGCAGAATCAAAGGACTGTTTTCAGGTAAAAGAAGTAACAATAACAAAGATAATTGTAAAGACTCCCAGTTCTCTTTCAATGGTAAAGATTAGCCTGATCAACTGGGAACATAAGGAATGATGATATTGACCTTTTCTGACCCTCGTGACTTCAGTCCACTAAAGCTTGGACTCTGTGGACCACCCAAACCCCTTCATGAATATGCATATACCCTTAGCTTAAAAATTCCCCAATTTTGCTGTTCAGGAAGACACTGCTTTGGGAAAGACCGCCGGTGTTCTCTTTACTTGCTGCAAGTAACAAATCCTTTCTTCTCCCAATCTTTGTTTATGTTGTGCCTTTCAGCTTGACACCCACCAAGAGGCAAACCCAGGTTTTTGGGTAACATTAGCTCTTTGGCTGGCAATGAAAATGACATAAGGCAGATTAACAAGAGAAAATTAAATTATTATGTGCACGTGGGGAATTCACATAAGTATGAAGAATTCCAAAGACAGCAAGACAAGGTGACATATATATATTCTTGACTAAAGAGAAGTGAAACTGAGCAGGACCCTGTGGGGCTCCTGGGCACTAAAGTCTTTCTGTGTCCCCCATTTCTTGTTTGCAGGGACTAGGCTTCAGCCTCCACAACCTTCCCTGAATTCCAAAGGGTAGGGTCAAATAGTTGCTAATCAGGGAAGGGAGGGGCTGCAGAGACAAGGGAGGAACTGTCAAGAAACAATAGTGCAGCTTTTGGGACAAGATCCTGGTTCTGCCTCAAGGGAAACATATACCAATAACTGAGCTCTTCTACAGAACTAAAATCCCCAACAAATGGAAGATGTTAAGTACTTGATGAAGCATCCTTCATTCTAGAGAGAAGGTCACGGTTTGATAACCTTGAGAAGCATAGAAGCTCATCAGGAGACCACCTGAGGGCAGATTAAAGGATTGCAGGCCCTGAACACACCATAATCCTTATCAGCAAACCTGACCTTGAACCATTGCTATAAAACTCCTCACCAAATCCCCCCAGGTTGGGACACATAGTTTTGAGGGCATTAGCCTGCTGTGTCCCCCTTTGCCTGGCAACACAATAAACCTATTCTTTTCTACTTCACCCAAACTCTGCCCCCGAATTCGATTCCATACCAGTGCACAGAGGCCAAATTTCGGCATCAGAAGGAGGTATGGGTCTGAAATTTCAAGGGGAAGTAAGGTAATTCACAGGAAGTTAAAAAGAGTTAATGTTTGGTAAGCAAATGTTTGCTGATCCATCCAAAGACAATGAGACACAGAGAGAATTTTTTTTTTGTGGTACACGTGCCTCTCACTGTTGTGGCCTCTCCCGTTGCGGAGCACAGGCTCCGGACGCACAGGCCCAGCAGCCATGGCTCATGGGCCCAGCCGCTCCGCGGCACGTGGGATCTTCCCGGACCGGGACACGAACCCGTGTCCCCGGCATTGGCAGGCGGGCTCTCAACCACTGCGCCACCAGGGAAGCCCCACAGAGAGGATTTTGATCAAATGGGCTTTTCAATGTTCCTCCTGTTCTACCACACCTAATATTATACTACATTTATCTCTAGTGATAGCTTCTTCTTGGGACAGGCCTCCTGTCTTAAATTATTTTAGGCAATAAGGGGGAAGTTCAAAGGCTCTTCCTGAGTCTTGGGCCTTGATTGTTTTCAGCTCAAAATAATCCACATGCCATAGTGGCACGTCTTGTGGTGGCCTGCACTTAGACCCATTGGCTCCCACGTGCAAATGAGAACCATGCAATGACTCAGGGAGAGCCCTGAGCACATTATTCAGATAGACACCAACATGATGCAATTTTTCTTCGGTGTGTTCACTGAGAGAAAGCAATCCAAGAGGCACTGCCCTTTTACTTTGGGGGAGGTTGAAAGTCCCTTCTTGGAAAGGAAAAATAAGTACTTTTAGAGCATTTAGAAAACCTAAAACCTGTGAGTCAATTTTTTTAAGTGCAGAGTTAATTTTACCCAAATGTGTTTTCTTAAAAATTGCAACCAGTCCAGATCAGTCTCTTCGAGGGGTGTACCAGTTGTGATATTTGCTGACTTTACGCTGTTCTGAAGTTGAGGACACCTGCCCTCTACTCAGTTAATGTTTATTTTTATTAACTTTCAAAACTGTTTTAAGTAGGAGATCTTTTACTGGAGCCTGAGGATTGATAACGTTAACCCCTGTGACACTGCTCTGTTACCTCACATCAACCAAAGAATTGTGCAGGAGCTGATCACATACCCTGTGATTCCCCTCTCTCACCTGGTATTTAAAAATGCTTTCATGAAACCCATCAGGAAAGGGGGTTCAGGTGTTTTGAGCACTAGCTGACCTGAACTCTCTGCCTGGCACCTGCAATAAACGCTGCACTTTCCTTCGCCATAACCTGGTGTCAGTAGATTTGCTTTACTGCACATGGGAGAGCAGACCCACGTTTTTGTCATCAGCATATTTATATATATTATTATATATTGTAGGCAATGGAGATATTTTACTTCTTTCCTATTGTGCTGTTTTATTTTTTAACTGAGTTAACCATGAAAGTCAATTTTTGTTGATAGAGGAGAAAAGGTACAAATTTATGAGCTATAGTTAAAAATTTAAAGCTTTTAAAATGCTTGTTATTTATAATGAGATTTATATAATAGAGAATTAGGAAATAATTCTGTATTTAAATGGTTCGATTGTGATTGTGGAACATGAAATTGGTAGTCCACAGGACATATACTAAATTTTCACCCTTAGTGATACTGTATTTGTACTGTCCATGTCAAGCTAAAATGTTGTTTTTCAACAATCTTTAGCAAACATATCTTAGTTTTATTATTCAGAGGGAATATAGGAGCTCAATTTGATATAGGGAACTTGAGCATTCCATCAACATGAATTTGAAGAATACACTAAGAATATCTTCTACATTACATTGGAGTAGTGAATTCCTGGTAATTATTTAGGGAATTCTTTTGAAAAATATAGTCACCAGGGGCCAATAATTGAATTCTATTGAAATATAGAGATAGATATTAATAAGAATGGAAAATCATATTTTCATTTTATATTGCCCATATCTTCATTTTATCTGTAGGTTTTGAAAGTTTGCAAGAGAAAGATATCAGAATTTATACTTCATTCAGCAGAATCCCTTGGACCAAATGATCACACACTCAGAATACATAAGTGGAGACATTACTGACTGTGGCCCAGGAGACAAGGACAAGACCTAGAAAAGACACAGTAAATAATGGAGGGAAAGAAAGATTGGAATAGACAGGCATTTCTCTTAATGAAAAATGTTAACAGTAGAATCCTTGAGGGAGAATCTTTGAAAACACTGGATTTCTATAACAATAAAAAATTGAGTCCCAAAGTACAATGAGAAATAACAATAATGAATAAATAGGATAAAGAAATTATATGTTAACTGGCATACATTCCAGGCGATGATCAGACTCCTGCAGAAACCAGGGCTTTCTGGCCTTTAATTCCCCTTGGGCAGAACTGCAGCGCCCCTGTCCCCAGCCTTCAGCCATCACCTCCAGGACTACAGAGGCAGAGTCCTGGCCCTCAAGTCAGGCTGCCTCACTGACTTGAATGCCCATGGAAAAGGGAACATTGATCCTGACCTGAGACACAGCCCTCAGATGTTTGTAAGCTGGAAAGTCTGCATCAGACTTCCTCCTTGCATCTCTCTAGGGTGAACTAGGGAAAACAAAACGTCCCAAAACCCTTTCCCACAGAAGAAGTCTGGGAAAAAACACATGACGATCTTGGCCTTGGTGCCAGGTGAGGCTGATATAACTAGAGCACACTTTCTCCTGGCTTTGGTACCAGAATCCAGGGCCCTGGTGGGAGGACCTGGGCTCTGCCCTGGGTTCCATGGACACAGACAAGCAAGTGTGATCTCAGCAACCTTCAAGGACCCAGATGTGAGAAAGAGGCAATGAAGACACGATGGCTGCTTCAGGGTGGCTTGGTGTCAGCCTAGAACAGCTGGACTTCATAAGGAATAACACACTGTGGAGGGAAATAATAAAGAATTTATAATAGGAACAGAAAATAGTTTTATTTGAGCCAAGCTGAGGGCTATAATCTGGGAGGCAGCCCCTCAAAAGGCTCTAAGGAGCTTCTCCACTGAAGCATGGTAGTCTTGTACTTTATCAGAACAAAGAACATACATCCAACATGACAGGGATCTATTCCTTGAAGATTTCAAAAGAGACAGATTGAGGATATGTGTAGTGAGACAGTGGGATCCTGGCACGTGGGAAAGGAGCCTCGTCTTCGAGAGGGTGTGAACATGGGCATCGTAAGAAGGGAGTCACTTATCCTTCTGTTTGAATCAGGCATTTCTTTTCCTTAATGGTTAAAGCAGATGTGCTCTGTGTGCTTGACAGGCTCTTTCAGTTCACACAGAGTTTATACTGAACCATGTATAAGCCTAAATGACTTCCCCATACCTCAGTACGTGAAAAATTTCTCCCTCAACACTATAATTTGGGGCTTGACTGATCTTGGCGATAAACCAGACACATAATACCCTCAGCTCTCTAGGCCTCTCCACCTGCAGATCCTGCTGTATCCTCCCCCCAGGGCACAGCACCACAAGAGGGTGTCAGGTGAGGGGTTTGGGACTCAGAGAACTGACTCCCAAAGTGTTTCTGTTTTCCAAGGTAAATAACAATACAGTTTGGATTCTAAAAATCATCCAAATAAGTGAAAAAAAAAAAGCTAGACCAACAGTGAATCACAGCGTTTTTCATAAGATAAATGAATGTTATATAATGAAAGAGTAAATAGAGCCCAGAGGCTTTACTATGTAAAATTAAAATGGAGTTCAGTAGTGTTTAAAACACATCCAAAGGTCACATTTATGAGCTGCAAGTCCAGCTGTATTCCACAAGAATTTAGGCAAATGCATGAAAGATGAGTTATGAGTAAAGCACTATCCCCAAACTGTGGGTGTGGGGAAACTCATCCTAGCACTTTGTGCAGAACTAATACATGGCAACCATATCTGGTTTCAAAACTGATATTTTCTGCAACTAAAAAGGCAGAAATAAGCTAAATAAGCTACCTATCCCCCCTTTGTCCTTCAGTTATTAATTAAGACTCCTATTTCTTCCTCTCTTATCTATTTTTTAAATTCCAATTTCAAATGCCAAAATATTCAGCTATTATATATGATATTGTTCTCTTAATTTAGTCTCTACACAGCCTGAAATTTCTTTTTAATTTCCCTATTATATAATTAGTTTTATATTCATCAATTATGTGATATTTCCAGCAGGTACTGAGCTTTTATGCTCCAAATGTATGCCCTTCCATACTTTAATGCACATAAATATACTTTATACTTTTACATCAATTTAAAAGGTAATCTATTGAGCGCAAATTCTATCTTCAGCATTTTGTTGGGGTCAGCAGTGGGGAGAGAAAATGTAGAAGAAGGAAAAGACATGGCTTATTGTTCTCAAAAGAAGTTACAGAGAAACTTCTGACTTCCTTATCAAAAGGAGGCCCATTTCTTTTTCAATGTCTTCTTTTTTTTTTTAATTTATTATTTATTTATTTATTTATTTATGGCTGCATTGGGTTTTCGTTGCTGTGCGTGGGCTTTCTCTAGTTGCGGCAAGCAGGGGATTCTGTTCGTTGCGGTGTGAGGGCTTCTCATTGTGGTGGCTCCTCTTGTTGCACAGCACGGGCTTTAGGCTCATGGACTTCAGTAGTTGCAACATGCGGGCTCAGTAGTTGTGGCTCGCGGACTTAGTTGCTCCACGACATGTGGGATCTTCCTGGACCAGGGCTTGAACCCGTGTCCCCTGCACTGGCAGGCGGATTCTTAACCACTGTGCCACCAGGGAGACCCTCAATGTCTTTTCTATTGACTTGAAATCTATCGGGCTTTAAAATTATTTGTGTGTGTGTGTGCTCATATTCTGACTGTCTCTCACAGCAGATTGTGAGTTCTGTGAAAGTGAGGCAGGAGATAGATGGGCCCCAGGATAAGCAGCAGGAGTTCATTCCCTCTGGACAGAAACTCCAAAACATCAATAACAGGGTAATCGAGAAAGGAGGCTGTGCCCTGCCCAGATAAGAGATAAAAGACTAGATGTTCCTCATTCTCGTAGTCAAGGAGACCTTCCCAGCTACACATGTGCAGAAGGGTTCCTTGGAGGTCAAAAAGGGAGAGGGCACCACCCCATAGTAAGTGATGTCAACTACCCATAGGCCTCTTCGCTAGAATCCATCTTGGCTAAGAGATGCACATGAACACGGGAGGACCCTGAGGTATACCAAATATGGACTCAGAACCAGGCAAAGCAAGATGATTGGTTAAAGGAAACCTGGAAGAAATTCCCCATAAAAGTGATTCAAACTACCCTGCGAGCGCAACTCTCTCTCTGAGCCCGCCCATGTGTCTATCCACATGTATTCTTTGTCCTCCTAATAAACACTTTACTTGTTTCACTACTTTCCATCTCTGTGGAAATTCATTTCTACACAGCAGACAGGCCAGGACCTTGTCACTGGCCACTAGTCCCTGGTGGTCTAGTGGCTAGGATTTAGTGCTTTCACTGCCCCGGCCTGACTTCAATCTCTGGCCAGGAACCAAAATCCTGCTTCAAGCAGCTGCAGGCTGAGGCCACCTGAGATGAAAACAGGGGCAATGTTTATCTTGTTTAAGGTCATGTCTTGTTAAAAAACAAAATTCAACTGAGTAAATTTGAAAATCTGATTGGCCTTATTTGATGCTTTATGAATTGGGCAGCATCTCATCTAGTAAATAGAAGAGCACTTTGAGAAGTTACACAGAGTGGAAGGTTTTTATAGAAAGGAGGGTGGGCAAGAAAGTCATTAGCAAAAGAAAAAAAGGTTATTTGGGACCAGTACTATCTTCTCTTTGTAGGGAAGGGAAGCCTTGAGTTTTATCTTGCAGATTGCCTCTTCTTCTTGGGTTGGGGGAGATGGAGAGGGCCCCTGTGATAGATTACCACATTGGTGCTGACCAGAAGATTCCAGATTTCAGAATTAAGATAACATTTCTGGTGAAGGTTGAAATTGCAAGTAGGTTAGGTATTAAATATATGCGTGGTATCGTGGGCTTCAGCACAAATGAAACCACTTTGTGTCAGTGGTTTTCCTCCTTAATAGTCCCTAATGCAGAACTAGCAGAAACACAACAAAGATTTGTGAAAAAGTAAATGAGTGCCTAACTCAGTTGGTCAACTGGTGTAAAGAATGTGGCATAAGAATAAAAAGATCTAGAGAGCAGATGAAAGAAGCTTTTGTTTATATTTTTAAAAGGAATGTCTTCTGTGTTTCCAAATTACTGCAAATCTAATCAGCAATGTTGATGTGACTATTAAAAATGATGCTTTTTGAAAGGTTAGAGAAAGGAAAAACAAGAAAAAAATAAGGATGTTTGGCATTCTGGATGTTGGCTAAATGGCAATTTAATCACTAAGAACATGTTTTATTCTATTGTCATGATGTATATGTAATATATGTAAACATATATTTATATGTCATACATAATATATATTTCCTTTTAATCACCCCTACTGGGGTACAATTTACATACAACTGATAGCACTCATGTTAAGTGTATAGCACAGTTAGATAAATTTTGACAAATATATACAGTTGTGTAATCACTACCACAATCATGATACAGAAAATGTCCATTACCCAGAAAGTTTCCTTAGGCTCCTTTGTGGTCAATCCTCACCTTCCTACAAAAGTGATATGATGATTTGCTTTCAGTGACTATAGTTTTCCCATTCTCAAATTTACATAAATAGAATCTAACAGTGTGTATTTGGTTCCTGTTTTCTTTCACTCAGCATGTTTTGAGATTCATCCATGTTATGTATATTAATATTTCATTCCCCTTTATTGCTGATGTGAATTACTCATTCACTTGATGATGAACATTTGAGCTGTTTACAGTTTGCAGCCTTAACCTTTATGAAACCATCGGGATTCCCATTAGAATTCTTTAATTTCTTACTCAATTCAATGGTATGATTTGAAAGTTATCAGAAACCTGCACTTGTCAGAAAGTCTTTAGTATGAATCTTCCTGAAGATGAAGCATTTTTGCAAAAGCATCTATGAATGATAAAAAGACTTAAAAAGACACAGTTAAAGAGCTGGTTAAAATGCAATTGACAAAAATTTTTTGTTTACTTCTGTAACATACAAATTTGACATATTCAAATTTTAGAAATTTTATTTAATTTCATATAACTTAAGAATATCTATATTAATGATATTTAGTATAATCTAAATGTATAACCTAAGAAGGTTGGAGATACATTTATCCCTAATCAATTGACAGTGCCTCCCATAACATACCAAATAATCCTAATTAGTTTAATATCTCTCTTTGAGATGACTTAGGGGTCCTCTGAAACATCCCAAAGCTATCTAGAGGTCAAAATATCTTTAATTAGGATTCTATCCTTGAGAAATTTATCCAAAATGTTAAAAAGTTTCAAGACACTTGGTCAAATAGGATTACAGATCACTGTGAAACAATGCTTATCCATTTAACTAAAGTTACAATGAAAGATTTTAAAAGCAAGTACAGAAAGTTATAACAGATTATTTAAAAGGTAAAGAAAATTTACCATCTGTAATCAAAAGCAAATCAATATTCCAAGAAAACTTTTTTCTCTTAACAGAGAGAGAAAAAAAATTTAAGTTTTTGTACCACTTTACTTTTAATCTTAAAATTCATTTACTCAATTAAATTCATTCTAATCTTAGTGAGTCCTGACAACACATAGAATTTCTTTCTAAAGATTACTTTTTCCCCAGAAATCTACAACTTTCTATATTCATATTAACTTGCCCTTTATTTTATTTCCTATTTAGAAATAACCAACTTTAAGAGAAAATTACTTCCTTTTTCTTTAACAAAATAAATTCCTATTCTTCATACCTTCTTTTAATGAAAACACACATCCTATTACCCTGTATACTAAAATGTTCTCCTTATTTCTAGTGGCTTTAATTACATATTTAATTAGAATTCTCAAGTCTTAAAAACCTAAATTCCTAGTGAAAATTAAGAAGTAAGCAATTATGAGCTGTTCTTTACATTAGCATTCTGTAGATTGGCAAATTTATAAATAAATGCTATTTATAATTTCTAAAAATATGTGCTTTCTTATGGAAAATGTCTCAGTGTGACACCAAACATATTTATTAATAGTCTTAAATATCTTTACTTTCTCTGTAAAAGGAAGCCAATGTTTAGTAATTAATATTTCAGTATATTATTTTATTTGAAAAAGACCTCGATATTCAATGAATTCTCATCATTTAGCTTAATTTAGTTAAACTCTAAAATTTCAAGTTACTAAAACGTCCAGAAAAGCTATTTTTAAGTAGGCATTCCTAAAACATAATTATTCCCAGAGTTCACCTAAAAACTCTTGTCTCATTTACCTCTATTTTATTCACTTGTTCTCAAAAATTATGTTTAGATTACCCAAGAAAACTTTATGAGACATTAGACCAAGTCAGCCATTATCCCAAATTTAATATTGAATATTTTTCAGATCACATGAATCTGAAATTCATTCAAGTTAGTTTCTTTTATATTTCTGAGAATTTCTGTAAGTGCTTAATTTCCTTTAAGTCAATTAAATACAGCTCATTTACAAACTAACTTTGATAATACCATCCAAAGGAAAAGAGATATATTTATAATGTACACATGGACATACATACATTCCAGACAAACAGAGATCTCACAGTTTTCCTGCCTGAGTTTAAAAAGGACTCTTCTCCCTTTTTTTCCCCCCTCAGTCTCAGGAATTGGCGATGGTATAGACAAGAGTGAGTGAGAGCACATTAGAGCCCAGGGTAGAACATTTACATTTCAAAGGCACAGGGGGAAAAATGTAAGTTCCTCCTAGTAAGATTTGTTTCCTTCTGGTCAGAATAGTGAAGAGATACTTTTAACAAGCCAGCTTTTTCATTCGCAAAAACAAGTTTTAGAATGTCAAAAAGTGCCCCATCTGGGTCATTATTCTCCAGAGCCTAAAGAATACTGTGACCACATGATTTTAGAAAAATATCACCTTCTCCTTTTCATGGGTACGAGCCCATGAAACTAAGAGCTAAGAATTTCCCGATTCTGCAAAATACACCGTAGGGAATATAAGATGAAACAGAGCTCTGATTACCCATTCTCAGTTGTTTATGGCTGGTAATCTTAAAATCTCAAACAAACAAACAAATGTAGTCTCTCAGGGTTTCAAACTCCTCAGCCCAAAAGGGAAAATCCCAACAAATGGTTAGCCACTGACAGACCCAAATGGCTAAGAGAATGAATACCCTGGTATTATCACACACAAGTTCCACTACTTACTAGAGAAATCTCAACCAGCAAAGCATGTGTCTTTTTCCCTTTACCAGAGGAATCAAAAGTGCCATGGGCCAATGATGCCTGGTCAGTGGCAAGTGTTCAGGGCCATCTCTGAGACAAAGGTGCTCAAGCAGCTGCTGAGTAGTATCCATGAGCTGCCACTGGTCAGGGGCCAGTGTGCTATGGTTGAGATGCCCACTAGGGATGGTGGCCCCTTCATGGTTGCCTAAATTATTGCCAAACCAAACACAGATTCACTCACCCAATGCAGAGCAAAGCCAATCTACTGATACCAGTTGTGGTGAAGGAAAGTACAGTGTTTATTTGCAGGATGTGAAGCAAGGATAACAAGCAGCTAATGCTCAAAAGACCCAAACTCCCTGAAGACTTTTGGGCAAGTGTTTCTAAAGACAACATTAGGAGTGAGGGTCTCAGGGTGAATTATCAGTTCATGGACATTCTTTTGATTAGTTGGTGGAGAGGTGACAGGGTGATATTTTGGGAACCTTAATCATCAGCCTTCTTGTTCCAACCAGTCTGGGACCTACATGCTTGTGATCAGCATGTAGTCAAATCCTCCATCAGGTGGAGAGCCTTAGTGTCTACAAAAAACTCTCAAGTGTCGTGGTCCATACGTGGGTTGGAAAAGAATTTCCAGACACAAGGCAGAATGTAAAGAAGATAGACTTTATTAGAGGAAAGTGTCTCTGCCAGAACAGCAGGCTGACTTCCTAGTAGTCTGGGGGAGTGGACCCCAAACATGTGCTATTGATCAGTTTTTATAGCCAGAAAACAAAGGAATGCTCCAAGGTGAAAATTTCGTTTACTAATTGGTCGAGGCACATATAATTTCCTTCTATAGGGTGGCAGTGGGACAGGGAAGATGCCTTTTCTTATTTGGGACAGGTCTCATGGCCCAGCTGGGCTCAGGAATTTCATAAGCATCACAACATGGTGGGGAGGGCAATTAAGGGTCTGATAAGGGGTGTAACGCTGACACTTTTTCAGAGAGGGTTGTCCTTTGTCCTTGAAGCACCATTGTCCTTGGAGCACCACATCAAGGATATGTGTCAGACTGTTATCTATATCCCTTGAGGAGAAAGGGATATAGACAACACTGTTTTTCAATCTATTGTTACTTTTCTTGCTTGACTGCTTTTCCTTTGTTTCTGAATTTTGTCAGTTCTGTAATCATTAACTGCTCTCTGGAAATCAAGGGAGGCCTAGGAGACTAAAGCTTTGTTCTACAAACAAGAAGCAGGGAACACTGGGAGTCTGTCACTGGGAAGGCCCCACAGGATCCTACTCAGTTTCACAATCATGAATAAAGTTGTTTCTATGAACGTTCATGTACAAATTTTGTGTGGACATATTTTTCTAATTTAAATTCCTAGGGGGTGAAATTAGGGGGTTGTATTAATGCCGAACTGTTTTCCAAAGTAGTACATCATTTCACATTTTCTTCAGGAATGTATGAGACTTCTGGTTGTTCTCCATCCTTACTAACATTTGATGCTATCAATCTTTTTAATTTTAGTCATTCTAGTAGATGTGAAGTTATTTGCATTGTGGTTTTAATTTTTCTTTGATGACTGACAATGCTGAACATTTTAAAATGTTGCTTATTTACCATTCCTGTATCTTCTTTGGTTAAGTGTCTTATTAAATTTTTTGCCCAATTTAAATTAAGTTGTTTGTCTACTAAGTAGTGTTTTAGTAAAAGCTGGAGAAGAAGCAAGTTTGGCTGGATTACAGAAAACAAGGGGGAGAGTGGTAGGAATGAGGCCAAGAGAGACATGGGAGAAGGGGAGAACAGATCAAAAAGGACTCTGAGGCCTTGGTGAGAACTTTGGATTTATTGTAATTAAATTGAATTCACTGGATGATTTTGAGTATAGAGTGGCACAATCAGGCTTAAATTTTAAGGGACCACTTTGGCAGCTCTGTGAACGGGCCAGAGGAATGGGAGTAAACACAGGATAGACCAGGAGGTTATTGCAGCAGTCAGAAAGAGAGAAACTGGTTAGTTGCAGTTCTGAATGACCTTTCCCCTCACTCTTGTTCCTGACATTCCAAACTGCATAATTTCAGATGTGGAAGACTGAGAAATGTCCTGGATTTTCTCAACAGAATAGTGACTTACTCAAGGCCTTTAAGTGGAACACACTCTACTGAGGGTTGAGAGAAAGCTGACAATAGTGGCTTGCTTAGCTTAACTCAGTGGTTATGGTTGTTCGTTGTGGTTGCAATATTATGGTTGTGTGACTCTTTGGTTAGTATTCACTTTCTCCATCTTGGAATATACGTTTGATGAGGATGGAAAAATTATCTCTGTTTTTAACTCACCACTGTAGCCTCAGTTTGAGCACAGTGTCTGCCAATTAGCATTTAGTCAATGGGTTTTTTTGTAGGGGAGTGAATGTGTGTATGTGTGTGAGAGAGAGAGAAGAGGGGCAGAAACAGAGAGGGGAAGAGACAGACATAGGGACAGGGGAACAAGTCCATATTGCAAAAGAACAGGACAATATTTTCTGTGAGTAGAATGCTCAGAGCCTGTGTACTGTGTTCTTTTCTACTTTCTCAGGTTAGATTTATCACTTCATAAATTTTCTTTATCTTATCCAAAATGAATCTACATTTTTTTCCTTATAAGTATAAAGAAAAAGATTTTTTTGGGGGGGGGAATTTTTAATGTCTCACTACAATTCAAGTACCATACATGTCTCTTTCTATTATTTGTATATCTTGAAAATATACCAGCATTATTGTCTAACACAAAGGAGGCACTAAATAAAATTTTTTCTTTGAAACATTGGTACTATAAATTATAAGAGACAGGAGCCATGTTTTCACAGCTCTGTTTCTTGAGCACCCAGCCCAATGGTATTGTGGAGATGGAATAACAATCACCATGAGCACAGGTCAGTGCTGACAAAGGGACTTGCTTTCTCTCTAAACCATTTGACTTTGTTGGTGCCCAGGGCAGGATGCTCCAAAATATGCCTCAGTGGAATATTACTTTGAATTAAAGTTACTGAAGAAATGACTGATGCAAGAGAGACACACTGACCTTCCTATCTGTCTCCATGAAAGCAGGAAATTAATATCTCATGTGAATGGTGCCCTTCCTGTACCAGGAGGTAGAAAGACATCATTAGCACCAGAGATAGGGAATGCAGGGTCAAGAAGGCTGTATAAACCTTGTTACTTCTTTAACTCAAGAAGGTTGGCAGGGACATTTCTTCCTCCTCAACAGCTGACAAGACAACCAGGAGGCTGGCTAAACCCTGCTTCCCACCACAAGACTGCTGCAGCTGAGAGATCCTAGGACACATGACAAAGGCCAGCAGAAGGTAAAGTTTCTTCTCTCCTCAACTTCCCAGGCCTGTAAGGTCTGGTGGGAGGGAAAGTGCTTAAGAGTCTCCTTTTCTCTATCTCTAAATTTAGATTAGCAGAAGAAAATACTTATGGAGCAAGATCCTTGTGACACAGAAAATCTGGTTTTTGGAAATGAGTAATCTCATCTCAGTTTTTCTTAATCCTTTCCTCCCAGAGACAGTCACTGTTTTTCTTTGTCTCTGTCTCCTGAGTCATGTTTCATAAGAAGAAAGAACCATAGGGCAGAATACAGGCATAGGCCCTATAAGCCTGCTGTTTGAGACAGCCTCACAGACTGGTGAGTTACCAGTTCTCTCTAGTCCAGTGCCTATTAAGACAAACTTTGCTGTCAGTCCTCTATATAAAAACTGGATGAGATTTTTCCTTCTGTATTTTTCTGTGTCCTGAGAGTTTGGCTTTTTGTCCAGTGAGAATATTCTCTCTGGTCTCCACCATCTGGATGGTGTATTTACTGGGGTGCATCTGGTAACCAGTTGAATTGACTGGGGTTCTGAGACACAAAGTCATAAACAGCACACTCTAGTCTTGTTGTGCCAGCTGTCAGAGGAGTTTGTCCTAAGGGGACCCAGTCCATAAGGGGCCTTTGTTGTTTCAACCTTCATTGCCTTGTTAGTGTTGGAAAAGTCCCATTCCAGCAGCATATGCCTGATGTCACAGATTAGTAGGTTTGAGATCAGAGGTGCCTCAAATTCCCAGGAGAGACCAGGGACACAGTTTGCATTATACCACCCTTACTGCCTGTGCAATGAAGGCCTTTGCTTTCTTAGGTTATCCTTGGAAATGAATTTTCACATTATAGGGGCTATATCATCCGTGCCCTCTCCATCTGAAAGTATGCTTATTTCATCCATGGTAAGGATTTATTCTAAGCCTGAAAAGTTACCTCTGGGTCGTTCCATAAAAAGGCTTACTGATTTGAGTCACTATTTGAAATTAATGAAAGGTCTTACTCCTCAATGGCCAGATGATGGATCCTTTAAATTTGCTGTATTTAAAAGATTCCCTTTTTGAGAGCTCTCATCATAAACAGCTGTCATATTGGTATTTATGGAAGGATCAAATTGAAAGGAAAAATCATGTATAACAGCTAGCCTTAGGGAATCGTTATTAAGATGAAATAACAGAAATTAAAGATCCAACATGAATTCCCCTTTTTAAGAAAAATTTTAAAAATTGCCCCATCTCCTCAACAATTCCTTAGGCCCTCCTACAAATAATTAGGAAAAGATCAGTTGGAAGCCAATATTCAAGAGCTAATAGAAACAATTATCTTTGTCTTCCAAATCTCTACAAAACCAGAAATGCAACTTAGGAACAAGTCAAGGCCCGTTTATCTTCACCAACCCTGAAACCTATTCCTCTCAAATTCTTGTAGATATTATAAAAGTTGAGGATAATTGGAGCAAAATTGTCCTGTACTTAAGAAGAAAAAGTTTTTAAAATAATAATTACCCTGAAACTTATGATAATAGAAAAATACACTCCAAAACTCACAGAAGAAAATTTACACTTTTTTCTCTGTCCCTTAAACTTATAAATCTTACCATGTCTTTGAAATGTAAACACAGCCACATTGCCTGAGACTGAGCCCAGATTATCTCAATTGTTAGAACCTGAAACTAAAAGTCAAAGAAAAAAAAGGAAAGAGGTTTTTTTTTTAAACAAAAACCACCAGAAAAACCCTCTCTTGCTCAAACTCTAAATCACAGTCTCCTTAAAATTGTTTATCAAGGGCAAGTACACTTAAAGGGCAAGAAGACTTAAAAGTCTTCTCCGTAAATAATAAAAGACTGTAGCTATCTGAGTGAGTAAACTTAATTTATTCCAACAAGCAATATAAAAATTCTCAAAAATATAACAAAAACGAATACAAATATTTTTCAAATTCACATGATCTAGGATAATTTTTGGTAAGTAAAATCTAGTTCAGGTTTAATGGTTTAATTAATACAGACATATCTTAAGAGTTATCAGCATTAAGTATAATAGCTTTATGCTATGTAGTTTTACTAAAAGTCAAATAAGCCCATGTTATCTCTTTTACAAAATTTCTCAGAAAAAAGTAATAATAATAATTTAAGATGATGGCTAACACTACTTTAACAACTTATGAAATTGTCATGAGTAATCTGAGTGATTGTTAAGAACAAATTAATTAAATAGACATAAGATAAGAATTCTTTTAGGTAAACTTTTTTTAGCAATAATTGTTTTTGCTATGTCAACTTAAATAGTTTTCTACATGTCTTTGAAAAATTGTACCCTTAGAGTTTTGCTAAGTTAAATTAAATGAATTGAATGTCTAGATCATTTCCAACTAAGACAAAATACTGAAATATTAATTGCTGAACGAGTCTAAGTTTACCTACTTTTGACCTCTTATTACACACTAAATATGTTTGGTTCTATTAGTAAACATGTCTTGTGCTTCATTAAAAGCTTGTACTATGAAGTAGAATATGTTTCTAGAAATTATGAAATGTATTTATAAGTTTGCCAAGCCACAAAATACTTACACAGTTCATAATTTTTAACTTTATCTTTACAAAAAAATTAAAGCTTCAAAGGATTAAGAATTGTAAATAATAGATGTGGTTAAAGCTACTAGGAATTATAAGGAAATTAGAATATATTTGGGGGTAAGAAAAAGTGTACGGTATGGAGATGTTTTTGTTAATGTAAAAACTTTGTTAAGTGAGTTTTGTCCTAAAGCTGGTAACTTCTAAATGGGAAAGAGAACAAGGGACAAATCAAAATGGACAGAGAAAGTTGTAAGAGGTTTGTTAAAGAGGAATCTTTAGAAAGGAATTTTATGTGTAGTCAGGTCTAAGATTGGAATGAATTTAATAAAGTGATTGAGTTTTAATATCCAAAGTAAGCTGGTAGAAAATTAAAATTTGTTTTTTCTCTCTTTTTGCAAAATTTTCTTAATTATTGGTCTGCTCTTAATGAGAAATTGTAAACAAAGCCCTTTTTTTACATTTAATATAATCTGTCTGGCAAAACAAATATTGTACATTTTGTCTTTATGAGTCTTTGATAATTTTGAAGAAAAACTGAGTGCTTTCAATAGTAAAAGAGCTAAGTCTTTTTACACTATTTAACTATCTGTATTTACATGTGAATCTTTGTCACTTTGATTAAATTGATAACTAAATATTAATTCACAGTGACATATGATCATATTTGACAAAGTGTTTTAAAACATTTTTATTTTTGAAAAAATAGATTTTCCCCCAAGTCAAATTCTAAATGAAGTTTTATTGACCTGGAAATAACGTTCAGGTTTTCCAGAGGCCCCTTGGAACACCTTAAAAGATTTGTTTTATCTTATTAGAAAAGAGAGCTATGAAACTCATTAGGCTTATTTGGTATGTTACTTACATGGGAAGCATTGCTAAATAAATGATCATAAACCCTAGGTTATATCATAAGGGTGAATGTTATTAATATAAATGTTCTCGAAAGTATATGAAATTCCTAAAATTGGATATGTCCTAGTATAATGTTATCAGTCATAATTCTAGTTATTATCTTAAATGTTTTGTGTCACAGAGATAAATTTTCTTGTCAATTCCATTAGAATGAATCAAATTTTTAGTAATGGATATTTGTCTTTTATTACTTAGACAATGGTTTTACTCAGATGCTTTGACAAAAGCTTCCTGAAAATGTGTTTCATGTTCAGAGAAATTCATGGAAAAGGATCTAACAAGTATTCTAGAACACAAGTTTCTGATGAATTTCAAATCATTACACTGAACTGAGTAAGAATTTACAAAACCCTAATAGAGAAATTGATGGTTTCATAAAACTTCTAACAAAAGATCAAACAAAACAAGAATTAATTACATGGGACTAAGTAAACTGAAGAAGATGGTTATGATATTTTATGATTTTAAAAATAAATTTATTTATTTTATTTATTTTTGGCTGCATTGGGTCTTTGTTGCTGTGTGTGGGCTTTCTCTAGTTGCAGCGAATGGCAGCTACTCTTTGTTGTGGTGCATGGGCTTCTCATTGCAGTGGCTTCTCTTGTTGTAGAGCATGGGCTCTAGGTGCATGGGCTTCAGTAGTTGTGGCTCGTGGACTTTAGTAGTTGTGGCTCAATGGCTCTAGAACGCAGGCTCAGTAGTTGTGGCGTGTGGGCTTAGTTGCTCTGCGGCATGTGGGATCTTCCTGGACCAGGGCTTGAACCCATGTCCCCTGCACTGGCAGGCAGATTCTTAAACACTGTGCCACCAGGAAAGCCCCATTTTATGATTTTTTTTTTCATGGTACGCGGGCCTCTCACTGTTGTGGCCTCTCCCGTTGCAGAGCACAGGCTCCGGACGCGCAGGTTCAGCGGCCATGGCTCACAGGCTCATATCAATCAGTGTGATACACCACATCAATGAATTCAGTAAAGTCACAGAATACAAAATTAATACACAGAAATCTCTTTCATTCCTATACACTAAAAACAAAAGATCAGAAAGAGAAATTATGGAAGGAATCCCATTTACCATCACATCAAAAAGAAAAAATACCTATGAATAAATCTATCTAAGGAGACAAAAGACCTGTACTCTGAAAACTCTAAGATGCTGATGAAAGAAATCGAAAGTGACACAAACAGATGGAGAGATATACCATGTGCTTGGATTGGAAGAATCAATACTGTCAAAATGACTATACTACTTAAGGCAATCTACAGATTCAATGCAATCCCTATTAAATTACTAGTGGAATTTTTATTTTAAGATTTTTTTCATGTGGACCATTTTTAAAGTCTTTATTGAATTTGTTACAATATTGCTTCTGTTTTATGTTTTTGTTTTTTTTTTTTTTTTGGTTGCATTGCATGTGGGATCCCAACTCCCTGACCAGGGATCGAACCTGCATCCTCCTCGTTGGAAGGTGAAGTCCCAACCACCGGACCGCCAGGGAAGCCCCCACCAATGGCATTTTTCACAGAACTGGAACAGAAAATTTTAAATTTTGTACAGAAACACAAACCCCCAAATAGCCAAAGCATACTATGAAAGCAAAAATGGAGTTGGAGGAATCAGGCTCACTCTCTTCAGACTATATTACAAAGCTACAGTAATCAGTATGGTACTTGCACAAAAACAGAAATATAGATCAATGGAACAGAATAGAAAGCCCAGAAATAAACCCACACAACTATGGTCAATTAATCTATGACAAAGGAGGCAGGACTATACAATGGAGAAAAGACAGTCTCTTCAATAAGTGGTACTGGGAAAACAGGACAGCTACATGTAAAAAAATGAAATTAGAACAATTTTCTAACACCACAGACAAAAATAAACTCAAAATGCATTAAAGACCTAAATGTAAGACTGGATATTATAAAACTCTTAGAGGAAAATCCAGGCAGAACACTCTTTCACAGCAGCAATATCTTTTTGGATCCACCTCCTAGAGGAAAGAAAACAAAAACTAAAATAAACAAATGGGACCTAATAAAACTTAAAAGCTTTTGCAGAGCAAAGGAAACCATAAACAAAACAAAAAGACAACCTACAGAATGGGAGAAAATATTTGCAAATGATGAGACTGACAATGGAATAATCTCCAAAGTATACAAATAGCTCATGCAGCTCAATATCAAAAAAGCAAACAACCCAATCAAAAAATGGACAGAAGATCTAAACAGACATTTCTCCAAAGAAGACATACTGATGGGCAAAAAGCACATGAAAATCTGCTCAACATCGCTAATTATTAGAGAAATGCAAATCAAAACTACAATGAGGTATCACCTCACACCAGTCAGAGTAACCATCATCAAAACGTCTACAAACTGTAGACTACAAAAATGTTGGAGAGGGTGTGGAGAAAAGGAGTCCTCCTACACTGTTGGTGGGAATGTAAATTGGTTCAACCACTATGGAGAATATTATGGGATTCCTTAAAAAACTAAAAATAGAACTACCATATGATCCAGCAATCCTACTCTTAGGCATGTATCTGGAGAAAATTATCCTTCCAAAAGATACATGCACCCCAGTGTTCAGTGCAGCACTATTCACAATAACCAGGATATGAAAGCAATTTAAATGTCCATTGACAGATGAATGGATAAAGAAGATGTGGTACATATATACAATGGAATATTACTCAGCCATAAAAATGAATGAAATAATGCCATTTGCAGTAACATGAATTGACATAGAGATTATCATACTAAGTGAAGTCATTCAGAGAAAGACAAATATCATATGATATCACTTATCTGTGGAATCTGAAAAAATGATACAAATGAACTTAATTACAAAAGAGAAACAGACTCACAGACTTAAAAAACAAACTTATGGTTACTAAAGGGAAAAGGTATGGGGAGGGATAAATTAGGAGTTTGGATTCACATATACACACTACTATATATAAAATAGATAATCAACAAGACCCTACTGTATAGCAAAGGGAACTCTACTCAATATTCTGTAATAACCTATATGGCAAAAGAATCTGAAAAAGAATGGATATGTGTATATATATAACTGAATCATTTTGCTGTACACCTGAAACTAATTCAACATTGTAAATCAACTATACTTCAATATAAAATTTAAATTTCAATTTAAAAAAAAAAGAGATTAAAAAAGAAGTGTCTTCCAATGCAAGGATCAGATCAAAGAACATGAATGGAATATTCCTACTGGGATGATTAGGAGGATAACACATCCTTGGTAGGTGCAGAGCCTGTTCACTTATCCTCTGACTTTCCTTGTTCCCTTTCTCTACTACATCCAATTAAGCAGATAAAAACTTTGAGAAAGCTGCCTCTTCCTTCACCAATGCCAAGCAGGACAAACTCAAAGAGTCATTTATCTGTCTTCCTCTGATGTTGCTTCTTCATGTCTGAGCTATTGGGAGGAGAGAGAGGCAATAAATTCTCTTTTTAATAAAAGCAAAAAATAAAAATAAAAAATAAGCCTATATGGTCAGTCACAATCCTTGCTATACTTATATAAATAAGACCAAGTTTATTGAATCTAGACTTATTTTGCAAACAAATTTGTCTTAATTTGGCTATCTTTGATAGAAATGAGGGTGATTTTAGAGAGAAAAATTATCTTTCGATAGAAACCAAAATACATATTGTGGATATTAGATTCTAGTGCTATTAATTTTCCTTGAAGTTTTGTTAATTACCTGAAAACTGGGCTGTATCCTGAATTTTTCTAGTTTCCTCCACTACCTGACTACAACTCTCCAAACTAATGTTTCCAAATTTTCTCCCACCCTTTTGACTTGGAATAATTGAAACTAAAACTGCCTTTTTTTCTGAAGTCCTGCATACTGAAGGTAGATATCTTAATATAAACTTCAGAGAAATCTCCACAGCAGCTCATGTTTAGACAGTCTTCTTCGTTCCTGTTGCTATATGGACCACTCAGAAAGTTTACCTGAACATCTGATGGACATTCAAACTACAAAAGATGCTTTAACCCTGACATTTAGAGATCTTCTCAACTGTCTACCCTCAGAACTCAAAAACTGATATGAAATTTGCCTCAATTATTAACCTTTGTTTTTTTGTCTCCATAGCAATGCCTCTTATTAAATACCTGATTGCTTGTACAGTAAGCTTAACTTCTACTTGGAAATACTGCTTTGGAAGAGAAAATTAAGGTAAAATGATCATATGGATGGACTCTAATCCAATATGACTTGTATCTTTATAAGGGGGGAATATTAGAACACAGACTGAGGGGCAACCATGTGAGGACACAGCGAGAAGGTAGCCATCAAAGGAGAGAGACCTCAAAGAAACTAAACTTGATACTTTGATCTTGGACTTCTAGCCTCTAGAACTATGAGAAAATATATTTTGTTGTTTAAGCCACCTAGTAGCCAGTGTGGTCTTTTGTTATGGCAGCCCTAGCAAACAAATACAATCACTATTAGGGGAAAAAAAATCATGTGCTTTGTTATTCCAGTAGAATGATTTTAACACTGATTACTTCTTACCTTGAGATTATAAAAGACAGTGATAAACATTACTGTAGAGTATATATGAGTTGTGTCCTATGAAACAAAGGTAGTTAACAAACACCTCTCAGCTGTAGATGATGCTATGTGTTCATCTGATCAGCAAGAGGACATGAGTGGAAGGGAGAACCTTTTCTGCTTCAGACAAGCAACTTCCTGGGTTACCCTGAGTATGACAAAGAGGGCCATTGCTTGGGGACCAGGTCTCCAAGCAGTCACAACAGGCCTCAGGAACCCACAAGAAAATTGTGAAGGAAGAATATTACTAGCCAGGCCCATATGAATCTTTTCCTCCCATCACTGCTCTTTTGTGAAAAATTCTTCCAAATACACATTTTTGTCCCAAAATATCATGTTGGACGCTCGCTACTAGGAGCAAATTTTTCTAGCATCTCTGTTGGATGAATTTTCACACTTGCAAAATCACTCAGAAAAGAGTTCATCCTCCCAACACCTCCCCTGCACCAGTGTCCCCCTAAACAGCATCTGACCACAATATGAAGGAACTTACCTCCCAGGTAAACAGGTGCTTGAATGTGATTTAATTATCTCTGCATCCTCTCCCTGGTCTCCCTGTGAAATCCAGTCACCTCTTTGCATTAAAGCATTTCTGTGAGAAGCCCTGTAAGGTGCTGGCTATTCTCAATTCTGTCCTGCTGGTTTCTCTGAAGTGCCTAGAAGCTGTCCTCTCCACACACAAACTGTTCTGACAAACTTCATTTGAATGATTTGGATTTTAATTCTCAATTTGCTTCTGTTCCTAAGCCTTAAGGCTTTTTTTTTTTTTTTTTTTTTTTAACCAATTCAGAAAAAAGCATCATTAAAAAAAAGACACGGTTGGGCGTCCCTGGTGACGCAGTGGTTGAGAGTCCGCCTGCCGATGCAGGGGACACGGGTTCGTGCCCTGGTCCGGGAAGATCCCACATGCCGCGGAGCGGCTGGAGCCATGAGCCATGACCGCTGAGCCTGCGTGTCCGGAGCCTGTGCTCTGCAACGGGAGAGGCCACAACAGTGAGAGGCCTGCGTACCGAAAAGAAAAAAAAAAAAAAAGACAAGGCTACTCGGAGATCTAACATGCTAAGCTTTAACTTAGTACGTTCTTAGGACTGATGTTTTCCAAGGAACAAACTTTCTTGTTTCCTGTGTACAAAAAGTGAGAAAAAATAAAAATAGTGGTATCTTCACAGTTGAGTTCTTAACATATTTTCTGATATATGTAAAAAGAGAAAAATTGGCAAAATGAGTACCAACATTTTTTAAAATAATAATTAAGCCTAAATCCCTGGATTTACCAATTTTATAAAATAAGAAAGTAACATTTTATAAAATACAATTTTATGAAATATGATTTTATAAAATTTGTTTAGCTAAGTAACAAATGATTTGCCCAAAAAACAGATTTAGCAGGTGGAGTCCAGGGGGCACATTCTACAAAATAAGTTTATTGACACGGTAAAGGGTTACTAGCATAAAATTGTGGTGGGAATGAAAAGGGCAGTGACCTTCGTCCTGAAGTTTAGGAGTGATCCCTGAATTGAGAGATATCTGAGTTGAAGTGGTCACTGGAAACAAATGGTAGAGACAAATCACAGAGAGCAGACTGTATCAGTTCCAGCTTCTGGACTCAGAGAAGGAAGGAAGAGCTTCAGATTTCACTGCAGAGAATGAGGCTGAGAAACTTTAAAATCAGATGCTTTTTCCCAGATCCAGGGGGCCAGCTAATGCACAAAAATGCTTAAAGCCACATAGGTATGTCACCTTTATTTCCTAGAGAAGATGTTAGCATTTTCTGAATCCTCATCTACCGTGCCTGGCACGCATTATTTTATAGCTTTCTGGAAGTTTCATCAGCACCACTGGTATATCTGCAGTACGATGTGTGTGTGGAGAGTACAGAATGCAGGTCCGGGCTGGGGGCAACGGACTCTTCTAGCTACCACAGTGAGTGGTGCCCCTGCAAACCTGAGTAAGGAAGACAACTTGCCTTTGGGTGGGTAGTGTTACAATCTGCATGTCTCGGGGCACAAATGTAAAGACCGACCCTGTTCTGGGAATGATTATGATTCTGACTGACCTCAAAGGGGTAATTATGAAACCCCTGGATCATCAGGATCTGGATGTTCCCTACTTTTTCCATGGTGTGATCATGACCGAAAGTGTGGCTGTAGATATCTGGGAACATTTCCAGAAATGTCCTCCTGTAGGAGTTAATTATAAAGTCAATGTGTATAAAAGAGAAAATAATATTGAAACCTATCAAGGGGAGTAGATCTTAAGGGTTAATATTGTAGATGGACTACTTTGGAAAAAATCTTTTTCCCTTGGAGTATTAAGAAGTCATCTCATAATTGCCATCTCTCCACATTTTGTTCTAGAGTGCCTGGTTTATTGATATCAGTGTGAGACCTGTTTTAAATAAAAATCTATTTGTAAAAATCCGGATCTGTAATATGTTCTAAATATCATTATAGTGTCTTTTAACTATAGATTAAAAATCACTTCATTTTCAACAAAATATTTTGATGTAAACATCAAATGTTTTGAAAACAAAGGGGATCTGTTTTTGTTGTTTTCTCTTTTATCTAATTTTTGTATCCATTTTGTCTGGGCATATTAAATGGTAAAAATATTTATAAGATTTGCACTAGGTGAATCTTCTTAAAAAAAAATACTGAAGGCCACAGAGTCTGGGAATATTAATATCTTTTTAATAGATTGATCCCCCTTGATTTCTTATTCTGGAGTAAAGGTACAAGTTTTTCCATGAAAATTAGACACACAAATCATCTGACAGAATGTATGACAGATGGAAAATGATTGATGGGAATTTTGCTTTAATGCACATTGTTCGTTGTAATTTTGCCCAGCTTAATGAACTGTGAATTAATAATGAGGAGCAACACATTCAATGTATTATAGTAATAAAGTGCTTTTATGGACATTTTTCATGTTTCCAGACTTTCTTGGCCACCCTGAACAATTTTAACTCAAAGGATTAAAAAATAATCGCTTATTTAACTGTGTTAAAATAGTCAACTTTGAAAAGGATATTTTCCTGTATGAACTTTTTCCTAATTGATTCCATTTTGTTCTGATCAGTAAACTTACCTGAGTAAGCTGCACTATTTTAAAAAAAGTGATCTGATAGAGTATTAGATGACATACATGACCATAGTCCATTGTTTTCTGATTCAATGACATAAGAAAGTGAAAAATTAATAATTATACATTTTTTAATTAGGAGAATAGAAAAACTAAATTTCTTGTAGAAATAAGCCCAAAGAGTCCTCGTGTCAGCCCTGCTCCTCTTAAAAGACCGTGGCGCTGTAATACCAATGGATAATCTGGGAGAGAACCAGCTGTCATTAAAATAGATTTTACCAAGGCAAGGACAATAGGTTGCTTATTAGCAATGAGAAATCAGTAGTCTTTTAGAAGTGTACCCTTTGGAAAGTGTGAGCTATATAATAAATGAAAGCCTTTCATTATTCATTGTTATAAGCCAAATGTAGATTAAATGTACACTACCTTCAATTCAGATATTAAGATATCCTTCCCTCAGTAATTTTATGAGGTAACATGTATAATGTCAAGCATAGGCTAAGTCATATATTTTATAATCTTTCAAAAATTTTTAAAGCAATGTGTTAACCCTATAATGAATATAAAATGGATCCTAACTGCATGTCTTAGAAAATGTGCATTTCATAGAATTATTGAAGAATGAATCCTTAATAGCCCATCTTTTTAAGTATGTTAGCTGAACGTTATGATTGTGTAATATCATTTTAGGGCATTACCACATTTTAAGAAATAAAATAATATTCAGAAGCATAATTTTGCCAGAATGTAAAATTTAAAACCAGAAATTTGACTTGTGAAAAATCCTCACATGATTATTGGCCTGTTAAAAACTAAAGCAAACCCCACAAACCTGATGCAAGCTATTATGTGCAAAATAACGTGCTAGTTACACAGCCCTCTGGGAAGTGAATGTGAGTCCGGATGCTTCTTTCTTGGTTTATTTCATTCCTAGAGTACCTTTGTTGCAGGTTTTTCTTATGTTTCCAAAGGAAACAAGTAAGCCATCTCAAGTTTAAGTTCTGTCCTCAATAAAGTAAAAAATGTGCCAGATACCATTTGACTGGATGATAACTAAACTGGACAAATATTTTCTCTCACTGGAGACTGACAGTGTTTTAGCTGTGCTTACAATTTGTGATTCTCCTAAAAAAAGAGTACAAATGAAAACTTATGGTTACCAGGAGATGATAAGGGGGGAAGGATAAATTGGGAGATTGGGATTGACATATACACACTACTATATACAAAATAGGTAATAATAACCTACTGTATAGCACGGGGAACTCTACTCAATACTCTGTAATGGCCTCTGTGGGAAAAGAATCTTTAAAAAAAGTGGACATATGTATATGTATAACTGGCTCCCTTTGCTGTACACCTGAAACTAACACAAATTTGTAACTCAACTATACTCCAATAAAAATCTTTTAAAATAAAAAAATAGAGTACTACATGCATTTCTAAGAAATAAACATTATTTTCTTCATTCTTCTAAAATAAATAAAAATAAAATAATGTAATATGTGATCTTCAAGCTAATGAACACCTAAGAATGAAATTTGAAAATCTACATTTGGCATGTATAATTCTTTTGTTCAGAGGCAGTGACATTCCAAAAGAACAAAACTTCTCCAACATTTCCCCATTTAGAGTAATGCTGACAGTGAGTGTCTGGTGGATCTCAGAGGGGCACAACTGATAATATATTTATCATGCTGCCAGATTGCTAAGTGGTTTCATATTCACTAAGAAAGACTTGTCAATGGATACTGAAGAATAGATGTGAGGTCTCTGTGTGTTGTCTCTGGGTGAGATCTCTGTGTGAAGTCTCTGTATGAGGTCCCTTTGGAAGGTATCTCTGGGAAATCTGTTAAATCTGTGCTAGGTTTCTGTCTGAGGGTCTGTGAAGCAACATGAGGTCCCTGTGTGAGGTCTCAGTATGTGATCTCTGAGAAAGGTGTTTGCGTGAGAAGTCTCTCGAGAGGTGTGTCCGTGAAGTCTTTGTGTATTGTCTCTGGGTCTCTCCATTTCTTTTTTTCTTTTGGTCTCTCAATTTCTTTTCTTACTGTACCTTATGGAAGACGGAGCAGCAAGAGAAGGGCAAAGGGACTTGCTTCTGTCTGTTTTCTTGCTGTTCCATCAGCATCACCTGTCTGTGGCACTCTCCCAGCAGGAGCCAGGGGGGTCCAAGTCCAGCTTCCCCATATTCCCAGAACTCACTTCTGGGTGCCCCTGAGAGGACCCAGCAGCAGCCAGGCTCAGGTCCCAGCCCTGTCAACTCTCTCCTCTGGGTACCGACCCCTCCCACAAGTCCTGGCTTCACTCTCACTGCTCTGCCCATTCTGGAGGCTGCCTTGGGAATCGGGGCCCAGAGGTAGGGCCTGGCTCCAGGGAGAAACCAGGGGTGTGAGCAGTCCTGTGCTCACTCTGCCCCCTCCACCCCAGGTCACAGCATTTCCACGTGTTGAGGGGCCTGACAGGTATGGGGGATGGGGTCCATTTCTGTTGTCATCTGGATCAGGGGCATCAGCTGGAACCGAAATCTCCACAATGAGAAAGACACCACCTGGAGCTGTGTCCACCATGCGCCCTGCACATGGCAGAAAATACCAAATCACTCTAGAGAAATTCTTCCTCATCTCCCTGCTTTTCCATATGGACAGGGGTCAGGAGACAAGAAAAGCTGTGCCAGAAGCAGATCAGTGGAACACTCCTGGATTGCACCCTGCCCCATCCACTTTGCACAGGTCACCTCCACACCACCACGAATCCTGTCTGATTGCTTCTTCACCTGCCAGGCTCTGGGGTGATCAAGGACTGGGAGACAGGCAAGGCTTACTACACAATCACAAGCCAGTCCCCACCTCTCCCCTGGAGCAGTCCTTGGGCCATGTGTTTATGTGAAGGTCACCAGACTAGGAGTCACATCCCAAGTTCCCTAGTCCTGGCTTTTACACCTATTGTTAAGTTATCCTTTCTAAAAGTCAAGAGGTGATGATGTGTAAGCTTATTAAATATAGTATTAAGAGATTCACCTTCCCTGATTTGCTTTACTTCTCTAAGTTTGACCTTCTGTTTTGACCTAAAGGTGGTTTCTCTAGGTCTGTGATCTTAGAGTTGGAATAGAGTAGAGACCCTGGCGTGGGGCCATGGTGAGCTACTGGACCCTTAACTTTTCCTCCCCTTTAGGCCTTTAGATGGTGGTTGTATGTCAGGGGGCTGTTCTTTCAGAACTGCAATTTATGGGAATCTGGTACCACTTTGCCTCCTTCCTTGGATCCAATGATTTTTCTACACCTACATCCCACCCTAAATTCACAGTGTTTGACCATCAGATAGTTACTACCCACAGTCACACCCCTATTCCATTCATCCAAAACTCCTTCTCTGGGGTTAACATAGAGTGGAAGGTAGGTGACCCATGAACGCAGCCATTCATTTATATGGGACTGGACTCAACACAGCCCTCAGCAGCCTCCCTGATACTCCCCCCACCTACACACACAGAGCTGGAAATGCCATCCTTGCTGCTGCTCTAAAGTGTAGGAAAAACAGAGGGGGGGGAGGGTGATGCTGTACATTTTATTATGGCTAAGCTAAAAGGGGTTCATAGGGCATACCTCAATCCCAACCTTCATCAGAGAGAGAAGGAACTCTTAAGAGCAGATGTTGTATATTCCCTACCAAGAGATCCAGGGGCAAGATTTCTCCTGTTTCTGAACTCAGAGCCCATACTCTATTCCCCCCAAACTTCCATCCACTTGGCTCTGACACTTCCTGGAGCCTGAATTGGAATGTCCGGCCCTATCGTGTAAACCTATCCACTACAGTTGCATAAAGTTCAAAGTAGCATAGAAGGAGGAGAAAGACTGGTTGAACCAGATCCTTGGGTGTGGGTTTCATAGGTTTTTCCCGTCTCATTGTTAGAGTAATTTTGGTCTGTGTAATGACAGTATTATAAGGTGCAATGAAGGGACACGAGACAAGGAGCAAGCTTGTGATGCTACTGTCCACCTCCCTCCATGCCCCTCCCTTCTAGAAGACAAAGTGCACGGCACAGACAGCAGCCATTACACTATGCTTTTATTAGGAAAAAAAAAAATATATATATATATATATATATACATGTATTGGGGAACATTAAATACCTTGGACGTGCTAAGGAGAAAATCATTTTCTCTACATGGACTGAATGTTTACTTGGAGACATGTCTTCCTACTAAAGGGAAGACTAAAGAAGGATTTTACTGTCGACCAGGCAAGGCACCTCCCCAAAGATGACAATGCCTTGGACAGTGTTGATGGCGGGCTGGGGCACCTGGAATCCTTGGCCCATACTGGCAGGTACTAACTGGAAACAAACTCTTCTTGGGGGGCAAGGATGGGAGGCACCTTAGGCCCAGCTGCTCATCGTCGAACCTTACACTTTTCAAACTATGTTGGTGTCTGACTTCCCTTTCCCTGATAGAACAACTCTGGCCCTTGGAGGTGGCTTTATGACTGCAGGCTGTATAACCCATCATTCTCCGTTGCTCTGGGTAGGAGGTAAGCCTATGGCAGCAGAAACACCCACATACTGGGACTTGGAATTCCAGTTTGTGTTCATTTAACTTTGTGGCATGAAGTCCATGGTGAATTGCTCTTTTTTCTTCTGGGATCTGTCCAACAGCTGTCATGAGTGCCTGACCCTCAGCAGTCTCACTCTTCAAGATTGATCTGCTTTTGACTGATCTGTGACTCTGGGCAGTGGCTGATATGGGCTTGAATTTTTGCAGAGCATCTCGACCATTGACTTTTTTATTGGGGAAAATCCACTTTAAAAATAGCCTCATTCTTTTTCTGAAGAGGCTTTCTGGAGGGCTATGTTTCTTCTCTGGCATGAGCTGGAGACATCTGCTCCCAATAGAGTCTGTTATTCCCCTGACCTGGGCAGGGTGGCTCATACTTCCAGCTTGAGAGGTCCCTAATTCTTTAAACCTTTCTTCATGCTCTCCTGGTTTATGCCTCCTACAGTCCTCTCTTTTGTAAGTAGGGGCAATCATCTTGCTCTGGCTCTTCCATGAGTCTTGGAGTTTTGAAGTTTTGGGCTCCTGCTGCCCTAGGTTGCTCCTTTGGGCTTCCATAAGGCCACTTGGCTCCTGGGAAGCTAACCTGTCTCTGGTGGGGACTCTCTGGGGATGGCACTGAGGCACCTGAGAAGCCAAGTTGTCTGCAGCAAGGAACATGTGTTTGGGAAAGTCCTGAAGCTGGTTGTCTGACTGTACCTTTACTTTGGAGTTAAACTCACTGGCAACCCCCATGTTAAGGCATGGCTCACCTGGATGTTGGAAAACAGACATTCTAGGTAGTAGGAAACGTTTACTGGCCCCTGGCACCTCTAAACTCCTCATATGTACATTTGTGGTTTGGGATTTTGTCAACACTTTGGTTTCCAAGATAACACTAGACTGTGGTTGAAGAGCAGGAGACTCCTTGGCCTCCACAGCCTCCCTGGCCTCTTCACCTCTCAAAGATTGGGATCCTAAGTTCACCTCCATCACTGTTACCCTATGGCAGGGGTCTCCTGAGGCCTGACCACCACTCTCCTCTGTTGGCTCATTCCTGACCATTGCTGAACTTGGACCTGGCTCTAGGCTGTCCCTCTTGACCCATTCCACAGTCTCACTCTTCCAGGTTCTGCCCACAAGGCTGAGTGTGAGGGACTGAGAAGGTGGCCTGCCCTCCTGTCCAGTCAGAGAAGCCTTTGAGGGCCCATGGTAGTCAGCAGATGGAATCGCTCCCAGGGCACTCTGGATTTCCTTACACAAAGTTGAGGGGACAAGGAGAGGCCTCTTCAGGGTAGGAACTGACTCTTCTGTTATCACCTTCTCTCCTGAATGAGCCTGAGGAGGTTTCTCCAGGAACTCAGCACACTTGACTGTTGAGTGGGACCCAGACACACAGGTGGCTGAAGGGGAAGAGGCAAACTGCAGAACGGTGGAGGGTTGGAGCTTTTTCCGCTTCAAGAGATTTATGGGCTTGAGGACCTTGAGGGGGAGGGTCCACCTGTGCTTTACCCAAAACCTTCTAATGTGTGCTTCCAGCACCTCTCGAGTGTCTGGATCAAGGAAGGAAACCCTACAGGAGGTGTTCATGCAGGGTTCCCAACCCTTCAAGCAGTATCTTCCACAGGCTCCAGCAGGCACTGCTTTGCACGTCTCACCAGGAGGGTCTTGACATGAGAGCTGATGAAAGTTGCCCTTGCCAGGAAGCCTCCCCAGGAAGCTGTAGGAGAGCAGATGGGGCCAGGATGGCTGGACAGGACAGGCAGGGGTGGGCACCTGCAGCCCAAGAACCCTCCTCTGCCCCCACACTGACTTCATAATGCTCCTGCTCTCCCTCACCCTAGGGCTTTAGCCACGCCCTCCCATGGCTCCCCCTCCCAGGGCTGGGGTCACATTATAGGCTCTGGGAGGAAGGACGACCCAGGAGAGAAGGGGAAAGATTCTTTACCTTTGCAGAAGTGAAACCAGGTTGTGAGTCCCCTCCAGTTCTTCCAGGCAATCTCTGCAAGCTGGAAATCAGGAGACTGGGTCATGGTGGTGAAGGCAGAGGCCTAAGAGTCTTTCAGGAGGCTGAGTGCAATGGCCCTTTAAGGGAAATCTTTGGAGGATTAGACTCTGGAGCCCAAGTATCAGTGTCCAAGGCCACATGTCCCTGACAGTGATGCTAAGTCTCACTTGAAAAGGGTTTGTCCTTTGCAAAGTGCCTTCACGTTAATTAACCCCTGTAGCCCTTACAACTGCCGTGTAGGGGAGAAAGGTCAGTGGTCATCACACAGAGGAATCTGAGCAAAGTTAAACAACTTGTCCACAGTTGGACTTGGAGGTCCCACTTCCCAACCCAGGCACCAATGGTCCACCACAGTCCACACACCCCATTTCTAGGTCCTCATGGCTTCATTCTAAGCACAAATTTCTGGGAAGTATCTGGGCTCTGATCTCCTTCCAACGAGCCTTCCCAAGGCTCTGTTTCCTGAAGAATAAGCTCTGCCACTGGCATCCTCAGAGACCGTGAAGCTGGGCCCTCAGGATTAGGAGAGATGGAAGCTAACTCTCGGGGGCACGCAGGACTGAATGGCAAAGGCTTACCTTTCAAAGATCCACTTTTCTTCCTACTCCTGCTCCTCCCCTTCAGCTCTACTTGATGCTGAGAGAGAAGAAGAAATGAGGGGCTAACACCCAACTCTCACTGTCATCTATCTAGGCAAGCTGTGTTCATGAACAACATGACTTTCTACATTTAACTAAAACTCTGTGGGTTTTTTTCCCCTTTTACTTATTTTTAAAGTGGATAAAAATATTTTCAGTTTTTCTTCTTTGAAGAGTGCAAAGAAGGATTTTTTTTTTTTTTTTTTTTTTTTTTTTTTGCGGTACGCGGGCCTCTCACTGTTGTGGCCTCTCCCATTGCGGAGCACAGGCTCCGGACGCACAGGCCCAGCGGCCATGGCTCATGGGCCCAGCCGCACCGCGGCATGTGGGATCCTCCCGGACTGGGGCACGAACCCACGTCCCCTGCATTGGCAGGCGGACTCTCAACCACTGCGCCACCAGGGAAGCCCTCATAAGCACTTTTGCATGGCCCGGCCTCCTATCTTTAAGAGGTAGGATTTCAACATGTAAATTTTGAGAGAACACTAACATTCAGATATGTGCACTCATTCTATACCCGGAAGCTAGGAATGGGTTAGGGTGAGCCAAGGTCCTGACCCTAAAGGGCTGTAGGGTGAAGAGTAGGACTAGGGGTCAAACCCTTGGGGCTGAGCCAGGTCTTGAGCAGCCTCTTCAGATATCCCTAGTGTGTTATGTATGTATTCTCTTTTCTGAGTGTGCCTTGCCTTTCCTGCCCCATCCTCCCAGGCCCCTGAAGCTTCAAGTCCAGCCTGAACCATATAGAAAGGGAGCTTTGAGTCTTACACAAAACTCCCTTATGACACCACTTCCTACCCCTTAGCAGTAACACAAGATTCACTGAAGGATTCACATGGTAAATATGTCTTAATGCCCCATGAGGGCTTTAAAATAATGTGTATTCTCTGCTTGTTGGTCATAATTTTATACAGTTTTAGTGGGAACGTGGGCATGTGAGTTTATTTGGCTATATTGCCATGAATGTGCACTTTCACAAACATATCTCCTACATCTACTATTGTTCCTACAGTCTTTTCCTCCCATATGATAGTCTCACCTTAATTCCACCTTTTATCAAAATTTAGACTTAGGTCTGTCACCATGTGGACATGCTTTGTAACAAAATAGCTTCAACCGAGGAGGTCAGTGGAAGGCCTGGACCAGCTATCTTGGTTCCATGATAGTAAGCAAAGGATCGCAAACTCCCATGTTAAGCTTAAGCAGAAAGCAAAGTTTAGTTAAGCATAGGTACACTCTCAGAGAGGGAGAGAGAGAAGGAGAGAGAAAGAGCAGGCTGTTTCTGAGAACAGGCTATTTCAGCGAAGTGAAGCAAGCCCGAAGCAAAGTATATCGAAGCAAAGGTACACTCTCGGGGTGGGGGGGGGATGGGTGTACTGTTTCTGCAAATTGAAAGCAGCATTCCTATAAAGGCTTACGAGCGCTTTTAAGGAGCATTTTGCAGAGAGGTGGGGGTGAGTGACAAGGATCATTATTTGATTGACAGTCCTGAGCTATGGAACAAGTTTTCTGCTGCGCATGCTCTCATCCTTGAATCCCCAAGAAATGCCTACTGGGTGGGGGGAGGGGCAAAAACACATGTAATTTATTGTAATTATGGTATAATGAGTTTGGATTTACTATAGGTTATACGCCTGTCTGGTCTGGGCATGCACAGCCTGGAGAAGTCCCCTTGTGTTACTGTGCCTCTCTTTAACAGGATAAGCTGCCCACCACCCGACCATAGTTTCTCCCGTTCTGGGTGGAGTCAAGGGAGAGTCCCCAGATGGCTGGGTGTGACTCAATTTCTTCTTCTTGTCTTTCTCACCACTGTCACCTCCTTGCTGCTAATGTCTGACTAACTACCTAACAGGTCTTCCTTGCATTCATATTTGCTCTCTAAATTTTCTCTATTACTTTATTTTCAATATGTTTTGTTTGATGGGGTTTTTTTTGAAATTTAAAAATCTTATGATAACATTTACCTTGATTTATTTAATTATTGTTCTACTGTTATTGATTTCTGCCATCTTATTTTATGCTTTATTTTCTACATTTTCTTTATTGTTTCTTTTTTTCCCTTCTTTGGCATCTTCCATTTTACAGGTCAAGGGTACTTATGTTTGTTTGACATTTGGGAATTTTTAGTATTGTAATGGTTTTATATCTTGAATTATGTTAATTTTCTCCATTTCTTACCCGTGGATGAAAAATGTTCCCTGCCATATCAGTAGACAAAGGATGTTGCAGTCATCAAGTCAGACGTCAAAGCAGGAACCCTCAACTGTGCACCTTGAGGGGATTCGGGATGGAGAAAAACAGGGTACTGGTTCTAGAGTTAAGGTGCATATCAAAGGAATGATTTCACGGAGCCCAGATTCTTTCATCTTCTCATACATAGAAAAATGCTAAAGTCCTTAACTTGAGAGGTCTAGTTTTCTTTAATTAATAGTAATCTTTTGATGTTCTGACTACCTGGTTTTTCTTGACTGCTCCCTTAGGTCTTCTGAGCAGTTCCTCAGAGTGATCTGACAGGCTGTGTTCTGGGCTTAAGTCCTCAGAAAATCTGCCAAATAAAACATAATTCTCCTTTTGGGTTGTGCATATTTTTCAGTCAGCAGTCTTGGCAACCAATGAAGGGGCCCAGAGCAGACTTTTCTTCTTTGCCTGAACTCTATGAGGATCCAGAGTCCTGGCACCAGCAGAGGCTTCTTGGGCCTGTCCGCTTTCTCCGAGAGTCCAGACGAATTTGGGTGAGTATCTCCTGGTTCTTGGATCTCCAGTTTTGGTTGATGATCCTAAGTTTTATTCAGTGGTGTTAAACTCTTCTCTTGAGTAGTAGGTTATCCTTGAAACTTGGTTTCAAGAAGAAGTACCTGGGTCATCCTCAGTGAAAGACACTGGGAAGATTTTTACTCAGTTTAAACACTGAGAGCTTAACCTCGGTAGAAAAACACTGGGAAGACTTTTGCTCAAGTGGGTTAGCCTCACTTAAAAGACACTGGGAAGATCTTGCTCAGTTTAGACACTGCGTGGTTTATCCTCAGTTGGAAGACTGGGGAGACTTTGCTCAGGTGAAAGACACTGAGTAAAAGTTGGACTGGGTAATTAGGTGGAAGACTAACCTGTCTTCCTTGAATTGGCTACTTTAATAGAGTTTGTCAAAATAAAAGTGATCTTCACAAATTGAACTCAGAATGGGGAACTTAGCTTTCAATACAAAAGGAAAAGGAACAACAACAGATTTCCAGCTTCCAACTGGATATCCTGGCCAGGTTTATGTACATACAAAATTTACATTTACAAGTGCTTACTTTCTTGGTACTTAAAGAAAATCTTGCCCTAAAAATGACTAAGATAGGACTCTTTTATTGCATATGCAGTTAAGTTAGAAAAAGCTGGCTTGATAAAAACGTCTTTTCAGAATTCTGACTTCAAAAAAACAAAAGGCTTTCTAGGGGAAACTTGCATTTCTCTTCCTGTGTCTTTGAAATGTTAAGTGTTCTGATATTCTTCAGTGTGTGTGTGTGTGTGTGTGTGTGTGTGTGTGTGTGTTTTGAGAACTTGGTCACTACCATCCAAAAGTACTTATATGGTGTACATTTGCCAATTTCCTCACTTCCATTGTGAAAGGAGTTCCCTATTCCTAAGAAAACGGACCTATGTCCCACTGACACAGAAGATGGAGATTTATCCCAGTGCATTTATATATGTATATCTATTAAATTTATGTATATATATATAATGCCTAATGGAAACATCTCAGATGTTCTATTTGGTATTTTTCTTTAATTTTACTTATAAAATTGTGACCATTTTTAACTCAAAAGAGGAGAATTTTAAAAATTAATTAAGAAGACATCCTCAGTAGTCTAAGGTTCAGAGTGACTTGGCAGAGAAAATTGCTGAATGGTTAGATAATAGTGCTGGTATGCTTGGCTATTGTAACACTTTACATTTGAGTTTCTCTTCCTTGAAATTACAAGAACTATATGACTCAAGACAAAGATTGATAATTAGGAATATTCTGCTTGCTTTATTTTTTTTTTATTATTTTGTTGTTGTTGTTGCGGTACGCGGGCCTCTCCCGTTGCGGAGCACAGGCTCCGGACGCGCGGGCCCAGCGGCCATGGCCCACGGACCCAGCCGCTCCGCGGCATGTGGGATCCTCCCGGACCGGGGCACGAACCCGTGTCCCCTGCATCGGCAGGCGGACTCCCAACCACTGTGCCACCAGGGAAGCCCGTCTGCTTGCTTTTCATAGAGCCTATTGAAGAACATTTTAATTATTTGCAGGTCATAGGAAGGAACCTTCATGATCTAAGTCTTGAACAAGTAGTGTTGCAACACAAAGCTATGACTTAAAAAGGAAATTTGAAATGACCTATTTCTTTTGGCATCTCAATCCAGATATCTGTCAGTAAAATGCGTCACTTTTCAGTCAAATGGGTGGTCAGCAATATAATTTTTTATTGGGAAGCTGAAAGACACCATTGCCAAGCAGAGCACCTGCCGTGTTCACATCTATATTTGAGCATCTTTCGTTTTCCCAAGGGGTGCAAGGGAAGAGAAGGAAGGCCGAGAAATGCACTTGAATAAAGCTTTTCAAGATGGATAGAACAGAGAGCATTCCCAGAGGCGGGTCAAGTTCAACCCAAGAACAACTCTCTCAGTGCTTTCACAACTAGGTAAAATACAAGACCAGTAGTAACTCAGCTCTCAAATCAGTGCTGAAATCCAGCAGAAGGTTGTTAATATTGATACAGTTAACATACATCAAATAGGATTACTGAATTTTCTGAATCCAACTGAACTCCCAGGATTGTTTGGTTTCAAAGGCTGTTGGGCTCAAGACGCATTTGGTTTTAAATAATCCTTCCTAAAATGTTCAGCTTTCAGTCTGATATGATTGAAACCCAGCTTGAGTGTGTCTTATAATACACTGGACTGGAAAGACTATGGGCATTGAATTATTCAAAACATGGCAGGCGAAGGAGTGATATGTGGGGAGGATGTGATCATAGAAATGAGTGAGACTTGATATGTCTTGTTATCTCATTTGATTTACCTGTTAGAACTCTTCCAAATATTAGAGGAAAGAAATCAATATCAATTTTCACCTGTCACGTTCCACACTTCAGTGATGAATGAATGTCAAATTTGACCAGTTTTCTGTACCACCTGCTCTGAAATAATATTTCTGGGCCTTTATTAAAAATGTAAAATTTTCATTGAATTTCCAAATATGATTCTGCAGTGGCTAATTCAGCTTGTTTTATTAGTAAGCAAGTTCTGATGAGTAATACTAATTTAATAAGCCTGCATGTGAGGTTAAAGTGTCAACTATTCCCGCCGAAGGTGATGAGATATGACTGTGATGTGGTGGTAGGGCACTCACCTTCCTGAACGAACCCTGCGAGCACACAGTTCTTGGGAGAAACCAGTACAAATCTGATATCATTGTGCATGTCTCCTGTAGCAGTGGAATGCACACACATACAGACATGATCATGGGTGAAAAAACACACATGCGCACCTTAGAGGCTTACATTAATTTCTGAATATAGTTCTCTGGAAAGAAAAAGCTTTACTGATGATTTGTATTTTTATAGTTTATTGTTTTATCCATACTAAAACACTTCATGAAATCACTTCCTGCTTTGTTGTCCATGGAATCCTTTCCATTTTGAGATGCTAAATATAAATCGAAATAATGATTATAGTCCTTGGCCATGAAAGACTAAGTTACAGAGGACCCGGTGACTGGAGGTCAGAGCTGCCACGGAATTATTCTCTGCTCCAGAGACCATCAGAATATCACTGTGTACCCACTTAAGGATAGAATGCTGCTATTGAGAAACGAGCTCTCTTTTATTTCTACTAAAAGGAGAGAACAGTAGGGGACCTTGGCTGCGCCAGTGTATGAGACTTTCTCTGTTTTGGACAATAAGCCAAAAACAATACATGAAATAGCCTCACGCCTTTTGTCTTTTGTACTCAGCTCCTTCCTGTATTGCTCCTGATCAGTTACACTTAAATCAACAAGAGTTGCTTGAACATTTTGACAGTTATGTTCCCCATACCCTGAAGCATTTTTAAAGGGTTACTGAGATAAAGCTATTTCAAAAATACTCCCTCCAAATTTTTTCAGGGTGGCATCAATGAAAGTAACTTAGAGGAAAAAAACTTGAGTTCCTGGCCTACCACTCTAAGGCCAGGCAAGCATAAACCTTCATAGCAAAACCTAAGTTTGCTCCCAGTTGAGAATTTGGTTTCCACGGTCTTATATAAAAAGTATATGGAGACTTTAATTCCCTATAAGCCCTTTCCAAAGAGTGAATACAGTTCATCATTCGTAAGAGATGATGAAAGTTACAATTTTGTTGAATAGGTGGAATATATATTACATATAATATACATATTTATTTTATATATATATATATATATAATATATATAAAGTTACTATTCAGAGTCCTAAAACGTGGATTTTTCTTACTTACCAAGAATGAACAGTAACTTGATCTCTAAACAATAAAGCACCTGGTCATAACAGAATCATAACAAATATTTGATATCAGAATGAATTCACTGTTCAGGTGTAAAGAGGGAATAGCTCCAGTTTTCCTCTTTCGTGCACCCCATTATTGCATCCTGGACAGAGGGGATTTTCTTGATTTTAATCTAAAGGAGAAATGGTCACTTTTGTTGAGATGGAAATTGACCACCTCAGTAGGCAGAGGCACTGTTTTTATTTGGCTGAATTCATGTTTCTAGTGATAATTCAAGGTGTAATAGGGTTTTCTCAGCCACTCCAAAATCTGAAAATGATAAGCATCTCACCTGAGTTTCAGGATGGCCCATTACCTATTCTGTGGAAAGGATATTCAAAACACCATGCTTCATCAATGTCTTCTTTGACTTATTAATGAATGGACAACTACTGAGTTAAGACAGTGTCTTATCCTTGCTTCAAAAAAATAAAAACAAAAAACCCCCACAAACACAAAAAAACTGTTAACAATGAAAACTTATTATGCCAGGCCTTAGTATGGCCTGACTTGGAAATTTAGTTTCAGAGGCTTTTGTGAATATACCAAGGAAAGAGGACCTAGGTGTATCTTACTCCCACAGGCTGCCAATAAATATTTGCTTAAGGGACAAAAAATTAATATATAGTATAGGAGAGAACCTGACAGATGCTTAACATTATTGAGTGATAGCAATGCCCAAACTCATCTGTGATCAAACACTATGAAAGTATCCTCCTAAGGATAAACTTATTACAAATAAGAAGTGAAAATTCAATTATGCAGATACTTTCAGTGTCAGCTCTGATATGCAAAAAGCATGGAAGTTGTCACTGTATCTTGTCCTTACAAGATAATGCTGTACAAAATGAAAATCAGTGACTTTTCTCAGGCGTGATTAATAAAACATGTAACTATGAAAGAATTTTCAAACGGTAATTATGTATGCGTATATATGTGTCTCTGAAAAATCTGTGTCAAAGAAAACTGAGGCTATCAGTATAAACTTCTTTAACTTCTATCTCTTCTTACCTTTATTTCCTCCCAAACTTACCAGTATCCATCCAGCTCGAAGGATACAAGTGATTTTTATATACTGTGCAAGGTTTTTTTTTTCTTATTCATATGTCCATGTTTCCCCAATTCTCTAAATTATTGTCTACATCTTCAGGATCTCCTTTATTGGTTCCTTCATTTCAACATATAAAATAGAAGTCCTTCTCATTCTAAAAAATTCTTTTTTGCTAATTATTTTCTCTTTTCATCCAAACTCCTTGAGAGTAGCCTATTCCCACTGTCCTCACTAGCCCCGCCTGGCCCCGACAGGCAGCCCTACACCCTCAGTTTATTGCCATCTGGCTTTTCGTCCACCACTTCACTGCACTGCTCTAAGGTCACTGGGGACCTAACTGCCCAAATCCAATGGACACTTACATTCTCTGAAGGATGACACTGTCATCTACTTCCTCCTTCTTGAAACTCTATCACCTCTCTCCTTCCCAGAATTCTTTCTCTGCTTATTACTTAAACGTTGTCAGTACTCACAATTCTCTGAAATCTCATCCATTTTCATGATTTTAATGGCTGCTATGTGCTGATGACATTCAAATTTTTATCTTTCCATGTCTTCACGTGCATGTCCAGTTATCTACCAGTTTGTCTTCTGAATTCTACAGGTGCTTTCAAATTCTACATGTCCAGAACTAAAGTCTTTTCCCCACTTCAGTTCTTTATCCCCTATTTCCAAACTCAATGATACCACCACCCAACCTTAGTCACACAGATGGGGGTTCAGCCTCCGCCTCCTACTTCTTCCTTACTTCCCAAGGTCAAGTCTTGCTGGTAATTTCCTAAATACAATTAGAACTTATTTCCTCCCTTCATCTATACCTTATTTCAGACCCCTTTCTTCTTGCCGTTACCTGGTCTAGAAGTTACGAAATTGCTGTTTGGTGGAACCAGTTGTTAGACATTCTATTAGAAAAGGACTCTAGGGTCAAATAGCTTTGAGGATGGCTGTGTACCATACGCCTGCTGTGACGATCCAGAATGAACATTAGCCTACAGCAGCCCCGAGAAGCTGTACAGTAAAGGAACCTGATTAACTTTACTTAAGCCAGGTTCTCCCTTCTGCCGGCCTATAAACCTTTCAGTAGGGACAGGAGAGGAGGTGGCAGCATGAAAATCCCACTTGAAAATATAAAGCACTGCTCCTCAGAAGAGTCTGGCATAATTATCTCCAGGCTTCTTCAGATTCCTCATCCATACTGACGTCAGTGGTCTAAAATGCCACCTGAACTTGTCCCTTCCATTCTTAGCTATTTTCTGAGGAAACCAGCTCCACACACATGGGTGGTTAAGACCCGCTCTCCTCCTCCTCGCTGCCTCCTTTAGGGGCACTTGCCGCTGCCTGGGGACACTGCACTGATCCTCCAGAGCCTGTGCCTGTGGCTCTGTGACACACCCCTCGCACACTCACGGCTCTGGACTTCCGCTGTCCACTCTGCCTTGAGTATCCTTGCCTTTCACCGGCTGACTCACCAGTTTCTCACGAGTCCTTTAAGACTTAGCTTAGGGACTGCCTCTTTTGATGACTTTTCTTTGCCTCACGGCTCCCCCTCTTCTTCCACAAACACTGACTAAATGCCCTGAATATACCCGTCACAGCAGGTCACGTGCAGGATGAGACATCTGCTGTGCGTCTTCCCCTCTCACTCTACTGCTAAAGGGCCAACACTACATCTTGCTCGTTGTTTCACTCCTCTAACACTCAACCCATGACTAAGGAACTAACTAGTACTGTAGTAACCCTCTTAGTAACAATCAGGCAGGACCTTCTACCAGAAATCTGACACTCCAGCTTTTCTCTGATCTCACCTTTCACTCTGATTGAACTAAAGACTTATCTGTACATGTTTTACCAGGGAGACATCATTTAATCCAGAGATGTGTCATCACATACTCTTACATACTCTGCCATTTAAAAGTTCTGCTCAGATGGGGGAAGGAGACAGGTGTGCTTTCTGACAGCCCCACTGTTTTTGCACTTCTACTGGTCACTGGCTTCTCTCAGTGCCTTCCTTAAACCCTTCTTCTCTTAACAAGGAAACAGGATAACAAAGTAATTAAGAGCCTGGTTACAGCCTGTGTGTGAACAGAAACATAACCAAGGACATAGAGAATAGACTGGCGGTTGCCAAGGAGGAGGGGGTGGGAGAGGGTTGGATTGGGAGTTTGGGATCAGCAGATGCAAACTGGTGTATATACAGGATGGAGAAACAAAAAGGTCCTACATGGGACTTCCCTGGTGGCGCAGTGGTTAAGAATACGCCTGCCAATGCAGGGGACATGGGTTCAAGCCCTGGTCCGGGAAGATCCCACATGCCAGAGAGCAACTAAGCCGGATGTCACAACTACTGAAGTCCAGGCACCTAGAGCCCGTGCTCTGCAACAAGAGAAGCCACCACAATGAGAAGCATGTGCACCTCAACTAGAGGAAGCCCGCGTGCAGCAACAAACGCCAAACACAGCCAAAAATACATACATACATACATTTATTTTTAAAAAGTGCATGTATTTAAAAAACCCCCAAAAAGGTCCTACTGTAGAGCACAGGGAACTATATTCTATATCCTGTGATAAACCGTAATGGAAAAGAATATGAAAAAGAATGTACATAAATGTGTAACTGAGTCACTTTCCTGTACAGCAGTAATTAACACAACACTGTAATTCAAGTGTATGTCAATAAAAAATAAAATTTAAAAAAATTGCCAGAAAAATAGTCACGTAAGGGGAACTTCCCTGGTGGTCCAGTGGTTAAGACTTTGCCTTCCAATGGAGGGGGTGAGGGTTCAATCCCTGGTCGGGGAGCTAAGATTCCACATGCCTCGAGGCCAAAAAACCAAAATATAAAACAGAAGCAATACTGTAACAAATGCAATAAACACTTTAAAAATGGTTGACATCAGAAAAAATCTTTAAAGAAAAAATTCACATAAATCAGAAACAAATGAAAGATAATAAAGTCCATACATTAAAAAAAAAAAGAGCATGGGTTCGGGTCACATTGCAACTTCCCACTTACTTATAGCTGTGCAATTCTGGGCAACTCACATAATGTCTCCTCAGACTGTTCATCTATAAAATGGGGATGGTAAGAGTTCCCTACCTCAGAGCGTTGCTGTAATCCATAAACACGGTTAAGTGCCTTGGTAAATGTTTGAGGCTCTCTGGTTATTATGAATTAAAATATGTCAATGGCTTCTGGCCGTGTGATTTATATAATAGTTTGATGTTTAACCAAATGGTAAAACTATTCCATTTATTATTCCCATCTCTTTTTAACCCTTAGCCTGCTTTGTTGTTTATGTTTTCTCCCACCACAGAGTGCTAGTTCCAGGAGAGTAAAGGCTTTATTTTGTTCACTGCTGAAAGCAACAGCACCCAGAAAAGTACTGTATATATGAAGCCCTCAGTATACACTAGCTGAATGAATGGTGCAAAGTGTTACAAGGAAAAGTACACCCAAACTTTCATTATAATAAAAAAGTATAGATAAAAAAATCTTTCTCTAATGGCTTCCAGTCAAGTAACTGAAAACACCATATGCTATAATAAAAACATAAGTAATTTATTAAAATTTGAAGGCAAAAGCATAATTTTAAAATATTTAGACCTATGTTAGGCGTGATAGAGTATGGATGCTTTCTTGAAATTCACAATCAGATCCAAGAGTATCACTTTCAGACTGTTCTAGTAGACTGAGTTTACTTTTAGTTGTCTTTGATGAAACAGTCACTATTCTACTCTCTTTCTTAACAGAAATGTATTTTTTCGAAGACTCACTTTTAATTGGTTTATTAACCAAAGAATTATTTTGCCCAATTCCTTTGCTTTTCTGCTTTACAGGTGAGTCAGAGCAGGAATGCAGGTCCTTCCCAGGTTGTTTCTTAGCAGAGTAGTTTTTGGTCTATTCACCTGCTTTGCTCATTTTCTCTGAAGAAGACCTGCTATTTCTAGATAATTCTTCTTCTTTTCTTTGACTTCCAGTTCCAGAAATGACGTCTGCTGAAGGAGAACATGTTCTAGCAATGAAATCTTCAAAAGACTCCTGCCGCTGCTCTGTGACTGGGACCCCCAGGTTGTCTTTGGAAGTTTCTAAGGCCTCCTGAGTAGGCGCTGGGACACGGAAGGAGTCGAGAGGCAAAGGAATCCTAGCATCACCTGTAATTTTCGGAAAGTGGAGGGGAAGACAAAAGACAAGACAAAAATTCAGTGATGAACAAAGCCAACCATTAAAAAGTAGAGTTCAAAACTTCAATGTTACTCTGTAATCTTATTATTAACACAGTTCATTGATTAAACAGAAGATTTCAGAGCCAGTTTTTTTTTGTAATTATATCTTGCCAAGTGATTCTCAGCTTAACCTAGCTATAACCAAGGCTATGTCCGCTACGTTTTCAGACTTTGGTGATTGGGGTAGTTATTACCCATTTCCTTTCCCTCACTAAAAATAAAACCCTATTCTGTAAGATAATTAATTTCTTTTCTATCCTCCAGGCACATGTAAACCGTATATAGTTTGTGACCAGACTGTGTTCTCAAGCTGTCAGTTCCCAAGACCACTCTGAGATTGGCTGATGGGGGCTCCAAGTAAGGCTAGAGGAAAAGCTGACAGGTTTTCCCCTCCCATTCCCATAACCAGGTGATTCACTCTAATATGTTACCTATTAGCTATGTCTGGATTACTTATTTTAAAAATTATATCAGTATGTGTACCTTCATTAGTGTTCCTTCATTGTAAGCTGACTGCATACAAATAGAAACCTAGATAAAATATGAACAGAACAGACATTTATACAATTTAAAATCTGGAATATTTTCTCTAATGTCTTCTTTCTTCATTAAGGATAGTTTGCTTTAACTCATAAATTTTCTAAAGAACTTCCAGTCTCCTTATTTACAAAAGTACAGTATCATGAAATGGGCACACATTTACTAATCTCAGATTTGGAAAGGACTCCAGAGTCTTCTAGCTCCCGAGCATGTGAACTATTCGAGACTGATCATTATTGTTTTCTCCCTGACTTGGTCATTTCCTTTTTGCTAATCACTCTTAGAATCATTAAGTGCTGTTCTGTCCATTTACTTGGCTATTTTGCATTTGTTATGGGGCACCCTGTTTTGATTCTGATTTTCCTTCTTCAAGTGCCTTCTTTTCTTCTTTAGGTGGACTACTAACAGTAGAATTCACCTGGGGACGACCTAGTAAATGAAAATCTGACTGATCTATACCAGCCATTGTGGCCAACTGCCCAAGCCTAGACGAGAGGAGGAACGGAGAAAAGACAAAGGTTATTATAATCACAGAAGAGCAGTTTAGATTTCCCCAGACCTACAATCATGAAATACTTCTAAAATCTTTTTTTTTTTTTTTTTTTCCTCCGGTACGCGGGCCTCTCACTCCTGTGGCCTCTCCCGTTGCGGAGCACAGGCTCCGGACGCGCAGGCTCAGCGGCCATGGCTCACAGGCCCAGCCGCTCCGCGCCATGCGGGATCCTCCCAGACCGGGGAACGAACCCGTATCCCCTGCAGCGGCAGGCGGACTCTCAACCACTCCACCACTCCTAAAATCTTAAAAGCCAACATCCTACTCCAGACTACAAGCCTCTCTCTCCCCCAAATCCTCAGCCCTTTCCAGATTCATCCTCTAGGAGACATCCCACTGTCTCACTAGCAGCTTCAATATGTTCCATGCACCCTGTCCACTGCCTGTCACACCTCCATTCCCACACTTCTTTACCACCTTTCCTCCAGTTTCCAAGAATGTGTTTGTTCCTTCCTTCCCAACACCAACACCAATTCATTCACTGACAAAACACCACTCCATCAACCAACTATCAATCTCCACTTCCCTCTTTCAGCAAAATTGCTCCCGGTTGAGAACCACTGACCTATATCTCCCCTGCAGATTAATAATCATTTTTATGTCTAAGGCAAAGATAACTTTAATTCAAACTTATCAAACAAGCAAAAGAAGTGAAAGATAGGAAAATTCTTATGCATTCCCGAATATTTTCAATGAAAACTGCCTTTAATTTAGTCTTTACAAAACAACTATACCTACTAATTACTCTGTATACAGGGTACTCTTTTATAATGGGCTTCCCACTCTACCAAAGCAGGCTTCCCTATTTGCATTTCTTAAAAAATTTAATTCCTCATTTTAAAACGTCAACTATATTACCTATAATTACACTAAATTTGGCTAAATATAGCCACGTAAGTGATGAAAATTGCTCCAGTTCCTCAGCAAACTACCATTAGAGTCGCAAAGAGAAGAATGCCAGGAAGAGAAATGAACTAACCCAGCATCTTTAAGGAGAACCAGGAAAGCATGGAACTTCTGAAAAGAATTCTCAGTGCTGCCCAAAACACCTTCATCATCCAGGATCATGCTTGTCAATGAGTGGGCATGAAGGGCTTCAGACAAAGAGAAAGTTGTGTTTCTTAACTGGGCATTTTCATGTTCCAGCTATACAAGAAGACTGAAAACGTCTGACATGATTTTTTCTCATTGTCATCAAAAGTAGTCTTGCCTTGGGCTTCCCTGGTGGCGCAGTGGTTGCAAGTCCGCCTGCCGATGCAGGGGACACGGGTTCGTGCCCCAGTCCGGGAAGATCCCACATGCTGCGTAGCGGCTGGGCCCGTGAGCCATGGCCGCCGAGCCTGTGCGTCCGGAGCCTGTGCTCTGCAACGGGAGAGGCCACAACAGTGAGAGGCTCACATACCGCAAAAAAAAAACCCCAAAAAACAAAAAACAAACAAACAAACAAAAAGTACTCTTGCCTAGTTTCAAGGAACAAAACTAAAGCACTCAAAATGTAATTAATTTATAATTAATGTAACCCTCCGCCAGTAAAGACAGAGACCATATCACATAATAACCAAAACCCACAGGCACCCAACAAAGTTTCCTATATAACACCTAGGTGGTATATAAATAAACCAAAGTTACCGTTTTATTAATGATCTTTCACAAAAGATCACATTTCTAACTGGTTCAATTCATAATGGAGCCTCATTCCACATTAGAAAATGACCTGCTTTAAGTTTCCCTTAAATTAGAAAGTGAATTATAGAATCTGATTTGAACAAAACATATTACAACTCTGCTGAATGTTAAGAATTAACTTTAGTGAGTAAAATATCTAATGCTTACGTTTAAAAGTCCTAAATCATACCCAACCCAATTTATTAAATGTACGATCACCAATATTCTCTTTGGCTTCTTGAAAATATTCACCCCCGTGCACTCTTCCCCTTCTGCTCATCATCTACGCACTTAAAACCCCTTGTAAGCTCAACTCTCGTATTTCTCAGAAAGGCCGTTAATGTTCATGATGCCCCTTTTGCCTTACATGAGCAGGTGCTCAACGTTTATTGAATGAGTGTCTGCCAATCCAGTGGATGCACTTTCAAAAATTCCTCCCTACACTCACCCTGTGATAAATTATATTTAGATAGAACTTTTTAGATTATGCCCTGCTTTCATGCACATTACCTAATGTAATTCTCATAGTATATATTTTTATCTTTCATTGCATTCTTAGAAGTTTTCCAATATCTTAAATTTATTTAAATGATTCACTTTCCTAATTCATTGCCAGGAGAGTCTCATCATGTCTTTTATGTTACTGTATATACAATACATGCACAGAAAGTGCCTTCTTGAATCAAAGAATCATGAACAGGAAATAAGCTAATGTCATATAAAAGCACACACACATACACAAAACCAGATTTTCACATCTTTAAAAACATGCTTTCTGGAATATAGATCATATCATCACTAAATACTAGTAAATGCAAAAGTCCATATGATACAACCAATTTGCAACATATTACAGTTCTAAAGCTTACAAAATATGTGTATATGGCTTCAAATCAAATCAAAATAAAACCAAAACACTCTCAAAAGCAGATGAAACGTGTTTACCTCACTGACTCGTCTATCAGCCTTCAGTCTTATTACTCTTTCCTCCTTTAACTGCTTTAGGCACTCCTCCAGGGTTTCCTAAACAAACAGAGTCAATATTATAAGTAATTCATAGTATAATATCCAAAAGCCTTTCCAGCTATTGGTCTCATCAGGATTTAAGGGCAGAGCCAGAAGTGAACTCAGATTTTAGTCTGCTACTGGTCATATCATACCATGCCAGTGAAATGAATGATCAAAATCTATCAAATTTGCAAAGATTTATTTAAATTCCACTCTTTCCAACATAAATTTGTGGCAGCCCACCATAAAAGGCATATGCATATAACATAGTAAGTCAGAAATAAGAAGTTACGACCAAGAAAGAAATATTCTATTTTTATTTGTGGGTCTCTTTATAGCAGGAAGTCCTATTAACGAACCTGCTTAGCATACCTGAATTGCATAATTGCAGATTCAAAAGCATGTTTTAAAAAAGTAATCACTTTTAAAGCAATTTACAGTCAAGCACTGTTCCTGGAGTTCCCTGGGTATTAAATAATCGAATCATCAAAACCCTAAGAGGGGGCTTCCCTACTGGCACAGTGGTTAAGAATCCGCCTGCCAGTGCAGGGGACACGGGTTTGAGCCCTAGTCCAGGAAGAACCCACATGCCGCAGAGCAACTAAGCCTGTGCGTCACGACTACTGAGCCTACGCTCTAGAACCCACCTGCCACAACTACTGAAGCCTGCGCGTCTAGAGCCTGTGCTCCGCAATAAGAGAAGCCACCGCACCGCAACGAAGAGTAGCCCCCCGCTCGACGCAACTGGAGAAAGCTGGCGAGCAGCAACAAAGACCCAATGCAGCCAAAAATAAATTTATAAAACAAAAAACCCTACGAGGAAAGAACAATCACTAACTCCATGTTATTTTACAGATGAGGGAAACAGAGGCAGAGAAGTAGAGTAAGTAGAGCAGCACAGCCAAGGTCACACCACTAAGTAGCAGAGCCACACTGTGGACTCAGGAAGCTGGCTGCCATTCCTGCTCACGGAGGTGGTAGTCTTCCCGTCACCAAGGTCACTGAAGTAAAATGAACACTGATAAACTATCTTAGGAGTTTTAGGAACTAAGACACTTCGGTCCTTGAAGTGGGGACACTGCTTGCAATAGGCAGAATTCTGACAGAGCCCCCAAGATGACCACTTACTGAAGTACACAAACCTTCCACTTATCCAATCAAACTCTAAATGTAGGTGCTGTAGTGAAGAGATTTTGCACATGGAATTAAGGTTCAAAATCAATTGATCTTTTAAGATAGGGAGATTATTTTAGGTGGATGTGGCCTACTCAGGCACCCCATGAAAAGGACCTGAACTCTTCCTGAATTGAAGTACAAAAGGGACAAGAGGGAGACTCTCCATTGCTGGCTCTGAAGAAGTCCAATGCTGCGGCAGGGAAGGCAAGCGAGAGGCCTCTAGGAGCTGAAACACTCCCCCGACTGACAGCCAGCAAGGAAATGGGGACCTCTGTCCTGCAACTGCAGAATCTGAATTATGCCAACAAGCCAGAAGAAGCCTGTAGGCATTCTTTCCCAGAGCCTCTGGATGCTAACACAGCCAGACTGACATCTTGATTTCAGCTCTGTGGCCCACACAAACTATGGTGAACATCCAACGTTTGGGGCTCAATATCTTACACTTAAATTTCACGTGCTTTAACACTCTCAGGAGGGAACCCACAAGTTCCCGTGTGTATCTGAGCAGGAAGCCCAGTCACGCTGTGCCTGGACTTCTGACCTACAGAACTCTGAGCTAGTCAAATAGGTATTGTTTTCAGTCAGTAAGAGTGTAGTAAAAGAATTAATATTCTACTCAACCTCCAGGTTCGTGAGCAAAATAAATGATTGTCATTGTTTTAGGCCACTGTTTTGGGGTGGTTTCTTATGCAGTGATAAACAATCATAATACCTATACTTATGAAAACAGTAAGGTATATTTATACATGTTAACTGCTTTGAACAATCACTTAAAGAATGAGGAACTCTATTACCTGTCATCATTGGGAGAGGCGCTGGTATCACTGTCTGGACAGTAGCTTTTGGTACCTAACAACAATCCTACATCAGGAGTTTACCCTAAGGAAATCAAAGATGTGGGCAAAGATTTATCTACCAACATGATGTCATAAGATTGTTTATAACCAAACCCTAGAAGAAAGCTAAGAGCCTCCGAATTGGGACTGGTTTAAATAAAAACAGCTCATCGTCTGAAGGAATGCGCTATGAAGCCACTAAGAATGACAAGAGGTCTCAACCAGAGTTCATGAATGGGCTTCAGGAGTGCTACATTCAAAATATATCTGTGCGTTTTTCCTGGGAGATGATGCATAAGCTTAATCAAATTCTCTGATGTAGAAGAGTAGTTAGTGACATGGCAAAATATTTCGGATACTTTTTTAAGACAAAAGAGCAGATTAGGTGTGTGTACATGCAGAGGTGGCTTTTATTTCCTTCAAGAAGTTGTTCATTGTTTTCAAACATTTGCTCAATGAACATATATTTTTATATTCAGAACATGTTTAAAAAATTGAGAGTCTAAGAACTTCAAATTCTTTAGTGTTTCATTACTAAAGCCAGTCAAGTTTTCAATGGGGAAAAAGGGAAAAAAATTGCAAAATTCCTCTACTTTTAATATAATGGTTTAATCAATCTTCTAAAACTGATTTCAAAGAAATTCTAAACAAATAAACAAAAAAACAAAAAACCCTCAGCACAGTCAGAGGAAGCTACACTAAAATTCCTGACTGGTTCTAAATAGCACATCAAATTGCAATTACATGCAACAGTTTCTCCCTCTAATGGAGGGAATTAGAACACAGTGTTCAATTTTTGTGAAAAAGTGTACCCTCCTCCTACAAAGTATTCAGAATTCATGTCCCTTACATGGAAATATGGAACCAAAAAAGTTAGAAAGTAAAATTGCTTGATATTCTATTACTTAAGTAAGACTAATGATAAGGCTTTGGAATAATTTTCCTTCCTGCCATCTGCTCTCCATTCCACCCTTCTGTACACCAGCTAGGGTGATTTTTCTGGGACAAAGCTCCCATCATATTGGATATCAAATTTTATGTTCAACTTTTCTCCATTTAACATTGAAATCAAGCATTTCTCATATAATCAGGGGATTCATAACCTTGATTTTTTTGTGTGGGCTACAAAATATTCCACTGAGTGGGTTTACTGGTTAACCATTTTACACATTTAAATTCTTTCCAACTTTTCAGTATTATCAGACAAAATAACCGTTTTTATGCATGAAGGCTTTTTTCCATATTGAGAATAATATTCTTACAATAAATCCATAAAAATGAGTTTGAGATCAAAGCAAATGAACATTTTTAAGGCTCTGAGGTACCTATCTCCAGACTTCTTTCCAAAAGATTTCTGAGATTTTACACTGCCATCAGCGATGTATCACTTGGTATATAACCTCTACTATAACTGTTGGCTTACTTCCTCACTTAGAGTGCAAGTTATTTGAAGATAGGGGGTGTATTTTATTAAGTGTTTATCCCCAGCACCTGTGCCTAGCACAACGTAGACGGTCAATAAATAATTGCTTAATAAGGAAAATCCCTGCCACACACGTACATATAAGATGTACGAGTGTGAAAGACAGACTGTGTGTTTTTCTCTAACTGGATAGATGAAAACTTGTCATCTTCTTTAGTGTGCAATTTTTTTGCTTATAATTAGTCATTAAATTTCTCTTTTAGATTATATTGTAAATATTCAGATTCTCTGAGGCAAATGGGCCTGGCACTACCCATTAGCTACATAACCTTGGACAAGTTCTATAACTCTAGGCCTCAACTTCCTCATCTATAAAATGGAGATAAGCTCCCATATTACAGAGCTCTTGTGAGAATTACATGAGTTAAAACACATATAAAATTAGAAGAGTGCTTGGTACATAGAATATGTGCAATTAATGCTGAATGAATGAACATGCGAATGCAAACAGTAGTGAAGGGCTTAAAATGAAACGGTCTCATCCCACTCCCACATCCAGCACTCAAGAAGCGACCGATTCTTTACGCAGTTTTTAATTGTAAAATACGATATGTATACTGAGAAGTGCACAGAACAAAACTGTGAATGTGACAAATAAAAAGAGAATACTTACATAAGCACTACTCGAATCTGAAAGTATTGATACTTGTCAGCATCGCAAAAACCCCCCATATCCTTTTCTCATCACAAGCTCCTTCCCTCTTCCCGGTTAAACACCAACCTCACTTCTTGACAGTCATTTCCTTTAACCTGCATGCATCCCTAACAAAAGAGCTTAGTTGTGTCAACATCTAACTTTATGTACAGGATCATAGTATATGAAGTCTTTTCTATCTTATTTCTTTCTCTCAACATTGGTTTAAAAAATTCATCCACATTGCTGCCTGTAGCTCTAGTTCATTCAATTTTATTGCTGGATAGTTTTCCCACTGTACAAATACACATCATTTATTTTTGACTGTTAATGGACATTTGGTTTGTTTTCAGTTTGTGCTAATGCAAATCATGGACAGGAATCGTGCTGTACCCGTTATTCTGGTGCATTTACACAGGGCGGGGGTGAGGGCTGCTGGCTCACAGGCTATTTATATACCTTCAGTTGACGGAGAGGGCTAAATGCTTTCCAAAGTAGTTGTGTCGGTTTATACTCCAGTATAAACAGGGTAGAAGATTCCCATAGTACTTCAGGTCTACAATACCTGATACTACCAGACTTTTTATTTATGTATTTGTCAATCTGATTGACATGTAGTTTCCTTGGTTTTGACTCACTTTTCACTTATTACTTAATGAAGTTGTACACTTTTCTGTGTTTACTGGCTGTATGGATTTCCTTTTTTATGAGGTTTACGTCAAATATTGTTATTTTTTATTATTTTATTATTATTATTTACTTTTGGCTGTATTGGGTCTTCGTTGCTGCGTGCAGGTTTTCTCTAGTTACAGCGAGCAGGGGCTACTCTTCATTGCGGTGGCTTCTCTTGTTATGAAGCACAGGATCTAGGCGTGCAGGCTTCAGTAGTTGTGGCACATGGGCTCAGTAGTTGTGGCTCACGGGCTTCGCTGCTCCGTGGCATGTGGGATCTTCCGGGACCAGGGCTCGAACCCGTGTCCCCTGCCTTGGGAGGCAGTTTCTTAACCACTGCGCCATCAGGGAGGTCCAACTATTGTTATTTTGAATTCTTCTCCATTTCCAAGTAATACTCTTCCATGACTATTTTCTCACTAAATTGGAGGCATTATCTGTTCACTTTCTAACTTACTAATAAGTAAGGGTTTAGTTCCTCTACACTCTTTCCTATGTCCACACTGCTCAGTAAAGTTATGTCATAATGAGTTATTCCACTGCTCATGATCTCTTTGACTTGTAGTCATATACTTAAAAACCTACATTGTTGATCAACTAGAAACTCTCTCAACGTCACGCTTTGTAAAATAAGCACATTCATACCATCTTCCCTTTTTTCTACCTCCTGTCTACCTTCCAAACCTAGCTGTTACGTTGTCAAAGTTGAAATTTATATTCTGTTCTATGTGCAGTTAAGTCTTCTGTTATTTGAGAGTCAGTACGGAGTAAGGTTTAAGAGAACAGGCGGAGAGCCTAAACTCAAAGGCTCGATCCAACCTTAAATTAGGTACAGCCTGGGCAAGTTCCTTCCCTGTCTTAGCTTCCTGTTCTCAAAAGTGGGAATGATATTAGCACCAACCTCATAAGGCTATTCAGAGGATTAAATGTGTTAATATATGCAAAAACACTTAGAGCCTAATATATACTAAGTACATACCAGTACACAATACATTTCAGTACATACCAAGTTAATACTAACACATACTAAGTATAGTTTACTTTAGTTATTTGTGATTACATGCACGTTGACAATAAAAGCTGCAAACCAAGACAGTATTGCCATTATTACAATGAAATTAATATTGCCCACTGCAGATGTACTGTGTCTCTGTGTATAGACTACACCTCGTTCCATACTGTGCCAGTGTCACTGCCCTTGTGCAGGGTGACCACATACCCCAAGCCGCCTTGGGCTGTTCCAGTTTATACCTGTTGTCCTGATGTTACAGCATTCGAGTGCCTCCTTACACTATTGAAGTGTAAGGAGTTTGGACAAGTTCCGGTTTGGACAACAAATTAGATAGGTGGTCATTACCCCTGTGTGTCACTGAAAAGGGGGACATCTATAGTGTCAAGTTGAAGTGGATTCTTCCCCTTCCTCACCAATAGTAGGTTAAAAATCAACCATAGTTCAGTGTGCTTCAGGTTTATGTCCATATAGCCTTTTCTCCTCTGGAGTTCAAGTTCCTTCTCCTCTTCCTCTCCCTCCTCCCTTCCAACAGTGCCTAACACCTAGTAAGTACGATATGCCTCAAGGTGTTTCTAAGCTGTCAATCACACAATCAATAGAAGCCTCTCCACTCTAGACTAGCTGCAATCTGCACTGAATCCCCTATTACCTTCCTTCTTGGTTTATTGCCTCATTTTGCTGGATTATGTCTATAAATAGCTTAAGGTGTAGCACAGGAGGTCAATTCTTCAAATTTCTTTGGGTACAAAATATCTTCTTCAGCCTCCACGTATGACGGATAGTTTGGCTGGATACAAACCCCTAGGGTGAAAATTATGTGCCTGAAAAACTTTGGAGGTATCTTTCTAATGCCTTCCAGGATCCATGGTGCTCATGACAAGTATGATAAAGTCAGATTTTAACCTTTTTTTTTAGGTGACCAGTATTTTTCTCTCTGGAATGGATGTATCCTCTCAGTATTTTATTCTATTTTAATTTATTTTTTCAGTATTTGAAAGTTTCACAATGAAGGGTGCCTAGGTATGAGTCTATTCTTGCTCACCTTGCATAACTATTTTCAATCTGAGGCCTGATGTCTACTTTCAACTGTGGGGAATTTTGTTGCCCTTTGACAGCTTCCCTCCATTTTTTTTCTGGGTCTGGACTTTCTAATAGTAACATGTGGGATCTCCCAGATGCAGCCTCTCTAACATATTTCTTTCTTTTTTTTTTTTTTTTCGGTATGCGGGCCTCTCACTGCTGTGGCCTCCCCCGTTGCGGAGCACAGGCTCCGGACGCGCAGGCCCAGCGGCCACGGCTCACGGGCCCAGCCGCTCCGCGGCATATGGGATCCTCCCAGACCGGGGCACGAACCCGTATCCCCTGCATCGGCAGGCGGACTCTCAACCACTGCGCCACCAGGGAGGCCCTCTAACATATTTCTATCACATTTTCCATTGTGTCTTTCTTTTTTATATACTGAGAAATTTTTTAAATTCCTACTGAATTTATTTCAGCAACCATATTTGCATTTCCAGGAGACCCCTCTTGCTTTCTGACCATTCTCCTTTTCATTAATACCCTAGTCTTATTTTATAGTTGCTAGCTCTTTTTAAACCTCTCTCGGGATACTAATTAGGGTTTTTTCTTAAATTATTCTGTTCCCTAAATTGTCCCTGGTCCTACTAGGATATGTTTGCACTCTTTCCCCCTCTCTCATATTGTAAGCTTTACTCAACTAACAGGCAAAAGACAGTTATTTTCTATTTAAGAATGAGCGCAGAAAGCTCCCTGAAGTCAATGATTGATTGGCTTCTTATGCAGGAAGAAGCGGGGAGTAACTGTAACAGGATCTCCCCCAAACACAATTTTCGAGGGTGTAAAAACTCACAGTAGCTGCCCCAGTTCTCGCCAGTTTCACTGTTTTCAAAATGAAATCATCTCATTTCAGGAGGGTGAGGGCGGGGCTGGGAGTCCACTCCTCCAAACACATCCCTTCAATGAGCTCCCCTATTTGTCACACTTTTAACTAACTCCACCCTCTCTCCTACATGCGCACCTGAGCATGGGGCTACTTTTTCAGATGGGGTCAGAATCCTCCTCAGTTGCTCGTGGTCCCTGTGCATATTCTAGGTGATGCTTTTCCTCTGTTCTACTGCTTCAGTTTCACACTCTTCCACCTGTCTTCTCTCTTTCAAAACTATGTTGAAATCTCTTGATTGTTGTGGGCATATATACTTAAACACTTTGATACCATCATTGTAGTGTCTTGTCAAAACAGAGAAGAGCTAAAAGGGTTCTCAGTGTATTCTGAATCTGCTATTCTGTGGTCCCAGTGTTTAAACTTCTTGGACTTCCCCACTGTCTATTACTGCTTTTACAAATACAATCTCGTGGTCTATTCGTGAAGGAAATGAATACACCACATCTAAAATAACAAGGAATGCGTGTTAGATGCTCTAGGGTCTTGTCATACTCTGCCATTTACTAATAAACCACTTACGTTCTACAAATTGTAGGTGCTCATTTATAAAACGAAAGGGAGTAACTCCACTTGAACTATAGATTTCTCCTACTCTAACATTTCATAATTTTCTAAGTTCTTTTCTTAAAATTTCTCTATATTATCATTAATTTTAATTAAAAAATAAAAATCTAACTTTCTCTTTTGAAAATCAAAGAGTAATTCCCGTAGTCCTACAATAATGGGATAATTAGTTCTGAAACCTGTCAAGTGTCATGTTTCATATGAAGAGAAAGTCATATTAAATAATTTTAAAAAATTAAACATGGACTTTGTAGCACAAAGACAAGGTCCCCCCCAAATGGTGTTCCTTTATTTACTAGAAATGTTCAGCTCTGCATTAAAGTTGAAATAAAATAAATATATTAATTTTGAGGTGCAAAAATTTCTTATAAAAATCAATTTTTCTTTTCTGCCCATACAAACAAAAGTATGGAATGACATTAGAGGTCAGGTTTATTTGGTAATAGAACGTAGCTTCTTGATATTTTTGATTTTAGGAAAGGAGAATATCAACATCAAAACGTTTTTCAACTTTACTTTTATTTAAAATGAGGCCATATTTTCCTCTTATAAAAAGAGAGTTCAACTAGAACTGTCAATTTTCTCATCTGTAAAACAAGAGCACTGAATCAGCTGACTGTATTCATTCAGAACTCAATTTCCTTATCTTATGATCACTAAGCTTCTCCCTAAATCTAATATACTAAGGTTCTAAGGAAAGGAAAATATATTACTAACGACATGTTTTGATTTCCGTTTCTTAGAGTTCAAATGTCCACCATTCACCTTGGTCTAAGCTTAAGGAACCATTCAAGGGGATACAATGCAGGTGGGAGGAGAAAACAGAACCCTCACACAAGCTGTGCTGTGTTGCGATCAGCCTTCCGTTTGAAAAATAATCTTCTCTATAGCTTTAAAGTGATAACTTTGTACCTGCAATGCTTCTTGTTTCAAACGGATTTTCTCTGGCTCCTCCTGAACACGTTCTGAGGAATCGTCGACCTCTTCGATTTCTGAGGAGGAAGGACTCTCTACTGTCACAGTCACAGGAAATTCTGATGGACCTGAGTGTCTGAGGAAGAAGATACGAAATCACAGAGTTGTTACACTAAAGTGCAAAGAAAGAAGACAAGATTGTAAAATAGATAACACAAGCCAGATCCAAATATCCAAATATTAAAGGGCATTTAACAAAAGTGATCTGCGGTATCATTATTTATAAATGTCTCTCACTGCTCCTTAGTCTAAAACAGGCAATGACTAAGTAAAAGTACAGGAACTTATTTTTGCTATGTTACTGTACAGACCTCTGTTGTACGTGGTTAGGATTAGTAATGGGAATTGCCCATATTATTTTATTAAGTTTCTTCCACAGAAGCCAAGTGAAGATCCAAGGTAAACATTTTTTCTCAGATCAACTTTATACTGCAAATGAAAAATTTATTCTTCACCATCAGACAAAAACAGTCTGGAAGAAAATGTAGTTTTTCAGAGGAAAATACATCAGTAAAGGACTGATGAATAATCAGGAAGTCAACATATGTAAGCTGTGAATAATAGACATTAGAATTTTAAAAAATAAATCACATACACACACACAACTAAAACTGACCCATCAAAAACTTCATCTTCTCACCACCCTTAAGCCAAAACTAGGGCAACGATTCTCCCAGCAAGCTTCACTGCCACTGCAGTGTTGTTCAATAGGACATTTCCAAACATTTAAAACTGACCTGGCCACAACCCCATAAAAGTCTACACATCATAAAGAACTGTGCTGGGATTATATAACCACGCAGAAGACAAGTCACTAGGACATCATTTTGACAACAAGCAGCAACCCCTGCAGCCTAGGAAAACCCTAACAGGAGAACGAGGTGCACACCCCTCTCTCCGGGAACACAAGGCCAGGACTGACACCCAAGATGCTCTTCTCTCAACCTCAGCAGTGGTGCCTTTCACAGAGCAACTATGCAGTCTCCCAAGACCACTGGGAAGGAGAATCTGATACTGACAGTATTCGCTTGCCACGAGGCCATAAGCGAGGGAATGTGTGTGGCCTTGGTGAGAGAGCAGAGGTTTGGGAGGTGTTGCTTTATATTGGCTTTCAGATCAGGAATTTGTACATACAGCCCTCAAACAACGTTTCTTGAAAACATGCGAATATTCTTGAGTATGACAGCTCCATGTGAGGGGTCAGAAATGGCAGTCAAGTTCGTTTCACTGGGTAACAGCGGATTTGCGGACTGGAAAACAGGCTTCCTTGTTTACAGACATAACCACAAGGCTGCCAGTTGTGCGCCAAATCCACACAACTACACAGTTGCCTTGGGAGAGCGACCAAACATGTTTTACATGGATTTATTTCAGAGAGGGAAATGCTTCATGTAAGGCTCTGTCAATTTAAAAAGCAAGAAGAATGACCATCCACCTTTCCCAATTCAAGCCCTATATATCATAAATGTGATAGCTACACACCAGCAACTGATTACATATATCACGAGCTTTGATGAATGGAAAGCCCCTAAAAAGATATCAACAAGACAAAGTTAGATCTTCATGTAAATACATGACCAGTTAAACCCAGTTAATACAACTATTTAGTAGTATGAACAGTATCCATACAGAATTGTGTATAAAAATAAATAAGCTCAAAACAAGGACCTGGAGGGCTCTGCTACGGAGAAAACAGAACAGAATTCAGCCTACTGGCTTGGTAATAACTCTCTGAACTGCTGAGAGGCCCCTTCAGCTCCTATGTTCAGGATGGTTGAGATTTGTCTCTCTTCTTTAAATGGTGATATTAATCGTTCTCTAATTTACCACCCTGTGTGACGAGGATGGACCTGCGATTAAGTGTCTCAGGAAGAAGACAGGAAACCACAGAGCTGTGAAACTCAAGTGCAAACACTGGGGATTCAGCACTATAGTTTATGCAACAGCAATTCACATTACCATTTGCAAAAAAGTAGTCGGTTGTCCAGTGGGGAGTAGAAACATCCATTTAACATGAGCAACTGAACAGATATTTTACACAGTAACTACTTCAAGTACTATTTAAAATCAATTCTCTTTGTTTTCTTAAGCAATTGTTAATCCCCAATTTCCTGATTACTACCAAGTAAGTCACCTGAAGATCATCTAGAGCCATCTATTTCACTTAGCAAGCCTAAAGCTATAATTCAACCATTTTATTTACTGTTCTGTGACAAAAATTACTATGAACAGCTATCCCCTGGATAAGAAATCAGGTAATGCTAGTTTGACTCACTAAATCTGATTTACTGAGTTAATAAGCCAGTTGATTTAGGTCTAATGCATATTTTTCATCCATTCTGCATTAAACTATTTCCCATGCCTAAAATGTCTTTTTTTCCATTCGTACGTATCCAAATTCCTACTTCTGTGCTGTAGGGCTTCGCTCAACTACACCTGCCTTTAATCAAACTTTTCTCACATGCACAATTGGTGATCATTTTAGTCTCCTCAAGACTCCCACGGAGTTACCTCTGTTGTGACACTTGAGAAACAACTTGAAACTCCCAATTACTTTTAATTTTTCTTCCTTAGAGGGCTCATTAGGCAGAAGCCAAGCCATGTGTGAGTTACCTTTTTTCCTCTACACAAAGCACCAGAGACCACCCACATAATACAAGTTCCAAAATAAAGAACTCTAAATGACTGAAAAAGACAGGGAATGCAAACAGGTTACCTGTTGCTTTTTGCACTTTCTGCAGGACACAATGGCCGGAAACCAGACACTCCAGGTGGTAGCGCTTCAGGAGGGTAGCATTCTTTACCAGCAGAGTGTTTCCTTCCATTACTTACAGGCTTCTTTGCGGCCAAGACTACGTTTGACAAAGCATGAAAAGAAGGAATCAAGATGCACCAAAGGTCTACAGAGCAACTGTCACACGTGCACACGTCGAAAGGAATCAAAAAGGCACTTGACAATGATGCCAAGCCCATTTAAAAAGAGGATCGGTTTTGTACAAAGGTTTTACATAAGCCAGCATTTTTTTTTTTTTTTTTTTTTTTTTGCGGTACGCGGGCTTCTCACTGTTGTGGCCTCTCCCGTTGCGGAGCACAGGCTCCGGACGCGCAGGCTCAGCGGCCATGGCTCACGGGCCCAGCCGCTCCGCGGCATGTGAGATCTTCCCAGACCGGGGCACGAACCCGTGTCTCCTGCATCAGCAGGCGGACTCTCAACCACTGCGCCACCAGGGAAGCCCTAAGCCAGCATTTTTAAAAAATATAAGTTCTCTACAGTAACAAGTTATTTTAACTAAAACAAAAGTATTGACATGTGCAGAAATGCAAAAATAAAGTTTAAAAAAAGATCCCAAAGTATGATACATTTTATGTATCATGCAGAAACACTCAAGTTTCCTGAATCGTAGAACACCTTTGGCATTTCTGAATCTCAAGGACACAGAAACACAGATATACCCATGACTTCTGCCAAACAGAATCTTCAGAAGTAGACCAAAAGTTAAATTTAAGATGAGTTTTTCTATGTAAAAACAATACAAGTTATAAGGCTGCAAGTTGCTGGGGGGTAGGTGAGTCAATTTTACCTTCCTATAAGCCTGTCAACCTTCACTGCTCCTTTGATTTCATATAGAAAACACAAAAAAAACAAATGAAACCCACTGGATGAAAGAGTGAAATGTGGAGACTTACCCTATATTTCAGTAGTAAAGAGGCAAGTATCTTTATATGAAACATTTGGTTGCAGAAACTAGACCTACGTGTTAATATTTTACTTAGAACAAGCCATATATTAAAATTCACATTTAAATATTTAATTTGAATTTACTGAAAACAAACATCATAGGTTAAAATGGTTATATTTATCCTTCAAAGCTACTATATTTTATTTTATTTATTTATTTTAATAGATCTTGATTGGAGTATAATTGCTTCACAATTCTGTGTTAGTTTCTGTTACACAACAAAGCGAATCAGCCATATATGCATACCCATGTCCCCATATCCCACCCTCTTGAGCCTCCCTCCCACCCTCCCTATCCCACCCCTCTAGGTCATCGCAAAGCACCAAGCTGATCTCCCTGTGCTATGCTGCTGCTTTCTACTATATTTTAGCAGCATTAGGATGCAGGGTAAAATGGAGTGTATGTGGTAATATAGGACAAATATTTCATAGAGTGTAGCTTATTGATAATCACCACACGATCCTGTGTGATTTACATGCCTCTTAAAAATATATAGGAGCTCAGTTCATTTTGTGCTATTTTATTGTGTTTTTTAACTTCATTGCCATCAAAAAAAATGTTTGTATGCATACGGTTTGTATGTGTATACCCTTCCTTTACTTTCAGAAACTAATGCAAATACATTTGTATTAAAATTTTTTTAAATTACACTTTTCTTGTTAGGAGATTAAAAAATTTCTAATAAAAGTTCCCATCTTTTATTAGGCATACATAAGTACAATACAAATGTGACACAATTCACACCATTATTTCACTCCTATACTCACCTGGATCTAGGTATATACCCAGATACTGATTTGGCTTACCTCTATGTCTCCAAATAACTGAGGCAAATACAAAAAAAAGCCCAAGAAATAAAATTACTCTTAAAAGAGCTCAATGAGCTTGTATACTTCAGTTACATTTCCACTTTGTTTAATCATGTTAACTAAAAAAAAATGTTTAACTATTCTCATTCCATGATGCCCTATTATTCTGTACTAATTTTACAGAATTCCTAATATGTTTTACATATACATGTTTTATTTATATATCTTTCCATTTCTAATATCATAGCAAAAGTCAATGTAGCTATTTTAAGAATGCTTTACATAGGATATAAATTTTTAATAATAATATCTAATTAGTGTGATATCACAAATCTTAACTTCTTTGAATGTACTATTTGATTATTAAAATATCACTCTCTTGAAAATACAATTGGCAGACGATCAAAGTTTTTTGACTTCATAAACACTCTTAACAACTTATTTAATACACTATTGTCCAAGCAAGTTAATAGAGAATCAAAAACATACAACTTGAAGTATAAAAAAAAAAAGCTGTATTTATGAAGATGTTTACAATAGTTTATTTGAGGTTATTTCCAATTTTTCACCAATTTAAGAAATTGACCTACTCAATGAAACCTTGTGAATGCAATGGTAAAAAGTATAACTATGAATCACAGAATTTAAATTTAGTATGAAAAGAATGGCAAATTATATTGAAGCTATGTGGAATTATGTTTATAGACAGCAGGAATAGAAAATTAAAATGTAAATATTGCTTGATAGGATAATGGGATTAGAGGTGGTCTTTTAAATTTTTCATTTTTATGCTAATACAATACCTTTATAAAACTCAAAAATCTTCAAACAACACATTTTTTTAAAATTGTGGTAGACTACACAAAACAGAAAATTTATAATTTTAACCATTTTAAAGTGGACCGTTCTGTGATATGAAGTCAACAAATTTTTAAAACTTTCAGAGGGCACCTGAATAAAAGATGTGCTGTCCACTGGTGATTTTAATGTATCTGGTATATAACTAAAGTCACCATAAAACTCTTTCTGGGAAATTGGCAGATCATAAAAATAAAAAATTTATTTTGCTTTTTATTAAAACTTATTGTTTTGCTGTTTCAAAATTCAAATTTACTCACAAGAAACAGTTTCATATTAGATTTGGTTTCACAAATGCTGCTCCTGCTATTCATTCTTATCACCAAAAAAAAAAGACTATTTGTGACTAACGATAATATGTTACAGAAAATAAAAAGTTAAAAGGTTTTCAATCTGCATATCTGGGAACCTAAATTAAAGCATCACACAACATTTTCAAAAACAGAAAAGCCATTTGATTTGACTAAAATCTTAGTTTTAAGATGGCAGAAAGTACCTTGATAATTTTCTTTTAAGAAAGAAAGAAAACCAAGCCATTAAAGAGAAATTCTTCCGAAAGAACTGAAACATGTTATATACCTCTGACTTGGCACTCCTTCCATCTGGAGAACTTGTTTGGTAACTGTTTTCATCGCAGAATGATCTAAAGTAAAATGAATTGAAATTAGAGTAATTATTTTCCAGTGAGTGGCTATTTCCATTTAAAACCAAAAGCCAACTAATTATTGCTTTTCCCATACATTTAAATATGAAATCTACATTATATAATTATACACTTATTTCCCCTTGTGTATTCTAATTTCTTCCTCAGAAACCTAAGATGCCATCTTGCAGACTGCCCACAGTGGCTACTATTTTGGCAGCAGCAAAGGTCAACTTGAAACATTTTGCATCTAAAGTGGCTTTGGCTACCTTTGGATACAAAGTACAGTCTGAGCACCGTCCAGACGCTTAGATACCTAAAGAGCATCTAAGATATCAAACCAGGGCATCCAAGATAACAAACCAAGTCCTGATATTCCCTCAAAAGCTGCTCCTCCCATCAGCCCCCTTCTTCTAAGGGATACTACCCAGTTGCACACATAATCATCAACGACTTGTCTCCTTGGTACTATTTCCTTCATACCTCACATCTATCTGCAGGTCTTGATAGCTACACCCTCAAAACACAACCTGAATTCAACCACTTTTCACTTGCTGCAAACTTCCAACCTAACCTAGGCCATAAACATCTCTTATTTGGAGCACTGTGATAGTCTCCTAACTGGTCACCCTGTTCCTCTTTTTTTTTTTTTTTTTGAGGTACACGGGCCTCTCACTGTTGTGGCCTCTCCCGTTGCGGAGCACAGGCTCAGGACGCGCAGGCTCAGCGGCCATGGCTCACGGGCCTAGCCGTTCCGCGGCACGTGGGATCTTCCCGGACCGGGGCACGAACCCGCGTCCCATGCATCGGCAGGCGGATTCTCAACCACTGCGCCACCAGGAAAGCCCCCTGTTCCTCTTCTTTATCCTCCCAAGTCCCTTCTCTATACCAGGTCACCTTATTCAGATACGATTTGCATCATGCCTTTTTCCAGTTCAAACCCCTCTACTCATTTAGAATAATCCACATCTTTACTCTGGCCTTCAAGACTTTACAAGAGCAGACCCCTGGCTAGCTCCTTGACCTCATGTCATACCACACTCTTCTTCACTCTGTACTCTGCCCAGATTGGTCTCCTTGCTTTTCCTTAAATACTCCACCCACCTACATGCCTACATACTCATTGCCTCCTTGTCCTGGAATGTGCTTACTCCACATCTTCCATGGCTTGCTCCTCTCTTCATTCAGGTCTCCGTTCAAATGCCACTTCTCCAGTGAAGCTGTCCCCTAACAAACCTATCCAATGGAGTCCTACCTGCTCTCCCTCACTCTCCTTACATTAAGATAGTTTTGCACTTCCTACTCTCTAAAATTATATGACTTATCTATTTACTCATTTCTATCTGATCTCCTTCACTAGAATGTAAGCTACATGAGGGCAAGACTTTTGTCTGTCTGGTTCACTGCTTTATCCCTAGTCCCTAAACCCGTCTCTGGCACACAGAAGATGATTACAAAATTACTTGTGAATCTGACAAATGAATAAAGTACTCCTGGCAAGAATTCAGAGGTTGCACAGGAAAGAAAGAATGCTCTTGGTGGAAGCAGGCTTAGTATCTAGGTTCACCTCTATTCAGAGTAGAGATAAGAAAAATTGACAAGTATAATTCACTTTAATTAGTACCTTAGCTGCTAAAAACATAAGGGAAGTGCAACACTAGAAAAGTACAGTTGAAGCTTGAACAACATGGGTTTGAACCTCACGGGTCCACTGACACACGCATAGTTTTCAATACATATGTACTATCGTCCTACATGATCCAAGGTTGGTTGAATCCACACATGTGGAACCACTGACTATAAACTTATACCCAGATCTTCAACTGCGCAGGGGTCGACACCCCTAACCCCACGTTGTTCAAGGGCCAACTGGATATGATGAGGAAAGTTAAACACATTAAGTTTTAAAAAACTGTCAATAACTGAACAAATTCTTTTTGTTTTGCTATGTGTTTATCAATTTTAAAAAAGTGACCACATACCAACAAGCAGATTTTTTCTTATATCCAGAACGAGCAGAGTTCTGTTGGTTTCAAGGGTCTTTAGGAAAGCCTTTGCTCCTTCACTGGTGAGGCCGCACTGCTGCAGGTCAAGTGCTTTTCGATGAAAGACAAAAGGTCACTTGCTAACTCTACAGATTTAACATATAGAAAACTCTCATTTTCTCACGTGTGGAAGAGTCCTGCACAAGACAAGTCATGGCAGGTTTGTAATTTTGGGTATGGAAAAAAACAGAAACATATACGCACACACATAATGCATAATCCAATTTAAAAACCTCTTCTTGGATGTGCAATGATAACCCTGGCTTTAGTAACAATAAATCAGACAACATATTTTACAATTACAGAACTGAAGAATAACTGTATATAACCTATAAGCAAAAAGCATCACAAAATGAATCTCAGTTCATAATTAGCAAGGGCGGCAGGGGCATGTAAACCTCACAAGCAAAACCTGGTGGAGCTCAGAAATGCACTGCATTCTTCTGATCATGATCTTCAGCTCCAAATCACACTTGAAACTAGTTCAAAGGGGAAAACAAAATAGAAGAAATGTAATAACTGTTAGTTTTAGAGGAAAAAAAGACAAGTCTAAGAGGATACAAATAATAAAAACTTTCAACAATGTGTGAATACAGAATACATACTAAAAACCTATCATGAAAGTATGATGGTCAAGAACCCTCGCAGTAAAAGGTCAGACAAAAACCAGAAAAACGGATCATGAATTCTAGTAGTTCTGGGGCTGAACAACCTACTCATTTAAACCAAAGGGATCATCACTAAAGCCCAGGGATTAAAAAATATTACATGAAAGGAAACTATCATGAGTCTTTTGTTTAAGTGTTGTGTGGACCATCACATTAAAATAACTGGAGTCTTTCAACACCCCCATGACACACAGAAATAGCAAGTCAGACATACGGATCTGACAGGATATGATACAACCCTTACAAGCTCTCACTACAGAAGAATGGACACAGGGTATAATTAACCAAATAGCCAAATTAATACAAACAGCCAGTAAACCTCACCAGTCAATCAAATGAATACAAAATAAAACACAATGTGGTTATTCTCCTATCAGATGAAGCCAAGATTCTGTAAGAAAAGCCTTTAAATAATGTCTATACCCTTTGGATCCAACAACTCTCTTTCTAAGAATTTAACCAAAAGAAATAGTCAGAGATATAGGTAAGGATATATATCAGAGTACTATTTGTAACTGAAAAACTGGGCAAAGCTTATATACAAGAATGGATAAGCTATGTGCACTGTGGCATATTCATATAATGGAATACTGAACAATCACAAAAAATGATGCAGGAGATGCAAATTTACTGACTTGCTAAAATGCTCATACTAAATTAATTGAAAAAAGTTATAAAATTGGGAGTAATCCCACTTGCATAGAAAATGGAGAGGTACTCATTTTTTTAGTTTTACATTTTTTTACAAGTGCTACAGGCCAGTGTTTGTGAGAGGCAGGCTTCGCATCTACTGTTGGGGTGGACTACAAATTGGCATAGCCTTTCTGGGTGGTAATTTGGCCATGTGTATCAAATGTCTTAAAAATAGGTCACACTTAGTCATTCCACTTGTAGTACCTTATTTTACAGAAGTAATCCCGATGGACACAGAGATGTATATACAACGTATTCACATTGTTTCTGACAGGGAAAAGCAAACTGTCTAAATAGAATTGCAAAGAATCGATTAAACTATGGGACATCAATACGACACAATACTACATGATACATCATTAAGTGAAAAAAGCAGGAATATGAAATAGCAGGTATACTACAATTCTATTTTTGTAATCCCTAAGTGTACATATATATTTGTAGAAAAAAAAAGACTGAAAGTATATACGTCAAAATGAACAGTGATTATATCTGGGTATTAAAATGATAGGTAATTGTTCTCTTGTTACTCTGTATTTTCTATAAAGGATATATGCAACTCTTAGAGAAAGTGTAAAAGCAAAATAAAAGCTATCAGTAAAATGAGGCTTAAAAAAACCTATCACAATAGTATCATGCCAAAAGCTAAGCATATTAAAAATTCAATATTTTCAATTTTAGAATTTCCCTCTAAGCCATAAATCCTCACTAAGAGATTCTGCCAAAGCACTTGCACCCAGGTCACCAATGAGCGGGTTGCAGTTCAGAGTGATGCGCCTCAAACCAGCCATGCAGTCAAGATCACGTCTCCTGGAATGAAGACTCTCAGCCCAGGTTTCTTCATGCCTTCTGGTAGTCTGATACTTCAAAGATTTAATGGGATGAAATTAAGATGCTTGAATAAGGAAACAGGGTGTGCCTGAGTATGGCTTATTATGTCAGAGAGTTACACACACACACAGATCAAGCATATATGCCAGGAGCATCAACCTGAGAAATTCAACAGTCACTTCTGGTTTACGAGTCCAGTGACCCAGATTCTGCTCGGTCAGTGATTAGATTCTAGCCACTGCATTTCCTGTTTCTGAACACTTACGTAAAGTTGGACAACTCAATTACAGTCTATGAATTATTTTCCTTATCTTCTAAGTCAGGGAATTGGTTCTAAATCCTATCTTTGCTGAGGCCCTATATTTCATCATCCTGTCCTCCAATGGCCTCCAAACACCTCACTGGGCAAACCATAAGAAAACTTTTTAATATGCATCTTATTTATTAACAAATTATATACACAAAGTTCCATACATAGAATTTATGTACATGATAAACTACACAGATTTTTAAAAATAATACAAAGGTAAAAATGTTCTCATATTTTCTTTTCCTAACTCCTAAGGCATTATTTTATTTTATTTATTTTTTTATAAAGATTTATGTATTTATTTATTTGTTTGTTTGTTTGGCTGTGCCGGGTCTTTAGTTGCAGCATGCCAGATCTTTTAGTTGTGGCATGTGGGCTCTTAGTTATGGCAGGCACGTGGGATCTAGTTCCTTGAGCAGGGATCAAACCCAAGCCCCCTACATTGGGAGCACATAGTGTTAACTGCTGGACCGCCAGGGAAGTCTCAAGCATTATTTAAAAAACTATATTTACAAAATGTATCTCACATGCTACCTTGGGTGTGCACACAAGCTTTAGAGGCCTGGACTATGCAGAGCCAGTTTGATGTGCCTTGGGAAAATAATGGTTTGACATTTAAGCAAAAGTACTGTCTTGAAGACATTCAATTCTTTATGTTCATAAAGTAAATTTTGGTAACAGGGAACACTGACTGTAAATGAAAAAAGTCTTATTACATTCCTGAAAAAGTAAAAGACTCAAAGTGCCTTTGTTACTCTAAAAGGAAAATCATTAGTGTCATTTTTCTATTAACAATAACTTATTAAAGCTCCAAGCAGAAACAACAGCAATCACTTACACAGTGCTTAGTATGTGCCAGGCACTATTTATACAAATAAGTGCATTTAAACCTCATAATGAGGCATAGAGGTTAAGTGATTTGCCCATGGTCACTAGCTATGAAATGGGAGAAAGGAATTCACTCTGTCTACAAGAGGTGGGCAGGTCAGGCGTGGATCAAGGCCGGAGAGGACGACACCTCTAGGCCACAGCAAGTAAGGGCTGAGCGCGATGCCCCAACCGAAGAAAACTGCCCCACACCGAGCGGTCTCCTGACACCCCGAGCAGGTGCTGGCCTCCGAAAACACGTGTGGGAGCAGTGGGGACAGAGCTCCTGAAGCAAAAAGGAACCGCAGTTGATTATGGAAGATTCTCACAAGAATAACGCTTCAGAGACAGCACCTCAGTCTGGTTCAACAGTTCAGGGAGCTCATATTTCTCATATTCCTCAACAGATGTCATTAAGAGGATCTGCGCCAGTGACAATTGTACCTCTTCCTGGAGAGCAAGTACAGGTTCAGGGGGTCATCCAGACAGCTCAGTCTTCTGTAATTCACCCACCACACGTGCAAACGGTATCATCTTTATCAGAAAGTGAAGAGTCTCAGGACTCATCTGACAGCATAGGCTCCTCACAGAAAACCCACGGGATCCTAGCACGGCGCCCATCTTACAGAAAAATTTTGAAAGACCTATCTTCTGAAGATACACGGGGCAGAAAAGGAGACGGAGAAAATCCTGGAGTTTCTGCTGTCACTTCTATGTCTGTTCCAACTCCCATCTATCAGACTAGCACCGGACAGTACATTGCCATTGCCCCAAATGGAGCCTTACAGCTGGCCAGTCCAGGCACAGATGGAGTACAGGGGCTTCAGACATTAACCATGACAAATTCAGGCAGTACTCAACAAGGTACAACAATTCTCCAGTATGCACAGACCTCTGATGGACAGCAAATACTTGTGCCCAGCAACCAGGTGGTTGTACAAACTGCATCAGGAGATATGCAGACATATCAGATCCGTACCACACCTTCAGCTACTTCGCTACCACAAACCGTGGTGATGACATCTCCCGTAACCCTTACATCTCAGACAACTAAAACAGATGACCCCCAACTGAAAAGAGAAATAAGGTTGATGAAAAATAGAGATCCTGTAATGTGGAGAGCTGTGATTGGAACTAATAACATAGATGGGCGTCAGCCACACTCCAAGATGATGAAAGCTAAAGCGATCATTATCCATCCAGACTTCGATGTGGAATCTTATGAAAATGATATTGCGCTTTTTCATTTAAAGAAAGCAGTGAGATATAATGATTATATTCAGCCTATCTGTCTACCTTTTGGTGTTTTCCAAAGACTGAACCGAAACACGAAGTGTTTTATAAGTGGATGGGGAAGAACAAAAGAAGAAGGTAATATTACAAAAAAATTACACGAAGCAGAAGTGCATTATATTTCTCGAAGTTTTTGTAATTCTGACAAGAGCTATGGGGATATAATTCCTTACACTTCATTTTGTGCAGGTGATGAAGATGGAGTTTTTGATACTTGCAGGGGTGATAGTGGTGGACCATTAATGTGCTACTTACCAGAACGTAAACGATATTTTGTAATGGGAATTACCAGTTACGGATATGGCTGTGGTCGAAAAAATTTTCCTGGTGTCTACAGTGGGCCATCCTTCTACCAAAAGTGGCTGACAGATCACTTCTACCAGAACTGGAAGCAGGCTCTCGAAGAGATATTTGCACAGTCATGCTCATGGCAGCATTATTCACAATAGCCAAAATGCAAAAGCAACCCAAGTGTCCATCAACAGATGAATGGATAAACAAAATGTGGTATACACATACAATGGAACATTATTCAGCCTTAAAAAGTAAAGATATTGTGTCACATGATACAACATGGATGAACCTTGAGGACATTATGTAAAGAGAAATAAGCCAGTCACAAAAGAACAAATATTGTATGATTCCAATTATATGAGGTATCTAGAGTAGTTAAATTCATAGAGACAAAAAGAATGGTAGTTGTCAGGTGCTGGGAAAGGGGGAGAAATGGAGAATTACTGTTTAATTGGTACAGAGTTTTGCATGATTAAAAGAGTCTGTGGATGGCTGGTGGTGATGGTAGCACAACACTATGCATGTACTTAATGTCACTGAACTGCATACTTAAAAATGGTTGATTGTAAATTTCAAAAAAAAAAAAAAAAGAAATGGGAGAAAGGAGATTTGAACCTAGGCCATTTGGCTTCCGCACCCAAGTTCCTGACTGTTTTCTACCTCAGGGGTCAATGGACTTGCCCTGTACAGGCTCAAAGAAGTTTTCAATTTTTAAAATCTAAATTTAAACATTTCCAGATTTGTGGGCTATACAGTTTCTGTTGCAACTACTCTGCCCCACTGGTGTAGGGTGAAAGGAGCCACAACTACCATGTAAACAATGGGTGCGACTCTGTTCCAGAAAAACTTCCTTTACAAAGCCAGGCGACGGGCTGGATCTGGCCCACCAGCCAGAGTTTACCTATCCCTGATCTGCACCATCAAACTATTAAAAAGCCTTCATGTCAAATTATTAACTAACTTTAGGCCTAAATACAGTCATTATAACCACTGTAAAGTTGTTAAGGCATTATTTTAAAAACTATATTTACAAATTGCTGATGTACTGACTTTTATTAGTTTAAAAACTACAACAGCTAATAAACACTTGATTCATTTAAGTCTTGAAGACTAAAATGGCATAGTTTCTTCACAGTATTACAATAAATGTTTTCAGTAAAAAAACATACATAAAAGTATTATTAGGTATTATATATTAAATCTCTTATTTCTAAAATTAAGTGGACTATCTTTACTAAATGGTAGAATCCCAAACTGAAAACTGGTCATATTCTTTCAGCAAAATGAAAGCTGCGCTCACATGTATTAAAAGACAAAAATTAGGGCTTTCCTGGTGGCGCAGTGGTTGAGAGTCCGCCTGCCAATGCAGGGGACATGGGTTCGTGCCCCGGTCCGGGAAGATCCCACATGCCGCGGAGCGGCTAGGCCCGTGAGCCATGGCCGCTGAGCCTGTGCGTCCAGAGCCTGTGCTCCGCAACGGGAGAGGCCACAACAGTACCACACACACACACACAAAAAAGACAAAAATTAACTGCCCTCTGTATCAATATATTAATGTGCTTCAATCACATATGTTTTCATGAAAGTTTAAACATAAAATCACCTTTAAGATCTAGGCCATGGGATCTGCTCCATGCCATGTCAGAATACACCCCGTGAAGTTTACTTAACTTGTCTTTAGTGTGATAGAATTCTTTATACCTTGACAAATAACTAAAAGGAAAAAAAAAAAAACCCACACACACAATAAGATGAAGAGCCTATACATTTGTCAATCTTGACTTATTTGCTTTTCTTGAGTCAGTTGGAGGTTTATAGCCACATTCTCAAAATCATTAACTACAATCTTTCCAAACAGGTAATTGACGAACAGATGCATTCTAAAACTTGTCAGTAACAAAGTGCTATTCCAGTTTACAGCAAGAGTTTAATTCTATTTAGATACTAAAACTGAATACACTGAATACTGCAAACGTTATTCCCAACCACTCAGCAAAGTACTACATACTTTTTCAGATATAGCAAAAAAAAGAAAAAAAAGAAAAAGCATACGATTCTTCCTATTTTCATTTCCAAAGATACATCCCAATCTTAATGATCAATCAGCGATTTCAACGTCAACTATAAACCCAGTATACTGCTGCTGTGCAGTGTACTAGAGCAATGGAAGAGAGAGGACCTCAAACCCTCTGTTCCCTCAAATTCAAAGGCAGGCTTCCTGACCCCTCCAGACCACTACTGGACACAGGGAAGGCACACTAATGTTTCAGGACCCCAACCAACAGTCACCTGCTTTGTGATTACTTCCATGACACACCCTCACCAACACCACTGAGTTTGCTGCTCCTACAGGACGTTACATGTATTTCCTATTTTAACACATACCACAGTGCATCATAATTATGATTGCAGATAGATGTTCTAACAATTGAAAGAGAATGATGACTTTTTTGCTCTTTACATCTTGCTATTTCCCTTCCCATAATATTTCTTGAAGCAAAACCATAAAATATAGACAAACACAAAAAACAGAAAATACACAAAACGTGTGCTTTGCACTTTAACGCAAACTTAAGTAAAATTAGTTCTGACAGTATCCAGCATGACAAACTTCCATGGTACAAACGAGAATGGACCAAGGTTTGAGCAGGTACAGGAGACAATCCAGGCATGAACAACACCAAGGAAAGGTAGACAGGAAGTAACATGGTGTGTAGGAAATCACGAGACCAGTCTGATGGGAAGAGACTTAAACAAGACTGAAACTCACTTTCTAAACCTCCATCTCCAACTGGACAATTCGCAGGACACAGGTGCACCAAAGTGGCCAATTTATTCAATCCCTTTAATATGGAGGAAGAGTTTAAAATTTTACTGGTTTAATTTGCCCCAAAAGCAACTCTCAACAGTTATGGCCTCTGTCGTCGGAGCTTTGTATGAAATTAAGTCAAAGTGTGGAGCTCCTTTGCCTTTTTTTTTTCCTCCTTAAAAAAGAAAAGAAACAATTGTTCCGAGTAAAAACAAACATATTCCAAAGCATGTGTACATTGAAAAGTAAAGAAACTTTATTAACAACTTCATAAAAACTGACTTAAAATTTTAAAAAGAAAAAAACATGTTTTGAAGTCCTTCCGACTGGAGTCGTGTCTCATAGTGTCCTTTCTTTACAGAAATAGTCGTATTAGGACACATATGCACAAGGATTAACACCATGACACACTGTACACGGCGGGCCCCGGCGAGCTCACCAGTCGTCGTCTGAGTCCAGGTCTCTGGGGAGGATCCACTCCACGGATGAGCCCAGCAGAGTCTGAAGCTCGTTCATGAACTCCACCAGATCTAAGAGCTCCTTACTTTCTGGATTAAAGGACTCTAGGTCCTTGGGGCAAGAGAATAAGAGACTTGCTGACACTTGCCGGTAGATCTCGGCCTCCGCGATGGTGACAATTTCCACATTTGGGAAATTGCAGCGGAATATGCAGGAGGACATTTGCAGTTTCTTGAGCAGGTCTGAGAGCAACAGCCAGTTATGAGGCCTACACCAGAGAAAGGACAGTGGTTTGAGTTTCCGGCAAAATTAGAGGCGCTCCCAACTATGAACTACCCGTCTCCTGGCAGTGAAAGGGCCTGCTACTTCCACTTTGATTACCCCACCCCCACCCCACTTCTCACTGTCCTTAGAAGATCTACTTCTTCTTTTTTTTTTTTTAATTTTATTTATTTATTTATTTTTGGCTGCGTTGGGCCTGTTGCTGCGCACGGGCTTAGTTGCTCCGTGGCATGTGGGATCTTCCCCGACCAGGGCTCGAACCTGTGTCCCCTGCACTGGCAGGCGGATTCTTAACCACTGTGCCACCAGGGAAGCCCGGAAGATCTACTTCTAGCGGGGGAACTCTGGACTCATGTGCATGTGTTAAGAGACCACCTAGGGCGGATCAGCCAACTTAGACAAAAGCAGGAGCAGCGCCCCTGAACGAGCCTCGTTGCAGGCCACCCCAGTGCTGCCTTGGCTCTGGCCACAACTCAGGTCACCCCTCTCCAAGTAAGTGTACCCCGTTCTAGTCACTGGGGAAAACCAGTCTGTATGCCAACCCAATGGAGATGGCAAACACCTCTTTGACCTCTCCTCTCCTCCGGCCCTCACGGAGAGAGCATGAGAAACACTCGAGGTCACCTGGCTTTCCTTTCCTTTCCCACACCTCCAAGCCGCCCCTCACTGCTGCCGGGAGTGAGGATTTTTCGAGAAGGGAGGTGGTAAAATCCTTCCTGATACCCTGCCATGCTTTATGATCTCTATCCCAAATAGAATGTCACCACAAAGGCAGACACGTTCCCAGCCTCAGAGTCCAAGGGGGATGCTACTCCTTAAGCAACGGGGTCAACACACAGCAGAGCAAGGTCTCCTGATGTGTTCACTCCGAAGGGTTGGTCATGGGGCACAGTGGCCCGACCGTGGGGACAAGACTCGATCTAAGCAAATCTGAAGACACATAAGATCCCAGGTGCCACATACGGCTTTCTCTAATCTTATACGAGAAGAGGGTACACATCAGTATCGTCCCGTGGACCTCACGCGCCTTGGAAGGCCCCTATGGTAGCCGTTTGGGGAGGATCCCTTCCCCAAGAGTTTACTGACTGAAACTGTGCAATTGCAGTCGCTGACTCCCGTGTCCTTTGGGCTCTAGGGGTGTGTTCCAATGAGGGCAGTTGGCTGGGGAGCCCTCCCACCCCCCAAACTTTTCTGGAAAAGTTCCACTGCATTATGTGAGGTCGGTGGACACTTGGTGAGGAATTCACTCACCCCCCAACCCAGCCACCCTCATCTGCTGAAGGGGATTTCTAACTCCTGCCACCCCACAGAGCAGCTGGGCTGGCTCTCGACCACACGCTGGCCACGCTCACCCCTGAGCGACGGACACCTGGACGTTATAACACGGCAAAAGGGGGTCTTCGGAAAATTCAGATTCCAATAGGTCACCATAGGCCTCGTTGCTGTCATCCTGGTCCTCCGGTCCTGGGGGATTTGCTAAAACATCGTAACCACTTTCATCATCTGGTTCTAACCGGGGGGGCAAACAAGAGAGAGGTCAGTAAGCTGGAGCAAGATTCCAGCTGTTCGCCAAAAAGGACCCTGGAAAAATTCTTTCCCAAGCAAGTCCTGCTCACAGCACCACCCCCACCCCCACCCCCACAAGCCCAACTGAAACGAACAAGGCTGCTCACCACACACACAGCTGCCAGAGAACTCTGAAGAGCAACCGGGGTTACCGTCGTCAGGAGCCTGCAGGTTATTTAAACAGTCTGCAGAGAGAGGGGGAGAGAGAGAGAGAGAAACAGAAACAAGATAACGCCTGCTGGTAAGAGGCAAATGCTGCTGGAGTTCGGGAACATCTCACGCTGGGGCTGGTGTCACCTCCTGACAAGTCCCACTGCACACGCCTCCAGGTATCTGACTGAAACCTCCCCACGCGTCCACCCGCCTTCCTGAGGGACTGCCCGCCTCACCGCCCCAGCCTGCCAAACAAAAGCTAGCCTGGCTAGCTAAGAGTTTTCCAGCCCCCCACCTTGCAAAGCTCAAAGTATGTATCTCTTCCTTGACAGACTAACGTTGGGCCGCTTTTCCCAGTAAAGGGTCACTTAGAGTAAACGGGGGGTGGGGGTAGGGGGAACCCAGGTGAAAGGCTGTGAAGTCACCGTCTAGATGCTTGAACAAGACCGTGTCTTGACCTCTGCCGTACCTGTTAAGAACTTCTCCAGAAGTTCGCTGTGGCTCACTTTCTTGATGGTTCTACCTGAGTACGTAGCCAGGGTAGGAACAGCACCGTAGGAGAGGAGCAAGCGGACAATTTCGAGATGATCATTCTTGACAGCATCGTGGAGAGGCCTAGGAGAGGTGCGGGGGATTACACCTGTGCACGCGACGCTTGCTTCTAAGGACACGGGGCAAAATCGAGCGTGTGCGGCCAAGCCTCATAGGCGCGCTATTTCACTGAGGAGGTGAGTTTACGGTCGCTGCGACAAATTACTCTGTTATTTCAACACATAACCCTTTACGGGACAGGTGAAGGGACCATCTCAGGCCTAATTCTTCAATGCAAATCTCTCTTAATGCATGGCCCAAGGAGGAACTCAGACAACGATGAAAACGTTTCCAATGAACTTAAATAGTGACAGACTGTAAGAAGGTAACATACGGCGGGGTGGGGGGAAGAACCCCAGCATCAAGGAAGCAGAATCGAGAAGCCATTGTTACACCATTACAAACAAAACCCAAAAAGTGCAGTTTATAAAAGAAACTAGGGGCAAAGTGGAACCTCTCCTGAAACCAACTTGGAGATGAGTGATCAACCCTCTCGCCCAGAAGCAGTCGACAGGCAGGGCGAGTTCTCAGGAGGATACAGAGTCCTCCTGCCCGTGTCCGCTGGGGTCAGGAACACTGTCCGCAGTCCCATCCAGAAAGGATGCTATTTGGAAACCACGAACCACCAAATACCTTACGGTTTTGCTCATTTTATGACTGTCAGGAAAGCCCCAGTGCCCTGCCTCGTGGTGGCATCCCAGGTACAACCGGGAAGATGCTTGGGCTGACTCAGACCTGGGCCTCTGGCCAATAAACCGAGGTCAAGGACAGAGTGGGGGCCAGGCCCGGGGATGTGGGTGGACACGGCAGATCCTATCAAGCCAGTTGCCACTGGACCTGTCTGTACTCCTGCAACTTTCAACTCACATATATGTTCAAGATTGAGATTCAACAGACGCTGGTGAAGAGTCCAGGGTCTTAAAAGAGAACACCCCTGATTATTCATGCAGGCTCAACATTTTCAGGGACTTCTGTCCATAAGAGCGTCACAGAGTTTTAAAGTTCTATGTAAATTTGCCAGAGAGATCTGTCCGATTCCATTCTAGAGGACTCCGCCACCAGTGTGCTTACATGGCACTCACTCTCCATCTTTCCTTCTGGGGTTCCCCGCACACCCTGAGAACCACTGCCTATGCCCCAACAGGGCCAGGCCAAGAGCGCAAGACCGCCACTGACCCGGTTCCATCCTGGGCACTGCAGTTGACATCGGCGCCATATTCAAGGAGGTGTCGTACGATGTTGAGCCAACCTCTTGCACAAGCCTCGTGCAGGGCACAGTAACCCGCGTTGTCGCGGTGGTTCACATCACAAATCTTGTTCTCCAGGCAGTACAAGACCACTTCCTACGGGGAGAGGAGAGGAGAGGAGAGGAGATACCATCAGACCACCATACAGTGAACCTTGTAAGGGTGACCTCCCCATAGCTTGGCGGTGCCCACTTTCAAAAGCATACATCCTTGGGGCCAAAAGCCCACCATGGCGCGGGCAGGAGGCAGGCATCCTGCTGGGGGGCGAGAGTGCGTGAGAAGGGCTTGGAGATGCAGACAGTGTTGTCTAAGGCTCTGCTGCACCAGTGGCCTGGCCATGGGCAAGTTACCCTTGAACTTCTCCAAGCTTCCACAGGGCTGCTGAGAGGACGCATTCGGATAACGATGAAAGCCCTCAGCCCAGGGGCCGACGTGACCAGTACAGAGGTGTCACGGCTGCTAACATCTTAGATGACACATTGCCAAGCACAGACCATTCTCACTTGATGGGTCTGTTCGGTCAGTGGCAGTGGACGATAACACAAGTTTAGATAAAAGTATGGATGACCAACACTTAAAGAGAGCTTAAATCAGCCAGAGAACATTCCCCAGCTTAGAGAAGCAGGGACACGCAGGTCAGCTACATCCTCGCGCCCCTTGTTAAGACCCCAAATCAGAACCTGGGCCTCAGATGCTCTTGTCTGTACGTTAAGTAGAGTTAAAGAGAAGCTCTCTCTCTCCATTCTCGAGGAATGACCCAAAATGCCTCCAATAACCCCACCCTCTATTTTGCCTCACTCCACCCTCTCGGGGCAGAATCAGTCTTAATATTCTCATATTTACTCAAGTTAATGACAGGAACCTGATACACCACGCTGCAACCTCCACATTTCAAGAATCAAATAAAACGTTCACAACCCACCCCCCCCAGAGATGTTCTGTGTCAACACTGTGCATTAGAATCACTGTTATTAACCTTATTTCTTTGGCTTGTTAAAATATTAATATGAACCACTCCCAGTAAGCAGAGCAGGAATTTATTCAATGTTTTATTACCTTAAGAAAGTTTTCAGACACATCGAAAGCATCTGCCACCAGAAAACACGTTATACTGTTTATACTGGGTAAGTTGTGCCCAGCAGAGAGCTGTCAGGTTCTGAGAGCTGGGAGTAGGCAGAACATGCATGTGGCCCAACACATGGTCTGCTGGTAAGGGGGGATGGGATGGGGTCAGAACAGGCCTCCTTGTGACATCTCTCAGGTAACTCATCTGTTAAACCTAAAACGGGGGTCATTCTAGCCACCCATAAGTGCGAGATGGGTTCTGTAAAACCTTTTATGCCCTTTGGAGGACATGCCAATCAAAGGTGACCACTCACTTGGGAGAGAACTAGAATGTTCCATTTGCTTACCACGTGAACCCAATGGGGCATGCTGGTAAACCTGGCCATCAGTGCCCTGTTACTTCAGGTCACTGCAGCAGCTCCCTTCCAAAACAAGAGGAGGAAGACAAAAGGCACGCCCACGAATGCGTTTCTCTGTTTACATCCCAACCTGCCAGAAAGCCCACAATCCTCTGGGCTCCCAGGCCACCTGCCCCGAGCCCTGGTATCCAGGATACCGCATGAAGCTGCTGCTGTTTTAGCAGGCCCTCACTAGCCAGACTTGAGTGGACAGCTGCAAGCTAATGAGTTGTGTGCCCCAGCCAGGGAGAGGCCCTGTCACGTGGCTCTGGGATCAGTTCTGAACGCCACCAACTGCTGTGCACACATCAATTTACTCAACCCAGGGTTTATTTGCTGTGACAATCATGGCCTTCACCTGGAAACCTTCATCACTACTAGGGCAGATTCAAGGGTACCTAGAAATGAAAGGCCGTCCAAGCTGGTGGGTAAGTCAACTCTCTTCTCCTGGAAGATGGCAGCAAAGGCAGCAGTAGCCCCACGGCCAGGTCAGACTTTTTGCCACGGGCTGTCCTAACTCAACCACGTTGATCCCACTATTTACACAGTGCTTCCCATTCCCCCAGATGAGGACGTCTTCTGTCACCCACAGGAACCCAAGAGATAGCAGGAAAGGAAGGTAGTACTATCCTCATTCAACACTTGGAAACTGAGGCCCAGAGATATTAAACCCCAAGTTCAATTAACATGAAGTACTAGACCTATAACTCAGGCCTTTGGTACCTGGTCAGCTGGGAAGATTCAAAAGGCCCAAGAGGGCCCCAGTTAGAGGGATGCAATCCAGCTGTGACGAGCATCCCACAGGCCTTCTCTGTTGGGGATCAAGTGGGCTAACTACACTCTCCTAGCTAGGAGGGTGATGGCCTCTAAATGGATGGCAACCATCGCCACCGACACTTTCTCTAACTGAAAGGTGAAGAGGCGGGGCGAGTCTGTCCACGCAACACATTCCTTGGTTTATTTTCTCCGCTAGAAATAAACGGGAGTGTCCGAAGGGCAGCCCAGCCATTCCCGAGCAAAGTCAAACTGCTTTTGTCGGACAGCTCTCTGTTCAGCGGCTATAAGCCGAATGCCATTACCCGCAAAATGTAACCATAAAGGCCATAAGCCCGACGTTGTAAGTTAATTAAATGCCTCATTAACTTTTTAAAAAACATGACTTATTCAATTCATAGAAAATTTAACCATCACCACTAAAGGCACAAGCATGTGGTTGCACACTGGCGTTTTAGCCTAAGAAATAGAAGCCTTTTTCCCAGGAGGGAAAGGTTTGAGGTCTTTGGCCATGCAAGTGATCTATTTAACATGGATCTGAAGCCAGAGTGTGTTTCTAAACTTCCAGAACCACATTATAATGACATAAAGCTCAGACAGCCTTTGTACTGCACATGGTATCTTTGGCTAAGCAGAAGAAAATAACCAAGAATGCTAAAGACAAAACTTCAGGAAAACCCTCCCAAACCACACCCTTATCTGCTTAAGCAAACTGTCCTTCAATTTTAAAAGGTTTAAGCTGCCACATCTCCCAACTGGGCCATCATCCCAACATTTAAAATTCTGCCCAGAGAAATCCCAGAAAGTTGGATTCAAAGTTGAAAGCGTTCATCTACTTGTCACAATGTTCAGCATCAACACTGGTGATCTGTGGAATCTACATATTGAAATTTACATTTGAAGAAAAAAACAAATCCCACCGTAAACATTCCCAAGGCTTCCTGTGCAATCAAAGGCCAGGTAGCCTAAAAAAGTATGGATCAAGTGCCCCTTGGTCCAGGCCTCAGAGCCACCAAACCAAAATGGAAACTGTCTTAGAGGACCAACGAGGGTCTTTTGACGTCTCTGGTCCCAAAGGGAGGCTGCTGGAAATGATGCCAAGTTCACAGGTGGGGCTCGGAGCCCCGCCCTCCACGGCGGGTGCAGCAGCACCCCGCCACCCCCATCTCCAGCATTTGCTGGAAGCGGGAGTCTACTTTCTCAACCCTAACCCAAAAGTTGGGGTTAGGGGTCTCCCCCCCACCTCCAGCGTTTGCTGGAAGCAAGGAGACTATTTTCTCAACCACGGGGGGTCTAGCTCAACACTATGTGCAACATCTGCTCTGTCCTCCTAGGCGCCCGCTCTCAGCTCTTGGGAAACCAACTGGGTGCTCCTTGGACTTCACCTGCAAGTAACTGCGCTAACTACCACAAAGTGCTCTCTAGCTAATGGAGAGGTCTCCAAGAGACGTGTAGATATACACAAGAGCACATTCAACCCACAACAACAACAAAACACCCCCAAACTAAGCATAGCCCTAGTGCTTCCAACTTCCCACCCACAGTCATGTCTTAGGGCCAAGGCAGGCACACTTCCAAGGGCTCACGGCACTATGGACCGGGGTGGGGGGACACGACGGGAGACGGGGGACAGGGGCACAGAGCTGGCTGAGGGTGTGGGCGCCAGGGCTCCGGGCCAGCCTGGGTCCTGCCACCCCAGTGCTCAGCCACACCTCCACGCTCAGCCTGCTGAACCGCGTTTTACTGTCACCATTCAACTCCCAGAGGGCTGATGCCAGCACAGAAAAATGCCTTTGCCCTGTGGGCTATCACATCACAATTGCTACTGACAAGTATGGTGGGGGAACTGCACAGGGCATGGAGAGGCATCTGTCTCACAGAGGTTTTGAACTGTAAAAAGGGCAATTCCAGTGTGAGCCAGTCTTGCTGAGGAGCGTGGTGGGCTGTGGAGCACTGCTGGATTGCTACCTGTACGGGGATCAGCTAACCCCTCTGAGGCTCAGTTTCCTCATCCGAGAGTGGGCTAGTACTCGTTACTCCCAAGTGAAGATGTTAACAGGGTGAAAGGAGTTACTACAGATCACACGGGCTTAGGCAGATATCAGCTCTCTTTCTGTGTTGCTCTAGCAATAGAGGCTGTCACTGTCATCAGCCGTGCTGGGTTGGGATACAGCAGTGTGGACAGGGAGTTCTGTGCAAGGCTCAACCCCTGCTCCCCGCCCATCAGCCCTCGGCTCCCGTGCCCTCTCAGAAAGAGACTGCTCAGGTCTGCCCTACTCCCACCCCTACTCTGCACAGACACTTCCCACCCGCTACCCCACAGGGGCATCACTCTGCCCCAAACAGCACAAGTTAGTAGAGCTAATAACTACTCTCCTTCTTGCTATTCAGAATCCAAAAGGCTCATTAAAATTCCCCTGGTCGCCAAGCCCTGGGTTAGGTCAGATTTTGTATCAGAGATAAGTGAGCCGGACTGGCCGAAGCAGCCTACCTGCCTGAACGGGAACGGAACATCAGAGAGGCCTGCCTTTCTTTTCACACCACGACTGAACAAGCCACCAAAGAGCCCGCAGTGTGAGCGGGGCCAACGCAAACACCCTGCTGGAACACCCAGCCCAGCCCGCCACGTGGAGGGGGCTGGGCTCTGAGACCCGCCCCCCATCCCCAGCCAGTGTGTCCCCCACCCAAGGAGCAGCAGCCGGCGGATCCTGATCCGGGGCACCCACAAGGATGCTCACCTCGTAGCCAAGCCGGGAGGCCTGCTGTAGGAGGGTCTCGCCCGCGTTCTTATTGACAATAAGTCTCCGCGCTTCCGGTGGCATCGGGCGGGACTGGGTGGTCTCTGGAGGGGAGCTTGAGCATGTCAGCTGCGAGGCCTGGGAAGCTGGTAACAATTGCTGCAAACGGTCCAAGGGCTTCTGGTCCTGCTCGGCCGGCGAAAGATCATAGTCGGAACTGGGCTCAGGCCGCTTTCAAAATCTCCGGACGGTCACCTATCACGAAACCAGGCAGCGCACACATTTCAGGCTGTCCTTCCAACACCCGCCTGGTTCGCCTCCTCCCTGAGTTACAAACCTGAGTGGAGGAAAGCACTTTTCCTCCTCTCTGTCTGAGGGAGGCGGGGCGCGAGGAAGGGGTTGCATTTTTACTAGCTGGAAACTTCACCACCACCCAGGAGACAGGTCCCCTAGGAAGGGGCAGGGACGTTTTGTGGGGAGGGGTTCAGGAAAAGGAAAGCTTTGTCCCCAGAAGCAGAGAAGTAAGCAGGCGGGATGTGCCTGCACAGGCCCAGGGAGCGGGGGAGAGCCAGGGGCAAGAGGTACCTTGCCATCCGCATTGTCCACGTAGGAGTCCCCTGGCAGCGGCAAGCCCCGCCTGGGCTCCTGAGGGATCAAATGCTTGGTTTTGCACGGTCGCTTCGCGGATGGTTTCTCGCTGTTGTCGGTGTATTTCTGCGGCAGGGGCGAAGGCTGCCGATCCATTTCTCCGTCCGTGCACAGCACATCTGTCAGGGGGAGAAGCAGCGGGCGTTACACAGTTGTAGCCGGTGAGGAAAGAAAAGCCCATTGTTAGCACTGATCGTTGGAGCAGCTTCAGTTTTTAAAGATATACCAATTATGTTTTCAAAGCACTAATATTTTAATCATCCCACATTCAACCGGCAAATAGGCTAACCCACGAAACGCCAAATGGCAAGTCGCTTCAAAGGGCCGCAAGAGAGGGCAGAAGCCAGCCCTTCTTGCGCTCCCGTCCCCACCCGTGGGGGGCCTGGGTGCTCGGGACAGGGCGACTGGGGACAGCCTGAGGCTGGAATGAGGGCACTGACAAGCGCCCGGGGTCACCCAAGACTTCCCTTCCTGCCCAGCCGCGGGCTGGGTGATGAGGAGCAGCCCAGGAAGTCGAGCTCCCGCCTCACTGTCCATTCCATAAGGAAGTGTGCAGGCTGAAAGGATCTCATGAAGAAAACTCCCCGCTCGCCACACGCTACTCTTGTCAACTTGGATGGCGCTCAGGTCCCCTCCAGGGCCGTTTCCCACAGAGGGCGAGTGATCCACCCTCCAGGAGCGCCCCCCGCCCCGTGCGTACCTTGTTCATTGTCACTGCATTTAAGGGACTCCTCCAACCAGCTGCTGTTGCTTTTGGCCTCTGCCCTTTTCCTGCCAGGTTTCTCTTCGGAGATGCTATTGCCCTGGGGGGTGACCGCAGGCTGAACCGCCTGGGTCACTTCCGTCCTGCCCTGCCGGCCAGGTTTGCTCTCTGCTCCCCCCGTTCTCTAAGGTGCAGCAAGCGGCGCTGCTTTCTGGGATGGAGCCCTGTTAATTCAATGCACACCTCAGGTTGGTCAGCTCACTATAATGTGGCTCTTCTAAGTGGTTAGAGGAACTGTTTGCCATTTCCCTCTCAGGCCAGTCAGCTAATGGAGAAGTAACTACAAATTAATGAAGAAGCCCCCCGGGGCAGGGGTGGGGGTGGGGAACAAACTGTCTTACACATCACTAACAGGGGTGGGGGAGGGGACGGGTGTGGTCACTGTGTTGGCTGGAACTTGTCACCAAGTCTCGGGAGGGGGCCTATTTGCCTTTGGCCACCTTTGGGCTCCAGCCCCTGCACCTGGCTTTGGGGGGGTGGGGGGTGGGATGGGGGTGGGGGGTGGGGAGGTGTGAGTGGCTCCCCCCAGGGCTCCAGGGTGGGACTGGAACTTTCCACTGCTCCGCTCCAGGACTTCCGTAGGGTGCCCTGCGGGCCCGAAGCCAAACCAAGCTCACCTCTGGAGACCCGTCTCCGCTTGGCTTTCAGCAGAGAGTCCTCCGGGAGCCCAGTGGTCTCAGTGTGGTTCCTATCGCCAGACACCTTGCGCTTTCTGTTCAGCCGGAGGGTGGGGCTGCGTGATGCGTCCGGGGCCGCCTGGTCGGCGGGGGACTCTCTGGGGGGCTCCGTGTCCATGTCCTCAGGAAGATCACTATCTTCTGGGGCTTCAAAGCGGTCAGCTTTGCTTCCATCATAACACTCCCCTAGGGGAGGGGAGACAACCCGGAAAGGAGGGAACAAAGGTCACCAGGAGCAGGCAGGACCCCCATGTCCAAGGCAATCTGCTACCAACAGACCGCCCCCCTTTGGAGACCAGGGGCCTCACACGCCGGAAGCACAAAACCCTCAGAAAGACGTCCCAAAGGAAGGACAGCTGAACACAACCAGCAAAGAAAGCAGAAAATGAGGCGCGTAGTCCACTCACAATCCATCCTTCAAGGGTCAAGGTGAGGCATCTACACCATCCGTCTATAGGCATGTGAGATCACTCCCTAACTGCTTAACTCTCCAAGGTGGCTTACTTTTAAAGGGGGGTGAGTGACCTCACAGTAAGATCCAACCAATCAGGGCAGAGCTACAAATGACTATGGAAACAGCTGCTAGTCAACAAAAAAGGCTGATGTCATCAAGAGACCAAATAGCCCCCAACTGCCATCTACACAGACATAGCACCAATGTTCACTTGGGTCAGCAGGGGCGAGGGTGAAGAAAAAGGGTAGGGAAAGAATGGTGGGAGGCTGGGAAGCTGGGGAGACCAAGGCAAGAGGAGCCTGGCAAAGGGAAAGGAAAGGCTTCCTGGTGCACACACAAGGGTCAAGGGCAATTTCAAAGAACTCAACCAGATTGCTACAAGTCCGTCTGTCCTCTTTCCACACCCGTGGGGGGAAAAGCATTTCACTGCCATCGAGGGGCTGCTCCTATTTCCTGTCTAGGAAGAAGGCCCTCAGTGACACCAGTCACCCACCTGGCACGTCTCCACGCCTTCCTTCCCAGGCAACAAGCATCTAAGGACATTTCAAAGACAAGACTCCAACCCCCTTCATGGGGGTGGGGTGGGGGGGGGTGCGGCGGGCAGGGCTGAACTGCTCACACCCCAGCTCCGCCAGTGTTCCTCCTGCCCCCCTGCTCAATCTAGCATCCACTTGGGGCTTTTCCTCCAATCACCCCAGCCTAACATCACTCCTCACTTTTGCTCTAGCCAAAGAAACAGTTCAACTGCTTTGCTAGTCACATTGTTTCTAACACACAAAGAATTCCATAATGATCACTGTGCTGTTAAAGAGTTCCCCGAAGATGACCCTGTGTCCATCACCGGCCGGGGGTGGGGGTGGGTGTATGAGTTTGGTATTTCGTTAACACCTGAGCTAAGCTCCCACAGCCCGTTTTTCTAGATGAAATCATGGACACACCTCTCACATGCTGCTCGCATTTCTCCTCCTCTCCCTAGACCACTTCAAGTATCACTCCCACTTCTGCCCAGCCGGCTGGTCCCCTGATCAGCCTCTCTTGGGGGCATTCCCAGCATTTAATGGCAGCCAGTTGTGGGGATGAACCTCACCCTGGCCTGGGCTAGCCTGGCCTGTGTTCTCAATGGTGGAACACACTTAGCTTTTCTCCAAGGGTATCCCAAGGTGGGGCAGATCCCCATCTACTCTTGCCGGAATGGTGGAATCACCCCAACCGCGAGGGTCTCCTGCCCCAAACTCCTGGCCTGTGCTTACGGGTGATGCAGCCCAGGCTACCGCAGGCCCGGTGAAGACGGCGTGCTGCAACTCTCACTCCGGCTGCTCTGTGACCCTCTTAAACACTCGGGCAGGAATGGCGCCACTTTACAACTCGGCCCCCCTCACTTGTAAAGTGGGAATGTTACTGCTAGCCTCCCTCCAGGGGTGGGCTTCATAATCACGGGCCGGGCTCAGCACAGAGAAAGGCTGGAAAAATCCCTTTAACCAAAAGATGCCAAGACTTTCAGACCAGCCTGAATCTCAGGCCTGAAATGTAGGAAATTTTAAGAGGTGAGCCCTGCTGGTTACACCATTGGACTTCTCTGGTCCAATCTGGTCCAATCAGCCTTCCCTAAAAGCTCCGTGGGAGGGGATCCATGAAGGAATGGAAGGGCTACCTTAAGAACCCCCATGTCCAATTTGAAAGTTTCTTTTTCCAAACTAGGTCCATCCACCCTTCCCCCAACCCCGGAGCCTTTTAGGGCAAAGATCTCAATTCCCCTCAGCTAAGGCCCCCCAAGACCTTATGCTAGTGTGACCTTACCCAGGCCAGTAATAACCCTGAAGGACACCCACCCCGACTGCCCAAGATGCCCATGGCCACCAGCTATGGGGTAGAGGCTCCGTGTCACTTGGAGCTTCTCAAAGACTGTTCTAACCACGACCCACAGGAGGATGACCCTTGAGGGCAAAGGAGATGGGGAGATAAATAGATACACGGGGATCCTAACCATCAGGCTTTGCCATCATTGCTACTTTTGGCCCTTCTAAAAGTGGGAAGCCATGTGCCCTTGGTCACCCAGTCTAAGCAAGATGTGAACGTGGTCCCTGCAGCATGGTCCTATGACTCACAGCACATATATCCCAAATGCATTATGGTTGCACCATAGCATCACCTCACAGAAGCATCAGCACAGCAACATTTACAAGTCACTGTGGCAGCAAAGCACCCTCACCACTGTTGAGCCATGCCCAGTGAGGCCTAAACAAGGTGAGAGGGTTCTGAGTCGCTGGAAGGCTCCCCAGGATTAGAATCCCCTTCTCTGTAGCTTAACTATAGCACCTCCAGTCAGGGCTAACCTTGTTCAAAGTTACACCCGCTACAGAAGGAGTGCAGGGGATCTCTGTTCCAAAGTAGTTTACAAACGTGCAGGTGCTCAGCTGGAAGAGAAGTTCCCTGAGCAAAGAAGTTTCATGAAGCCCCTCGACTGAGGCTTCCTCCAGCTCCTGGCCAGGCACTGCCACTGAGCAGGTCCTAGGCCTGTCCCAGCCAAGTGGTTGGCAAGGGAGATGGTTACTCCAAGTTTGAGAAGGAAGGGACCAATGCCTCCTTGCCCCGCCCCATCTTCAAATGCCACTGAGGGTTCCTAGTGATGAACTTCCAAGTCTGAGGAACCTCCAAACTCATTTGGTGAACTTCCAAAATAAAAATTTCACTCAGCCACCCATGTGATCATAAAGAATAAATGAGTATCTCGGCCACTGTGTTTTCAAGTTAATTTCTTTTTTAAACAAGCCCCTAGCAACAAGATGCACCCGCACCAGGACAACCAGGGCCACGCAAACAGCACCCACCACCTTGGAAGCTCCTGGGCCCTCCATGGGTAGGGGCTGCCTCAGAAGGGGGAAGGCATCTTGAAGGCATCCTGGACCCTCTCTGTGACCCCTGCCCGCCCCAAATCCCCGCCCCAGCTCCCATGTGCTCACAGCTCGGCTCTCGGCCACACCGACACCCATGAGAAGGACCTGAGCCCGTATCAGCTCAAGACATGATGGCCCAAGAACAAGAAGGCCCGTTCATATCCAGCCGAATGGAATGAACACCTGCTGTGCCTTGGATGTGGAGGCCGTGGTAAGAACAGTGGCCCCTTCAGGTGACCTTTCCTGACCAGCTAGTTACAAACCCCACGTCTCTACAAGACAGAGGGTGGGTGGGGAACCCACCTCCATTGCCCCAATCTTTCAAACGGAGCCCCTCACCTTCCCCAACCCTTCTCCTGCCCTCCCATGGTGGCGATTCATGGCTCACTGGGCCATGTCCCGGGTGCTCCAGGAAGAGACCCGTCGGTCGGTCTGAGATTGGAGGCAGGCGGTGGGGGGAGGGGGCTTTCGGAATCATCTGGGGCTCAGGCCCTGCTCCCCATCAGCCACACCGAGTTCTCGTCTCCAAGCTCAGCAGGAAAGACTGGGAAGGACGCACACAAACGTCTCTGGGAAGAAGGGCGGGTGAGGCCACTGAGACGTGAAGGGCAGCGGCCACCCTGGGTTTGGCCACGTTGCTGGAGAAAAGGGCGAGAAGACTCGAGGCAGGTTAACTGCCCACTCCCTTCCTCCAGCCTCCCTCACCGTCCACCCAGAACAGGCAGGTCCCCTCCTCAGAAAAGTGCATCCCCGTGAACTTGGCCTTGCCCACTTTTACCACGTCTCTCTGAGAAACTTCCCCAAGAGCTGAGTTATGAGGCCACTCAGGAGAGTAAGGGCTGCGTGTCAGCTGTGAGCACAGGCAAGGAGGGAGGCCTTCTTGCTGCTTCACTCCAGGGTGGCCTGGACCCTCCGTTTTTCATTCCAATCCCGAGGGGGAGGAGCTCGGAATCGTCTACTCCAGGCACATCAAGAGCCCCATCCCTCGGGTAAGGCCGCCACTGACTAGCCCCAGAAATCCCCTTCTACGGGAGCCACGTAGGACAAACCGGTCCCGGTGTGGCTTACCCAGAACCCTGGCCACAGGCCTTTGTCTGACCCCAAAGATGAGCTGGGGCAGGGCAGTGCTCCAAGCAGCACAGAGAAGCACACGCTGTTGCTGACCACAATTTTCCCGAACTGCATCAGGCACCCACGACCTAAGCATGCGGACGAACGCCGACCCTACGACTGGGTCCAAGGGCCTGGGCCTCCCAAACGTGCCCACCACCCCCGACTGTCCCGTCTCAGGAGGATTTCACGCCCACCCTGTCCTCGACGTTCACCTAGGTGCCCTCACTCACCATCACCGGTGAGGTTTCTGGGGTCCGGAGCAGGCTGCAGGCCACAGGCCACAAGCACGCACACTGAAGAAAGCGGGAGAAAGACCTCCACTTGCTGCCAACACATCTCATTAGCCCAGGAAGTCTCGAGGGCAAAGCCCGAAGTCAACCCCAGTGGGGGAGCAGCTGATGGGACCGCAGAGTGTGACTCGAGGCAAACACTAGCTTTCTCTCCAATTTGGCCTCCAAAACATAATACACCCCGTCTGGTAGGAAGAACGCCCTCGTTGATCCCACGCCCTTGGAGCGTGCTGTCAACTCCTAATGACTGCAAACAAGCCTGCCACAGAAAATAATTATGCTCATCTTTCTGGTGCCTTCATCAGCCCTCATCTCATTTGAACGAAACCTCTGCCTTTGGAGGGAGAATCCGAGTACTCTCCACTCCCTCCCATAGGAGACTGTCACTCTGGAGGGTCTGGCTCTGGCTGCAAGTGTCATTCCACTGCTACCAAAAACCCGTATCCGTACCTGCTACAAAACAGAACACATACCTGCTACGCTGGAGGTCTTGCACCGCCATTCCTCTGCTCTACTGTATCAGACTATTACTAACTACAGGACTAGCATTGCTCCGGAAAAAGGAGATGCGTGCCAGGAAACAGCATTTCATAGGTGCTTCACTCATGGATGCCGCAACGCTCAAAAGGACAACCAGCCTTGCAATCCACAGCTGGGAAGGGTGGCCAGAGCAGCCCGTTCTCCGAACAGCCAGCACCCAGACGCTGGGCCGTCGGAAGCGTATTGTTTCCTCTCACCTCCCTCGGCACTGGGAGCGGAACCGCCCCGTTCCCACCGACATGGTACCACACGCGAGCCGCCTGGGTTCACTTACATCTCTCACTGTCGTTCTGGTCGGCAATGGCCTCCTCCAGGGCGACCGACTTTGGCTTTTTGTCCTGACTTCCTTTCAGCCTTTCCCAGTCAGCGGGGCTGAATTTGCGCACCTCGGAGTCTTTGGTCGTCGGGTGGCCACCTTCTCGCTCTTTCATCTCCAACTCTGAGAAGCGCATCACTGCACGCTACAAAGAGAACGGAGATGGAAAAAAGACACACCTTACCACCAAAGCTATTTCACTGCCCTTACCTTAAAGGAAAGTATCTGCAAAGAAAAGTTTGCCCAAAACCAACCACAATTTATGATACGACTGAGATATTTTAAAATTGAACGATAAAAACGTAAGAGTGTCTATGTGTAACTAGTCACACACTCTTTATTCGTAAAGCCCTATGTATGTAGAGATATATGTGGTGTGTATGTATAGCCATACATACACTGTGGCATACAGACAGACATTCTCTTTCGAAGGTAAATAAAACAAAACAAAAATACAACGCAAAGAAAGCGAAACAAAAACACAACAGAAAAGAAAACAAATGCACAATGAATAAAGACGACCATGGCCCACAAACTTCCCTTTGTATATTTGGAAATGAAATTTAACTCAAAAGGTTTATGGAAGATTCTAGTAATAAAAATTTGAAGAACTGACCTCACAGTAAGCAGCGGGTAGACATAAAATACTGTCCTCTTGTAATCCTTCCATCTATGTCATTAAAATGGGCACTCAATGGATCATTTAGATAACTTCATCCATTTTTATAAGCACGAACCAATTTTTTTCTTAACATTGCAAAACAATTTGGCTTTATTTGTCTTTTAATTAAAAGTAAAATACCTTAAGGAAATTCCTATACAACATCTATCATTCACTAGCAAGTTAAATACATACTCTATCCCTTTAAGCAAGGTTTGTGTTTTTGTTTTTGTTTGTTTGTTTTTTTGGTGGAAAAACAAAATTGCACGAATCTCACAGACATGCGGCCGCTACACACCTCCACCAAGTATCACGTAAGGCATTCTGAGCAGCGCTTTTAGGTATATTTGTTAACGTACAGTAACGGCAGAGAAATCAAAGCGACTGATAGGTAAACGTCACGCAGTCTTTTAGACATCCTTCGCAATAATTAAAACTTCCGTTATCAGCATTCGAGTGGAGTTCGCTTAAAATCTACAGAATAACTTCAAGTATCCACTTACGTCCCCTTACTGGACACATTTCAAACATTTAAATTATCCTAAGCTTCATTAACCAAATCAGCCCGGTGTCCTGCCCTATCATACCCCCGGCCCCCTCCTCTTCACACATTAAAAAAACCTGACAACTGGTCAGGCTCCTGAAATTCGGGTGGCGGGGGCTCACCTGCAATGCCCGCTGCTCCCGGCCGAGCTGACTGGAGTCTGCGTACAGTCCGGTAGCGACACACTTGAACCGGGCACCCACGTAACCAGCGGAGTTTGCGATTCTCTTTGCCAGCTTAGATGGCTTTGGTTTCAGAACTTTGCCATCGGTTGATCCTGCCTCGTCAGCTCCGTCTTTGGTGTAGGTGGGGGTGACGTCCACACTCGGTGGGGCACTGCCCACGCAAAATGGTTTGGGATCCTCTTGGGTTTTCCCGAAAGTGACCGCAGAGCCGTCGCTCCCCAGGGTCGGCTCCAGGAATGGAGTCGAGACCGGCGTCGCCAGGTTCTCCTTGTTGGTTACCGCTGGAACATTCTCCTTGCTTAAGCCGGAAACTGGCTGGCCCGGAGCCTGTTTGAAAGTATAGGCTTCGTGGAAGTCACTGATGCGCCCCAACTCCTCTCTCAGGGCAATGAAATCCCGCTGTGGCTGTAGGGCCACATTTTACTTTTTTATTTTTAATATATGTTCACATGTTTCCATAAAGGATCCAAGGTGCCCCATAACGTAAGGACACACAATATTAGCTTTAAAAAAACATGAAAAAAAAAAAAAAGGGAAATCATGATCCTGGAAATGGGTTGTATCCTTTTAAGGGGTGAGAATAACAGAATGAGTGAGCCAAAGATTTGGGAAAGGATCTCACATTTCCAAATGTCCAAATCTTAAAATTGCACCAAGTGGGAATGTAGCTGTGGCAGTATTAACCTGAGAGAGCTCTATGATCGTTGTCTTGACTCATCACTTGCTTGCAAGGTTATAAATGACAGGGTAAGTGAAGGAGGGCAAGTAGACAGGTAAGAGTCATTTCCTCATTCTCAAAAGAAGGGGCATCACCTAGGGAAGGGGACTCCAAAATCCTACAGGAATCATCTGGATATACTAAATTTTCTAGGTGGCAAAAGTATCTCATTTGACCCTAGCAGCCAGATGGAACTTAGAAAAGTAGTGAAAAGCTACTCAACTGAATGCACGTCATATGACTACGAGCACGTCAGTGAAAAGTTCAAGGGAAGATGCTGTGGAAGAGCACTTCACCTTGTGCTTGAGCGTCCTCAGAACGTGCAATGGGAGGTGCAGTATCTGCTCTGTCTCACAGGGACCCTCCAACCTCTAAACGCATCTTTCCTGGGAAGCTGAATTCAAAAAGTCAATTTAAAAACAAGATAGGGCTTCCCTGGTGGCGCAGTGGTTGAGAGTCCGCCTGCCGATGCAGGGGACACGGGTTCGTGCCCCGGTCCGGGAAGATCCCACATGCCGCGGAGCGGCTGGGCCCGTGAGCCATGGCCGCCGAGCCTGCACGTCCAGAGCCTGTGCTCCGCAATGGGAGAGGCCACAACAGTGAGAGGCCCGCGTACCACAAAAAATTAATTAATTAATTAATTAATTTAAAAAAGATAAAAGTCTCTAGTAGAGAAATTGTATCAGAGCCTAGTATTAAGAGCTGTAGAGCCACAAGTTTCCCATGATACAGCCTTAGCAGAGGCTGTTAAGGCAGTGACAGAAAATTTGTACCGAGGGAAATAGCAGAAGAGTTTGCCTACAATTCACGAAAAGGATCCCTGCACTTGGCCTGAAGGAAATCAGCAAAATTTGTAACAGCTTGTGTATTTGTATGTGGGATTGAGAATGAATTTAATTTTTTAATTTCTCCGAATTATCACATAAGATTCAGAAGATGCTCTCTCTGCCTAGAAGCCACCCCACTGGGATAACTATGCCTACGGAGTTCCTTTGCCTATGACTCCGACTTGCTAACAGACTGGCAGCCTGGCCCCAGGGCCTGGTCGCTGCTCCCAGTGCAATGGTGGATATGGTGTCAACGGTTGCAAAATCAAAGCCCCTTACATCCTCTCCATGCCTCGGTCCCACCCCCCACCCCACTCACCATTGATGTTCAGGAAGGGGAAGGCGTCCTGGATGGGAACGTGGTGCTGTGACTGGTCCAGCTCATCTTCCTCATCTTCTTCATCCACATCATTATCTTTCTCATCCCAAGGAGCAGATCCAGTGGATCCTACCCGAGAAACACACACACACACACACCAAGGTTAAAAGTGAGGCGCTCACGTTGCACTGTCATCCCTGCAGCTGACCCACTGTTCAAGCTAGGCACTGCCAGCACAGAGGTTCCTTGGGTTCAGTGTGCACCCTCAGTGCCAAAGAGTGGGAACCAAGGGTGTTCACCCCACTCCCAGCTCCTCCTACGGAGCCCCAGTGCAAGCTCTCATCCCCTCCCCTATCCAGGAGTTGCAGACCCTACTCCCTTCTCCTAGAAATCTTTTAATTCCTACTCTAAACCCCTTTCTACACATTCGCATCCCTTCTAAGGACCCAAGGAGCACAGCTTCTCTCCTTTATAAGCTTACTGTGAAGACAGACCCTTCCCTCATGGCAGAGCCTCACTAGATGCACTGGAGGTCAAGTCTAAATTATCTGGCTCTTAGTCGGAACTTGCTAAACATTGAGTAAATATAGGGATCAGGTGGTATTCTCCTAGGAAAAATACCATACAAATTAAATGATCACTTACCCATCATTTATAAAGAGAACTTAACAGCCTTCATAATGTCATGGCAATTGATTCTTAGAACAGCCTTTGAAATACGCAGGAAAGATGAGAACCCAGATTTTATAGTGGAAGAAGCTGAGGCTCAAAACGTTGAATGACTTGATTCAATGTCCCACAAGTAGTGAAATGGAAAGACCGAGGTTTATAACTCAGACCTTCTAAGTTTTAAGCCCTCCTTCTTCTAAACTACCTGGCCTCTCTTCTCAGTGTTGAGTCCCAAGAGAAGTTATTTTTTATAGAACTCAATACCCCCTCTTCTTTCTAATGCTTTACTGTTCCACTGGGTGGGCAGGAAGACTGTGCTGAGTTTATATCTTTTGTTCTCTGGGTTCTTTCTAGGGACAGCATTTCTTGCTTTATTTACCAGTCTTCAACTTTGTAAGCGAGGCGACTTTCAAGTCGACTATCGCTTTAAGGGTCCAGCCCGGAACCTGGCACACTGTCCACCTTCTCCCCAGCAGCTGGGGCCTCACCTGGGTTAATGATAGAGCCCTGGGGCTGGGGGATGTCACACACTTGATATATCTTCACTGGGTTCATGGGCACCTCCTTGGTGCCGTCGTACATCAGGTTGAATTCCCTGCTCTTGTTGAGCGCACAGTGGAGCTGGGCCTTCCATTTAGCTGGGTCGGGGTCGTCCACCCCTTCCTGGTACTTCCCGTCTCCACAGCCCAGGCCTGAGGGATAGGAAACTGCAGTGCGTGCCTGCTTGTTGCCCAGAAACACTGGAAAGTGTGCCCGCCCTCCCTCATACAGACACAGATACACACAGCCCTGCCTGACCGCCCCATCACCCCAACTCCAATTTACAGAGACTGCAGCAGAAAACACCACGCTGGGGACCAGGCAAGGCAGGGCCTGAGACAAATTAAGCCAAATGCAAATACAGTATTTTAAAAAGAGGAGCCTCATCTCAAGTGCTTGTGCCAGCAGCATCTGTCAAGACTACAATGGCCTTAATGAAGGGTTGAAAATAAAGAAAAATCTGGAACAAGTATACACCAAAATACTAATGGTAACTTTTGGATAGCAAGACTTCAGGTAATTTTGTTTTGTTTTGCTTGCCTTATTTTTTTTTCACATGAATTGCTTATATAATAAGAAGAGAAAGGGAGGTGGCGTATGATATGAAGAACTTAGGCTTGCTGTTCCCTCTCCCTTCAGTCTTTAATCTGATGCACAAATAACTGTTGAAACCAAGTACCTTTAGGAGTAGCAGCCCATAGGAGGGCAGGAAGCACGCTCTGGGGGTTCAGCTGGCCTCAGTGCGAGGCTGAGGGCCTCAAGTCCTAATAAACTCACACCACCTGCCTTTCCCTGCTTCCTCAAACTCCCACATTGGGAACATTTTGCTGGGAACACCAGGGGCTGGTGGCCTGGGCCAAAACCAGTGGGGCCCCGCCTCTCTGGTTTTCAATTTCCAGGTCTAACAGGCATTTATGTGTCTGTTCACGGGATATCAGCCCTCCCCCACTGTTAACGTATCTCAGATGTCTACACTTTCTTCAGGGCTGTGACGTACGTGCTGGTGCAGAAAAGGGGGATGTCTTTTGCAGAGGACTCAAGATCAAGAGAACGAGATGGACCGGCCAGACTGCTCCCACTTGATGTTAGGAAGATAAGGTGGCCGTGTAGTTAGAATTCTGCAGGGGAACATAGCCTATAGAGTCTATGGGTTTGCGGATCCACAACTTTTATTTTTTCAGTAATGCCAACCAAGCTCATAAGAGACTGACATATAATCCAGAATGCCAGTCTACTCGTTTTCAAAGGGGGATAAAGCTGGTCAGTGACCAGCATGGTTAAGTCCAATAACCTGGACATAACCATGTATGATCTCAACCAGTAACTCCTGTATCTGGTTTCTAATGACAATTCCAAGAACATAAGACCCACTCAACATTTAAATCCAAATTTTCAGATGACTCCAAAGCTAAATGGAAATGATTTGATATTGAACTCTAAATCTGCATTATCTAGACTATCTCTTACCCAGTTGGGTAACCCAGAATCGACAGTAAAAGGCTCCTGCTTTCCCAAAAATCACAGGGCGTAAGAATGAAAAGCACTGGAAAGGCAAGACCCCCAGTGAATTTGCAAAGCTGCTCTTGTGTCTTTTTCTTTTTGACCTTGAAGCCAGGAGAAATTCTAAAAATACAAATGTATTCATTTTTAAAACTTGACTTTACTATTGTTCAGATCCCCAAGCCTACAAAAATAATTTTATTTTTTAAAAAATGCTCCCTGCCCCAAAGGAGTTTACAATCCCTTAAAGGAGACAGATGAGTCCACAGATCAGAAATACAGATACTATGTGAACACCAGTAAAACTGCCTAATCCATAAAGAGTCGGGGGGTAGGTATGGTTGGCCAAGTTTATCAGAATTTATGATTCTAGGGCTGCATCTTGAACATGGGTAGAAGTTAACCAGGTGAGAAGCGTGGGTCACGATACTCTAAGCAGAAGCAGCTTTATGGGCAAAGGCAGAGGCTGAAAAGCACAGTGCTTAGGGGACCTACAAGCAGTTCAGCTTGCGTGGAGGCAGCATGAGATGAAAGTCTGGGCTTGTAAGTAGGAACCATGCCAAGGGGTTTGGACCTGATTCTTAGAACACTGAGAACCACTGAGAGATTTAAGCAGGTTGTGATGTGATCAGATTTAAGTTTTAGACTAGCTGCAGGACTGAAAAGGGTTTGAAGGGAGGCAAGGCATGAAGATAACACATAGTCTCTATATAATCCATATAATAGTGTCACTAGGGTCTGAACTAAGGAGGTGGCAGTAGGGATAGAGGATACAGGTAACGAACGAGCCGTTAAAGACGCTGACTTGACAAAGCTTGATGATGAACTGATTCCTTGAAGAAGGTGAGAGAGAAATCAAGGATGATTCCCTGGTTTAGGGTTTGGGAGACTGGGTGGGTGGTGATGCTGGCCACTGAGATAGGAGCAGGTTTAGAAAGATGATTTCCCTTTGGAAATGTCGGATTTCAAATGCCTGTGGAAGGCCTAGGGGAGAATGCCCAGCATGCCCAGGGCAGTTTTTTATCCCCACTCACCTCTCACATCACCTGAGGGACTCTCCCTGCCTGCCTCCAGCCTGGAAGAAGGTCCACCAGATTACTGACATCTCTGCCCTGTGGGCAAGGACCAATTTCTTTTCATTTCTGTATCCCGGCTCAGGCTTTAGCACACAGTAGGTCAACGTGTATTTGTTGAATTGCCTCAAATTTACAGAAATACACTTCTTGGGGAATGAATAAGTTGCTATTACGGATGGAAGGCCAGAAAAACAGCTATGAGCAGAAGGCCAAGGAGACACCGCAGAAAGTGCTGGAGGAGAAAATGCGTGCAGGACAGCAACTGCAGAGCAAACAGGTGTGGGGATGCTCCATAATCCTTGGGGCTGGGAACCCTGGGGCAGTCTGGGTGGCAAGGGAGCCAGCTGCACAACCCCCTGGAACCCCCAAGGCACCACCCTCTCCTCTGATCTCCCTCAGCGGTCCCTGGCCCTGGCCGAGCACAAGTGTGAAGAGTGGAAGAGCCAGTACGAGAGCCACCCCCAGCATGCAACTGTCCCCTACCCTGCCAGCCCAGTAATCATGAATGCCGTCTTCCTTCTCTTTTTTACAATGTGGTACATATGGATTTCTTTTGAATGAGATTTAACCAGCTTTTCAACCTTTCTTCTTTCTAACAATATCAGTACTCTCTGACTCTCCAAATGCGCCTTTTCAAGTGGATTTAATTTATGGAAAAATCACCCTTCATACTTTCCCTTTCTTTTTTAAACCTCCCCATGGTAGTGTAATGTAGTAGAAGGAGATTTGGCCTGGGAGCTTGGACACCAGGGTTCTAGCTGCAGTAACCCACAGTTACACACGTTATATTATTAAAGAAAAAAGTAACTTACAGAAATGTATGAGGCCATTATGCACATACACACAAATATATATTCACTCATATATCCATAAAAAAGTAGTCTGGAAGGTTCTATAAAATGTTAAAGGTGTTCATCCCAGGGTGGAGGAGATATACGTTAACTATATTACCCTCTTAAATTTTTACAGTAAATGTATATTACTTTTATAATTTAAAAAGCCAAACTTTTCATTTTTAAAAACCTAAAACATGAAAGAAAACTGGAAAACCAACAAAATTAAAACAATCCCTAAGTCTGAGGCAACGATTTTTTTATCCGAGTACAAGTGATGAATGAAAATACTAAGAATGGTGTGTGACACCTTAAAGTATAGAAAAAAATACAGTAAGGCAAAGAGGCATTAAGATAATAGAATATAAAAAGTTACCCAGATATATTCAGACAACGGACTACTATTCCAGTAATAAAAAGAAATGAATTACTAATATGAGCTACACGGATGAGTCACAACAACATGAGGAGCCAAAGAAGCCACGTGCAAAAGGGTACTTGTTGTATGCTTCCATTCATATGAATTTCTAGAATAGGAAACACTAATACATAGTGAAAGAAAGCATGTCAGTGGTTGCCTGATGCCAGGCCTGGGAAACTGACTGTAAAAGGACAAGAAGGAACTTTTTGCAGGTATTGGAAGTGTTCTGTATCTTGACTTTGGCGATGACAATATAGATATACACATTTGTCAAGACTTATCAAATTACATGCTTAGAACGGGTACACCTTGTTGAATGTAATTCATACTTCAATAAAGTTGATTTTAATGTTAAATTAAAAAGTCACCTATGGGTGGGCTTCCCTGGTGGCGCAGTGGTTAAGAATCCGCCTGCCAATGCAGGGGACACGGGTTCGAGCCCTGGTCCGGGAAGATCCCACATGCTGAGGAGCAACTAAGCCCGAGTGCCACAACTACTGAGCCTGCGTGCCTAGAGCCCATGCTCTGCAACAAGAGAAGCCACCGCCATGAGAAGCCCGCGCACCGCAACAAAGAGTAGCCCCCGCTCCCTGCAACTAGAGAAAGGCCACGTGCAGCAATGAAGACCCAACACAGCCAAAAATAAAATAAAACAAAAAATAAATTAATTAAACAAAAAAACAGCAAACCATTAAAAAAAAAAAAAAAAGTCACCTATGGGGACTTCCCTGGTGGCACAGTGGTTAAGAATTCGCCTGCTAATGCAGGGGACGTGGTTTCAAGCCCTAGTCTGGGGAGATCCCACATGCCGCCGAGCAACTAAGCCCGTGCGCCACAACTACAGAGCCTGTGCTCTAGAGCCCGTGAGCCACAACTACTGAGCCCGTGTGCCACAACTACCGAAGCCCACGTGCCTAGAGCCCATGCTCCACAACAAGAGAAGCCACCACAGTGAGAAGCCGGCGCACTGCAACAAAGACACAATGCAGCCCAAAATAAATTAATTAATAATAATTTAAAAAACAGTAGTCACCTAGATGTCTGAGCGAGACAGAGTCCCTTTAAGCTTTCAGTCCCAGCTCTTCTCTGAAGCCTCCCCTCATTCACCCTGGCAGCATGTGACCACTTTGCATCTCTTTAACACCTTATATTTATCGGTTCCATTCAGATTTGATGCTTGAAAAGTTTTGTATATTTTATGTCTATCTTCCATTCAACTTGGTTCCTCTAAGGCAGGAACAATAATCTCTTTCATAAATTGAGACCATTACAAAAACAGAATTATGTTCCCTTTCCTCCCAATCAGGGGAATTTGAAGTAGGATTGATGAAATCCTGGAAATCACAAGCAAAAATGTCATTTCTGCATTTTTATGGCCACAGGGTCCTGTGTTTTCATCAGATTCTGGAAGATATCACAGAGCCCAACAATGTTAAGAATCTCTGCTTTGAATCCACGTGCTTTCACCCAGCTCTGTGGTACAAGGCACCCTGCCCCTGGGGCAATCTGTCTGTGGTCCCTGCAAAGATGATAAACCCACATCAAAGACACTCACTCTTCTGCATGTCAGTGGACTCTACTGCCATCTCTTCCTCCACAATGACGTCACTATCGCCATCTTCAAGATTCATTTCTGTCTCATCTAGAACACTGTCTTCTTCCTCTTCCTCCTCCTCATCTTCCTTGGAGACATCCTTTAATGTGGCAAGTAGTCTGTTGTAACCAGAAACTTGTTCTGGTTCACTCTATGCTTCACTTTCAGAACTTGAAGTATCTATAAACTCTCTGACTAAAAGGAAAATGGGGATTTTAAAAACAAAAATTATACTGTTCTTGTTGCTACCCCACGACTATCATCAGGTCCACAGTGGAACCAAGTTCAGACTTTTCTAGATAAAAACTAGCTTTTCTGCAAATACGCAGTCCTATCTATTCAACCAAACCTAGCACCAAATTTGTTTAAAACAGCTAATCTAGCTATGATTCTAGAAGCGCTTCCTCTTCTTTGAACTGCTCATGTTCCACATGGGAAGACAGCAAACTAAACACATGGAGCTTTAGGTTATAAGGCGATCTAACCTATGTGTCAGACATTTGGCACCTTTAAAGGAGCAACAGGAAAACTTACAACAAAAAAGTGTACTTTATTTCTGAGTCTGTGGTAATGAAATAAGACCTTTGATGATTTTGCACTCTATTTTATGTTAAGCAAACACGACATTCCCTCTTAGGATTCACCAAGAGCCCTCTGGTAAGCCTCCTTAACAGGCTAATCTCTCAGGACAGTTTCATACTCTATACTATATTAGTTATCACAATGGCATTTTAACAGACATCTGCACTTAAAACTAAGCAATATTACTAAAGTATAGCTTACATCTAAAATCAAAGAGAGTGGAAATGTAGCCAAACTTTAGTACCATATATAATCTTAAAAGTAACAGTCCAGAATCTACTATCATAAAGAAGGTATAAAGCATTACCAGTTGACAAGTCTGTGGTTTTGCTTCCTTTCTGGAAACCCTGAGAAGAAACAGGCAATGTTAAACTTTAACTACTAGTATGTAGCAATTAGGAAAAGTCTAATGGTACAACTTTAAATGAACATGGCAGACTATACCGTTATAAATACATTATATCTATTGTCAAGTAAAAACTCCATATGCATTTGGACAGGTTTTGGAAGGATATGCCAAATAGATAATAAGAGACGAATGAAAAAGTCTAACAAGACCACATGACAAATACTACAGTCACACAGTAACAGGCTCTCATCCAAAAGATGGGAAATTTTGGCAAATAAAAGCCCTCGGGGTTCACCTTTTCTAGCAAGTTTCTTAAGTAGACTATCCCTCTAACTGTTGATAAAGCAGCCCAAAGGGGTGGGATGAGCACTAAGATCATAACTGAGAGTCTGGACACTTAGAGAGGAACCCACAACTACCCAAACATTACTTTCCTCATGGTCATTGAATAGATAGGTGATGTCGAGGGTCCCAAGCAATTCTTTTTTTTTTTTTTTTTTTTTTTTGCGCTACGCGGGCCTCTTGTTGTGGCCTCTCCCGTTGCGGAGCACAGGCTCCGGACGCGCAGGCTCAGCGGCCATGGCCCACGGGCCCAGCCGCTCCGCGGCATGTGGGATCCTCCCAGACCGGGGCACGAACCCGTGTCCCCTGCATTGGCAGGTAGACTCTCAACCACTGCGCCACCAGGGAAGCCCCCAAGCAATTCTTTTTTTATTTTTTTTAACTTCTTTAATTTATTTATTTTGGCCTGCTATGGGTCTTCGTTGCTGCGCCCGGGCTTTCTCTAGTTGCGGCGAGAGGTGGCTTCTCTTGTTGCGGAGCAGGGGCTCTAGGCTCGCGGGCATCAGTAGTTGCACCACCCTGGCTCAGTAGTTGTGGCTCGCGGGCTCTGGAGTGCAGGCTCAATAGTTGTGGCGCACGGGCTTACTTGCACCGCGGCATGTGGGATCTTCCCGGACCAGGGCTCGAACCCCTGTCCCCTCCGTTGGCAGGCGGATTCTTAACCACTGCGCCACCAGGGAAGCCCCCAAGCAATTCTTTAAAAACATAGAAAACGAACACAAGCTTATAAAATCTCTGCCCAGTCGCCACACAGGAGGCGTGCCGTCTAGCATCAAACTACAGGCTCAACAAAGGGTAGGAAGACCGGCGAAGAACCCCATCTCAGGCGGGAAGCCGCCAGGATCCCCGGGCGAGCTAGGCCGGCGCCGGGGCAGCGTGGCACGCGGCGGGAGCTGCCCTGTCACTACCCCCGGGGCACCGGCGGACCAAACGCGGGGACACGCGGGCTCCCACCGGGAAAGGACGCCGGCAGCGCCGGTCCCAGCCTCGCCTCTCCATACCTGTCATAGAAGGGATGCTCCTCGCCGAAATCCCTTAGATGCTTCTTCTGCTTTTTAGTTAGGGAGTTGAGCAGCTGGCTCTGGCTCCGGCTCCGGCTCCGGCTCCCGCGTTTGACCATGGGGAAGACGTCAAGTCAGCCAACCTCCAAGAATCGCGTTTTTCACCTGGAAGTCGTCTCGTCAACCCACTCACGCGGGATTGCCAACGGCGCTTTACGGCGGAAGCAGGGTGCCATAAAGCAGACCCGCTTTACGTCGCGCTTGTACGACAGGCGTGGCTGTGAGAATCAGCCTGCATAAACGTGTAGTAACTGAGATGGTTGAATGCAGTGCCTTTCTATTATGCCATAATACAAATACCAACTAACATTTAAGGCTGCCGGTGCATCTCAACTCATCCTCACAACAGTAAACAAATAGGCCTTGTTAATAAGCCTGATATCGGAGATGAGAAAGCTGATGCTTACAAAAAGTTACATACACATTAGCAAGAGAGGAGATGGAAACCTAATTCTCTCTGATGCGACCACAGGCTTTTCCCACTAGGATCTGCCACGTGCGTGTGCTGTGTGAAGAATGAGGACGCAAGGCTGAGATTCCCGCCCTTACCCTACCCCCTCATTTTCTGAAAGTATTGCAAGGGCCCTTGGTAACACATCTGTTCTGGCATTTTTCATGTTATAAAAGCAAAAACACATCCAGAGAGGTAAAGTGACTTTCCTAAATCACCCGGAGAGTCGATGTTAGAGAAAGCAGTCAAACTCAATAAAGTGTCTCAAAACTGAATTGGGGCAAATTGGGATGGAAAACTTTTAAAGGGTAAGTAACTTTTCTATATCTGGGTCGTGGTGGTGGTTACACCTGGTATACAATTACCAAAATTAATCAAACTGTACCTTTGAAATTGGTACATTTTAATGCAAGTAAATAATAATCTCAATAAACAAAGAGGCCAAAACAGCGCAACTGGACTTAATACTCTAGAGACAGGCAGAGTGTGCAGGGATACTTAAAAACCACAGGATAGGGCTTCCCTGGTGGCGCAGTGGTTGAGAGTCCGCCTGCCGATGCAGGGGACGCGGGTTCGTGCCCCAGTCCGGGAAGGTCCCCCGTGCCGCGGAGCGGCTAAGCTCGTGAGCCATGGCCGCTGAGCCTGCGCGTCCGGAGCCTGGGCTCCGCAACGGGAGAGGCCACAACAGTGAGAGGCCCGCGTACCGAAAAAACAAAACAAAACAAAAACCACAGGATAAACACAGAGACACTTTTTTTCTAATAGTAACTTACAATGTCAATCATAAACCACAGAATTCACCTGAATATTTAAGGTAAAATAGGAGCCATCAAAGATAGTGTTCACTGCCTCTGCTATTAGAGGAGCGTCTGTGAGAGAATTGGAGCTTTGTCCAATACCATGTCACAACTATAGAAGTCGCACTACAACTATTAAAATCCTAGTTTTGTCGTTCTGGGGACCATCTACTCCTAATTAGATTCTGGGAGCTTAGGGTGGCGTACGGAGGCAAGGGGAGGGAGTATCAAGAAAATATGCAAACAGCAGGTAGTGCCAGCAGATGGCCCAGCCAAGGAACCCAGAAACAAACAGACATGTGTCTTCTGTCTCATTTCAAGATAAAAAGTACAGTCACTTACGTAAACAAAAGGCTGCTTGCAAATGTCATCATACATTCTAAGGCACCATCCACAGTATAACCTGGCTATGACAATAAAGTCATACAATGTTTTTTCTCCTCCCACCCTATTCCAAGTGCCCCAGCTTCCCTCCCCAGAGGCAACCAGTTTCTTGGTGTTCTTCCAGAGATCTGCTATAAAAAGCTATACTCTTGAGCACTTGATGTGACTCTTTACTCTCTCCTGCTTTCCATGTCATTGTAGTCCTATGGACAGGTCTAGACTGTTCCCAGGTTCAGACACAACTGTGCCCTAGCTCCACCCAAGTGCTCTCATCATTGGCTCACTGAGCCCGCTTCTGAAAATATTTATATTAGCCTTTGACAACATAAAAGGGGATGCTTTGTGAAATTTTAACCTGAGAGTTCGGAATTGAAACATATTTTTCATGCCTCCAGTGAAAGTTCTCTTAGTAAAACCCACACAAAGAAGATGCATGTGCCAACTAGTGAAGGCCCTGGGAAAATTGTAATAAAGGCAAAATTTGTTCTTCCCTTTCTTCTTCTCACGCTCAGCCCTTCCCTTTCCCTCCTGCAGGGTTGTCTTTGCCCTTTGCCCTCAGGGACTCAGTATTTTCAGGGGTAAAAACAATCCAGGAAATAATCTTTTATACTAGTTTGTAAAGAGAGGCTGATGAATTAATGTTACTTGGGTATTTTCAATTCGGGGAGACTCCCTAGGATAACGATCTCAAGGGGTGGGAGGGGGGTGGCTGTCCCTTAAGACAAGATGGTCAGAGTATTCAGAAAAGTGTTAGTTTTTCTTTATTAAAAACTTTTTCTTTGGAAAATTTCAAGTATATACAAAAGTAGACAAAACAGTATAATACACTCCCATGTTCCCATCCCTCGGCTTCAATGCAAGGTATGCCCACCCACTACCCCTAACTCCCGCCCCTGTATTATTTTTGAAGCAAATCCCAGACATTGTATTATTTTATCTGTAAATATTTATTTCTAAATATCTAAAAGGTAAGGGTTCTTTCTTTAACATAGCTACAATGGCACTATTTCACCTCAAAAAAAAGATGATAACAATTATTTAATATCATCATGTAACCAGTCAGTATTCAGATTTCTGATTGTCTCATAAATGTCGTCTTTTTTTTTTTTTTTACACTGTCAGTTGAACATGTTCTGCTGTTCTCTGTGTCTCTCGCGAATACATTGTGGGATTTAGAACTTTGATCAGATTTCATTATAGCTGATATTTTAGACTTCCATCAGGAGGCGTATACCGTCTGGTTGTCTTTCATTTTGTGATGTTACCAGTCATTGGTAGTCAATGTCTAAATTCGTTAATTCATTAGAGGTCACATTCTAATTCTATCATGAGGTGATATTCTAATTCTATCATTTCTTCTTCACTTACTTGCTGGACTATTTCTATGAAAGCAAGCTTTTCCTTCCCCTAAATTTTGCTTACCCAGTGGTACTGTTTGTATAGGAAAAGCAGAAGAAATGCTTGATTCTCTCCCTTCATTTACTAATTTTCAACACAAGGAGTCAATTCACTGGATCTTCTCATGTTGACCAATCAAGTTTTTTTTTTTTTAATTTTTAGTATCATTATGAACTCATGGAATTATACAAATTGATGTGTTTTAATCCCTTGCAAGTATTATGGTGTACATGATTTGAAAGAGCATATTTGACATATAGTGATGTATTTGAAAAGACAAACTATGTCCTAATACAAACCACAGAAAGTAAACAGGAGTCTATCTGAGATTCTCAACAGAGCAGGGATGGGAAGGTGGGGAAGGAGCACAATTTGAGGATACAGATCAGATGCTGGGGAAGTTTGAGTTTTGAAATTTATGTGATAATATAAGTGGTAACAAGGGCACATGTGTTCAAGATATGTTGACAGGGAGCCATAAATAATCCAAAGGTATGACTCTCTAATTATGAAAGCTCCGACACCTCAGCTACTGATTTGGGAAGATTCTGGGGAAGGTGTGTGTGCACCCACACATCTGTCTCCTCCTAGATGCCTCAAATCAGACAGTCTCCTCCACCACATGTATGCATACATGTCTGTATACACCCCAAAGCCATCCAGCCTCTTCCTGAGAGTGCTGGCAGAAATCAGTCTCTCGCTACCTGTATAATGAAATGAGCTTGTTTATTCATTAAAAAAAATGTACTAAACACCACGTGCCAGGTGCTGTGCTAGTAGCTGAGGCTGGGGGAAAGAATAAGATCCATTCCAGCCTCTTCAAGGAGCCCTCAGCCTCATCCAGGTATGGATAAGTATGCAGACTCTTACGATACACTGTGATAAATGCTAAACTGATAGATGCTGGGTGCTAAGGAAGCAGCTCAGTCAGAGTTTTGGTGCTGCTGGGGGTTGGGGGCCGGTGGGGGAGGGTCATCTGCTGCCTTTGAGCGTTTGTCAGCCTGTCACGCTCATTGAACATCGGTATTGAACTTGAGATTAATCTAGATTCTAGATTTTAGGCTGTATGAGTTGTTTCAGCTGACTTCATGAACAGCATGTGTGTGTGTTCAAGACAGGGTATGAGGGATATAGGGCAACAGGAAATTAGAGAGCTGGGTAGTCATCGGATTCCACAGCGTTTATTGTGTAAGGAGCAATGAGTTTTCTAGGTGGAGCATGTTTTAGATAACGAGATTATGTCTGAAAAGAGAAAAGCTTTGTAATGTATTTCAATGCACTCTACATAACTTGAAAATGCAAAACACTATTATATATAGTGCCTACACTTTCTATTCATCTGTACCCAGAAGAACTATCCATTGTCAAACCCAGAGCCTGGCATAGAGTGACCTGTAATAATTATGTTTCCTCAAGCTTATCAGAGGTTGTTTTATATTAGGCCTAGCCTAAAACTGAAATATTTTATCAGATTATATTCACCTGACTGAGAACAAGGCTAAAATGCTACACTAGAGGGGATAAAGTTTTACCTCCCTCTCTCTAGTGGAATGTTGGTGTAACTACATTCTGTTTTTCACATTTTTCTGGCAGAGGCTTAGCAGGCAAACCTTCATTCATTTATCAAACATTTTCTAAACAGTTACCATGTTCCTGTCATAATGTTAGGCATTAATGATTTAAAAAGCTCAGACCTCAGGCTTTCCCCTTGAAAGACCTCATAGTCTAGTTGGGGGAGACAAAGCAATTAACAAATAATTATGTTGTCATGGGCTAGATTAGAAGGGTGTCTACAAAGGGTTTTAGGAACCCAGAAGATAAAGAAGCTCCTCTTGCCGTGGAGGAGAGAGGAAAGGTCATGGGGAGTTGCAGAGAGGATGCACTGAGTCAGGGTTTCCTGGGAAAGAAGGTTCCAGGGAGAGGGAATAGCATGAGCAAGGTGGAAAGATGTGTTTGGAGAACTGTCTGTGGACCCTGTTGCTGAGGTGGGTGGGTGGGAGTAGAGAGGTTGGAGAGACGGACAGGTGAGGATTCAGCCCACTAAAGGCCTTGCATGCCTTGCTGGGGCATTGAGGCCCAATCCCATGTAAGGTGAGGAACCCTTAAAGGATTTCAAGCAAGGGGGTTATGTGAACCGATTTGGACTTCAGCGAAATCACAGTGATGTCTGTATGGGTGACAAGGACATTAAATCTTCCTTTCCGACAACTTCCTGGAGCAGCTGATTCGCTACTGATGCTGCCCACCTCCAAAAGACTTTGGAGACTTTTTCATGTTTTGGTTGTTTGTTTATTTGTTTTCGGTACGCAGGCCTCTCACTGTTGTGGCCTCTCCCGTTGCGGAGCCCAGGCTCCGGACGCGCAGGCTCAGCGGCCATGGCTCACGGGCCCAGCCGCTTCGCAGCACGTGGGATCTTCCCGGACTGGGGCACGAACCCGCGTCCCCTGCATCGGCAGGCGGACTCTCAACCACTGCGCCACCAGGGAAGCCCTATCCTGTGGTTTTTAAGTATCCCTGCACACTCTGCCTGTCTCTAGAGTATTAAGTCCAGTTGCGCTGTTTTTACCTCTTTGTTTATTGAGATTATTATTTACTTGCATTAAAATGTACCAATTTCAAAGGTACAGTTTGATTAATTTTGGTAATTGTATACCAGGTGTAACCACCACCACGGCCCAGATATAGAAAAGTTACTTACCCTTTAAAAGTTTTCCATCCCAATTTGCCCCAATTCAGTTTTGAGACACTTTATTGAGTTTGACTGCTTTCTCTAACATCGACTCTCCGGGTGATTTAGGAAAGTCACTTTACCTCTCTGGATGTGTTTTTGCTTTTATAACATGAAAAATGCCAGAACAGATGTGTTACCAAGGGCCCTTGCAATACTTTCAGAAAATGAGGGGGTAGGGTAAGGGCGGGAATCTCAGCCTTGCGTCCTCATTCTTCACACAGCACACGCATGTGGCAGATCCTAGTGGGAAAAGCCTGTGGCCGCATCAGAGAGAATTAGGTTTCCATCTCCTCTCTTGCTAGTGTGTGTGTAACCTTTTGTAAGCATCAGCTTTCTCATCTCCAATATCAGGCTTATTAACAAGGCCTATTTGTTTACTGTTGTGAGGATGAATTGAGATGCACCGGCAGCCTTAAATGTTAGTTGGTATTTGTATTATGGCATAATAGAAAGGCACTGCATTCAACCATCTCAGTTACTACACGTTTATGCAGGCTGATTCTCACAGCCACGCCTGTCGTACAAGCGCGACGTAAAGCGGGTCTGCTTTATGGCACCCTGCTTCCGCCGTAAAGCGCCGTTGGCAATCCCGCGTGAGTGGGTTGACGAGACGACTTCCAGGTGAAAAACGCGATTCTTGGAGGTTGGCTGACTTGACGTCTTCCCCATGGTCAAACGCGGGAGCCGGAGCCGGAGCCGGAGCCAGAGCCAGCTGCTCAACTCCCTAACTAAAAAGCAGAAGAAGCATCTAAGGGATTTCGGCGAGGAGCATCCCTTCTATGACAGGTATGGAGAGGCGAGGCTGGGACCGGCGCTGCCGGCGTCCTTTCCCGGTGGGAGCCCGCGTGTCCCCGCGTTTGGTCCGCCGGTGCCCCGGGGGTAGTGACAGGGCAGCTCCCGCCGCGTGCCACGCTGCCCCGGCGCCGGCCTAGCTCGCCCGGGGATCCTGGCGGCTTCCCGCCTGAGATGGGGTTCTTCGCCGGTCTTCCTACCCTTTGTTGAGCCTGTAGTTTGATGCTAGACGGCACGCCTCCTGTGTGGCGACTGGGCAGAGATTTTATAAGCTTGTGTTCGTTTTCTATGTTTTTAAAGAATTGCTTGGGGGCTTCCCTGGTGGCGCAGTGGTTAAGAATCCGCCTGCCAACGGAGGGGACAGGGGTTCGAGCCCTGGTCCGGGAAGATCTCACATGCCGCGGTGCAAGTAAGCCCGTGCGCCACAACTATTGAGCCTGCACTCCAGAGCCCGCGAGCCACAACTACTGAGCCAGGGTGGTGCAACTACTGATGCCCGCGAGCCTAGAGCCCCTGCTCCGCAACAAGAGAAGCCACCTCTCGCCGCAACTAGAGAAAGCCCGGGCGCAGCAACGAAGACCCATAGCAGGCAAAAATAAATAAATTAAAGAAGTTAAAAAAAATAAAAAAAGAATTGCTTGGGGGCTTCCCTGGTGGCGCAGTGGTTGAGAGTCTACCTGCCAATGCAGGGGACAAGGGTTCGTGCCCCGGTCTGGGAGGATCCCACATGCCGCGGAGCGGCTGGGCCCGTGGGCCATGGCCGCTGAGCCTGCGCGTCCGGAGCCTGTGCTCCGCAACGGGAGAGGCCACAACAAGAGGCCCGCGTAGCGCAAAAAAAAAAAAAAAAAAAAAAAAAAGAATTGCTTGGGACCCTCGACATCACCTATCTATTCAATGACCATGAGGAAAGTAATGTTTGGGTAGTTGTGGGCTCCTCTCTAAGTGTCCAGACTCTCAGTTATGATCTTAGTGCTCATCCCACCCCTTTGGGCTGCTTTATCAACAGTTAGAGGGATAGTCTACTTAAGAAACTTGCTAGAAAAGGTGAACCCCGAGGGCTTTTATTTGCCAAAATTTCCCATCTTTTGGATGAGAGCCTGTTACTGTGTGACTGTAGTATTTGTCATGTGGTCTTGTTAGACTTTTTCATTCGTCTCTTATTATCTATTTGGCATATCCTTCCAAAACCTGTCCAAATGCATATGGAGTTTTTACTTGACAATAGATATAATGTATTTATAACGGTATAGTCTGCCATGTTCATTTAAAGTTGTACCATTAGACTTTTCCTAATTGCTACATACTAGTAGTTAAAGTTTAACATTGCCTGTTTCTTCTCAGGGTTTCCAGAAAGGAAGCAAAACCACAGACTTGTCAACTGGTAATGCTTTATACCTTCTTTATGATAGTAGATTCTGGACTGTTACTTTTAAGATTATATATGGTACTAAAGTTTGGCTACATTTCCACTCTCTTTGATTTTAGATGTAAGCTATACTTTAGTAATATTGCTTAGTTTTAAGTGCAGATGTCTGTTAAAATGCCATTGTGATAACTAACATAGTATAGAGTATGAAACTGTCCTGAGAGATTAGCCTGTTAAGGAGGCTTACCAGAGGGCTCTTGGTGAATCCTAAGAGGGAATGTCGTGTTTGCTTAACATAAAATAGAGTGCAAAATCATCAAAGGTCTTATTTCATTACCACAGACTCAGAAATAAACTACACTTTTTTGTTGTAAGTTTTCCTGTTGCTCCTTTAAAGGTGCCAAATGTCTGACACATAGGTTAGATCGCCTTATAACCTAAAGCTCCATGTGTTTAGTTTGCTGTCTTCCCATGTGGAACATGAGCAGTTCAAAGAAGAGGAAGCGCTTCTAGAATCATAGCTAGATTAGCTGTTTTAAACAAATTTGGTGCTAGGTTTGGTTGAATAGATAGGACTGCGTATTTGCAGAAAAGCTAGTTTTTATCTAGAAAAGTCTGAACTTGGTTCCACTGTGGACCTGATGGTAGTCGTGGGGTAGCAACAAGAACAGTATAATTTTTGTTTTTAAAATCCCCATTTTCCTTTTAGTCAGAGAGTTTATAGATACTTCAAGTTCTGAAAGTGAAGCATAGAGTGAACCAGAACAAGTTTCTGGTTACAACAGACTACTTGCCACATTAAAGGATGTCTCCAAGGAAGATGAGGAGGAGGAAGAGGAAGAAGACAGTGTTCTAGATGAGACAGAAATGAATCTTGAAGATGGCGATAGTGACGTCATTGTGGAGGAAGAGATGGCAGTAGAGTCCACTGACATGCAGAAGAGTGAGTGTCTTTGATGTGGGTTTATCATCTTTGCAGGGACCACAGACAGATTGCCCCAGGGGCAGGGTGCCTTGTACCACAGAGCTGAGTGAAAGCACATGGATTCAAAGCAGAGGTTCTTAACATTGTTGGGCTCTGTGATATCTTCCAGAATCTGATGAAAACACAGGACCCTGTGGCCATAAAAATGCAGAAATGACATTTTTGCTTATGATTTCCAGGATTTCATCAATCCTACTTCAAATTCCCCTGATTGGGAGGAAAGGGAACATAATTCTGTTTTTGTAATGGTCTCAATTTATGAAAGAGATTATTGTTCCTGCCTTAGAGGAACCAAGTTGAATGGAAGATAGACATAAAATATACAAAACTTTTCAAGCATCAAATCTGAATGGAACCGATAAATATAAGTTGTTAAAGAGATGCAAAGTGGTCACATGCTGCCAGGGTGAATGAGGGGAGGCTTCAGAGAAGAGCTGGGACTGAAAGCTTAAAGGGACTCTGTCTTGCTCAGACATCTAGGTGACTACTGTTTTTTAAATTTTTTTTTTTTTTTTTTTCCATACGCGGGCCTCTCACTGTTGTGGCCTCTCCCGTTGCGGAGCACAGGCTCCGGATGCGCAGGCTCAGCGGCCATGGCTCACGGGCCCAGCCGCTCCACGGCATATGGGATCCTCCCAGACCGGGGCACGAACCCGTATCCCCTGCATCGGCAGGCGGACTCTCAACCACTGCGCCACCAGGGAGGCCCTTAAATTATTATTAATTAATTTATTTTGGGCTGCATTGTGTCTTTGTTGCAGTGCACCGGCTTCTCACTGTGGTGGCTTCTCTTGTTGTGGAGCATGGGCTCTAGGCACGTGGGCTTCGGTAGTTGTGGCACACGGGCTCTAGAGCACAGGCTCTGTAGTTGTGGCGCACGGGCTTAGTTGCTCGGCGGCATGTGGGATCTCCCCAGACTAGGGCTTGAAACCACGTCCCCTGCATTAGCAGGCGAATTCTTAACCACTGTGCCACCAGGGAAGTCCCCATAGGTGACTTTTTTTTTTTTTTTAAATGGTTTGCTGTTTTTTTGTTTAATTAATTTATTTTTTGTTTTATTTTATTTTTGGCTGTGTTGGGTCTTCATTGCTGCACGTGGCCTTTCTCTAGTTACAGGGAGCGGGGGCTACTCTTCGTTGCGGTGCGCGGGCTTCTCATGGCGGTGGCTTCTCTTGTTGCAGAGCATGGGCTCTAGGCACGCAGGCTCAGTAGTTGTGGCACTCGGGCTTAGTTGCTCCTCAGCATGTGGGATCTTCCCGGACCAGGGCTCGAACCCGTGTCCCCTGCATTGGCAGGCGGATTCTTAACCACTGCGCCACCAGGGAAGCCCACCCATAGGTGACTTTTTAATTTAACATTAAAATCAACTTTATTGAAGTATGAATTACATTCAACAAGGTGTACCCGTTCTAAGCATGTAATTTGATAAGTCTTGACAAATGTGTATATCTATATTGTCATCGCCAAAGTCAAGATACAGAACACTTCCAATACCTGCAAAAAGTTCCTTCTTGTCCTTTTACAGTCAGTTTCCCAGGCCTGGCATCAGGCAACCACTGACATGCTTTCTTTCACTATGTATTAGTGTTTCCTATTCTAGAAATTCATATGAATGGAAGCATACAACAAGTACCCTTTTGCACGTGGCTTCTTTGGCTCCTCATGTTGTTGTGACTCATCCGTGTAGCTCATATTAGTAATTCATTTCTTTTTATTACTGGAATAGTAGTCCGTTGTCTGAATATATCTGGGTAACTTTTTATATTCTATTATCTTAATGCCTACTTGCCTTACTGTATTTTTTTCTATACTTTAAGGTGTCACACACCATTCTTAGTATTTTCATTCATCACTTGTACTCGGATAAAAAAATCGTTGCCTCAGACTTAGGGATTGTTTTAATTTTGTTGGTTTTCCAGTTTTCTTTCATGTTTTAGGTTTTTAAAAATGAAAAGTTTGGCTTTTTAAATTATAAAAGTAATATACATTTACTGTAAAAATTTAAGAGGGTAATATAGTTAACGTATATCTCCTCCACCCTGGGGTGAACACCTTTAACATTTTATAGAACCTTCCAGACTACTTTTTTATGGATATATGAGTGAATATATATTTGTGTGTATGTGCATAATGGCCTCATACATTTCTGTAAGTTACTTTTTTCTTTAATAATATAACGTGTGTAACTGTGGGTTACTGCAGCTACAACCCTGGTGTCCAAGCTCCCAGGCCAAATCTCCTTCTACTACATTACACTACCATGGGGAGGTTTAAAAAAGAAAGGGAAAGTATGAAGGGTGATTTTTCCATAAATTAAATCAACTTTAAAAGGCGCATTTGGAGAGTCAGAGAGTACTGATATTGTTAGAAAGAAGAAAGGTTGAAAAGCTGATTAAATCTCATTCAAAAGAAATCCATATGTACCACATTGTAAAAAAGAGAAGGAAGACGGCATTCATGATTACTGGGCTGGCAGGGTAGGGGACAGTTGCATGCTGGGGGTGGCTCTCGTACTGGCTCTTCCACTCTTCACACTTGTGCTCGGCCAGGGCCAGGGACTGCTGAGGGAGATCAGAGGAGAGGGTGGTGCCTTGGGGGTTCCAGGGGGTTGTGCAGCTGGCTCCCTTGCCACCCAGACTGCCCCAGGGTTCCCAGCCCCAAGGATTATGGAGCATCCCCACACCTGTTTGCTCTGCAGTTGCTGTCCTGCACGCATTTTCTCCTCCAGCACTTTCTGCAGTGTCTCCTTGGCCTTCTGCTCATAGCTGTTTTTCTGGCCTTCCATCCGTAATAGCAACTTATTCATTCCCCAAGAAGTGTATTTCTGTAAATTTGAGGCAATTCAACAAATACACGTTGACCTACTGTGTGCTAAAGCCTGAGCCGGGATACAGAAATGAAAAGAAATTGGTCCTTGCCCACAGGGCAGAGATGTCAGTAATCTGGTGGACCTTCTTCCAGGCTGGAGGCAGGCAGGGAGAGTCCCTCAGGTGATGTGAGAGGTGAGTGGGGATAAAAAACTGCCCTGGGCATGCTGGGCATTCTCCCCTAGGCCTTCCACAGGCATTTGAAATCCGACATTTCCAAAGGGAAATCATCTTTCTAAACCTGCTCCTATCTCAGTGGCCAGCATCACCACCCACCCAGTCTCCCAAACCCTAAACCAGGGAATCATCCTTGATTTCTCTCTCACCTTCTTCAAGGAATCAGTTCATCATCAAGCTTTGTCAAGTCAGCGTCTTTAACGGCTCGTTCGTTACCTGTATCCTCTATCCCTACTGCCACCTCCTTAGTTCAGACCCTAGTGACACTATTATATGGATTATATAGAGACTATGTGTTATCTTCATGCCTTGCCTCCCTTCAAACCCTTTTCAGTCCTGCAGCTAGAGGGTTCTTTCTAAAACTTAAATCTGATCACATCACAACCTGCTTAAATCTCTCAGTGGTTCTCAGTGTTCTAAGAATCAGGTCCAAACCCCTTGGCATGGTTCCTACTTACAAGCCCAGACTTTGATCTCATGCTGCCTCCACGCAAGCTGAACTGCTTGTAGGTCCCCTAAGCACTGTGCTTTTCAGCCTCTGCCTTTGCCCATAAAGCTGCTTCTGCTTAGAGTATCGTGACCCACGCTTCTCACCTGGTTAACTTCTACCCATGTTCAAGATGCAGCCCTAGAATCATAAATTTTGATAAACTTGGCCAACCATACCTACCCCCCGACTCTTTATGGATTAGGCAGTTTTACTGGTGTTCACATAGTATCTGTATTTCTGATCTGTGGACTCATCTGTCTCCTTTAAGGGATTGTAAACTCCTTTGGGGCAGGGAGCATTTTTTAAAAAATAAAATTATTTTTGTAGGCTTGGGGATCTGAACAATAGTAAAGTCAAGTTTTAAAAATGAATACATTTGTATTTTTAGAATTTCTCCTGGCTTCAAGGTCAAAAAGAAAAAGACACAAGAGCAGCTTTGCAAATTCACTGGGGGTCTTGCCTTTCCAGTGCTTTTCATTCTTACGCCCTGTGATTTTTGGGAAAGCAGGAGCCTTTTACTGTCGATTCTGGGTTACCCAACTGGGTAAGAGATAGTCTAGATAATGCAGATTTAGAGTTCAATATCAAATCATTTCCATTTAGCTTTGGAGTCATCTGAAAATTTGGATTTAAATGTTGAGTGGGTCTTATGTTCTTGGAATTGTCATTAGAAACCAGATACAGGAGTTACTGGTTGAGATCATACATGGTTATGTCCAGGTTATTGGACTTAACCATGCTGGTCACTGACCAGCTTTATCCCCCTTTGAAAACGAGTAGACTGGCATTCTGGATTATATGTCAGTCTCTTATGAGCTTGGTTGGCATTACTGAAAAAATAAAAGTTGTGGATCCGCAAACCCATAGACTCTATAGGCTATGTTCCCCTGCAGAATTCTAACTACACGGCCACCTTATCTTCCTAACATCAAGTGGGAGCAGTCTGGCCGGTCCATCTCGTTCTCTTGATCTTGAGTCCTCTGCAAAAGACATCCCCCTTTTCTGCACCAGCACGTACGTCACAGCCCTGAAGAAAGTGTAGACATCTGAGATACGTTAACAGTGGGGGAGGGCTGATATCCCGTGAACAGACACATAAATGCCTGTTAGACCTGGAAATTGAAAACCAGAGAGGCGGGGCCCCACTGGTTTTGGCCCAGGCCACCAGCCCCTGGTGTTCCCAGCAAAATGTTCCCAATGTGGGAGTTTGAGGAAGCAGGGAAAGGCAGGTGGTGTGAGTTTATTAGGACTTGAGGCCCTCAGCCTCGCACTGAGGCCAGCTGAACCCCCAGAGCGTGCTTCCTGCCCTCCTATGGGCTGCTACTCCTAAAGGTACTTGGTTTCAACAGTTATTTGTGCATCAGATTAAAGACTGAAGGGAGAGGGAACAGCAAGCCTAAATTCTTCATATCATACGCCACCTCCCTTTCTCTTCTTATTATATAAGCAATTCATGTGAAAAAAAAATAAGGCAAGCAAAACAAAACAAAATTACCTGAAGTCTTGCTATCCAAAAGTTACCATTAGTATTTTGGTGTATACTTGTTCCAGATTTTTCTTTATTTTCAACCCTTCATTAAGGCCATTGTAGTCTCGACAGATGCTGCTGGCACAAGCACTTGAGATGAGGCTCCTCTTTTTAAAATACTGTATTTGCATTTGGCTTAATTTGTCTCAGGCCCTGCCTTGCCTGGTCCCCAGCGTGGTGTTTTCTGCTGCAGTCTCTGTAAATTGGAGTTGGGGTGATGGGGCGGTCAGGCAGGGCTGTGTGTATCTGTGTCTGTATGAGGGAGGGCGGGCACACTTTCCAGTGTTTCTGGGCAACAAGCAGGCACGCACTGCAGTTTCCTATCCCTCAGGCCTGGGCTGTGGAGACAGGGGAAGTACCAGGAAGGGGTGGACGACCCCGACCCAGCTAAATGGAAGGCCCAGCTCCGCTGTGCGCTCAACAAGAGCAGGGAATTCAACCTGATGTACGACGGCACCAAGGAGGTGCCCATGAACCCAGTGAAGATATATCAAGTGTGTGACATCCCCCAGCCCCAGGGCTCTATCATTAACCCAGGTGAGGCCCCAGCTGCTGGGGAGAAGGTGGACAGTGTGCCAGGTTCCGGGCTGGACCCTTAAAGCGATAGTCGACTTGAAAGTCGCCTCGCTTAACAATGTTGAAGACTGGTAAATAAAGCAAGAAATGCTGTCCCTAGAAAGAACCCAGAGAACAAAAGATATAAACTCAGCACAGTCTTCCTGCCCACCCAGTGGAACAGTAAAGCATTAGAAAGAAGAGGGGGTATTGAGTTCTATAAAAAATAACTTCTCTTGGGACTCAACACTGAGAAGAGAGGCCAGGTAGTTTAGAAGAAGGAGGGCTTAAAACTTAGAAGGTCTGAGTTATAAACCTCGGTCTTTCCATTTCACTACTTGTGGGACATTGAATCAAGTCGTTCAACGTTTTGAGCCTCAGCTTCTTCCACTATAAAATCTGGGTTCTCATCTTTCCTGCGTATTTCAAAGGCTGTTCTAAGAATCAATTGCCATGACATTATGAAGGCTGTTAAGTTCTCTTTATAAATGATGGGTAAGTGATCATTTAATTTGTATGGTATTTTTCCTAGGAGAATACCACCTGATCCCTATATTTACTCAATGTTGAGCCAGTTCCGACTAAGAGCCAGATAATTTAGACTTGACCTCCAGTGCATCTAGTGAGGCTCTGCCATGAGGGAAGGGTCTGTCTTCACAGTAAGCTTATAAAGGAGAGAAGCTGTGCTCCTTGGGTCCTTAGAAGGGATGCGAATGTGTGGAAAGGGGTTTAGAGTAGGAATTAAAAGATTTCTAGGAGAAGGGAGTAGGGTCTGCAGCTCCTGGATAGGGGAGGGGATGAGAGCTTGCACTGGGGCTCCGTAGGAGGAGCTGGGAGTGGGGTGAACACCCTTGGTTCCCACTCTTTGGCACTGAGGGTGCACACTGAACCCAAGGAACCTCTGTGCTGGCAGTGCCTAGCTTGAACAGTGGGTCAGCTGCAGGGATGACAGTGCAACGTGAGCGCCTCACTTTTAACCTTTGTGTGTGTGTGTGTGTGTTTCTCGGGTAGGATCCACTGGATCTGCTCCTTGGGATGAGAAAGATAATGATGTGGATGAAGAAGATGAGGAAGATGAGCTGGACCAGTCACAGCACCACGTTCCCATCCAGGACGCCTTCCCCTTCCTGAACATCAATGGTGAGTGGGGTGGGGGGTGGGACCGAGGCATGGAGAGGATGTAAGGGGCTTTGATTTTGCAACCGTTGACACCATATCCACCATTGCACTGGGAGCAGCGACCAGGCCCTGGGGCCAGGCTGCCAGTCTGTTAGCAAGTCGGAGTCATAGGCAAAGGAACTCCGTAGGCATAGTTATCCCAGTGGGGTGGCTTCTAGGCAGAGAGAGCATCTTCTGAATCTTATGTGATAATTCAGAGAAATCAAAAAATTAAATTCATTCTCAATCCCGCATACAAATACACAAGCTGTTACAAATTTTGCTGATTTCCTTCAGGCCAAGTGCAGGGATCCTTTTCGTGAATTGTAGGCAAACTCTTCTGCTACTTCCCTCGGTACAAATTTTCTGTCACTGCCTTAACAGCCTCTGCTAAGGCTGTATCATGGGAAACTTGTGGCTCTACAGCTCTTAATACTAGGCTCTGATACAATTTCTCTACTAGAGACTTTTATCTTTTTTAAATTAATTAATTAATTAATTAATTTTTTGTGGTACGCAGGCCTCTCACTGTTGTGGCCTCTCCCATTGCGGAGCACAGGCTCCGGACCTGCAGGCTCGGTGGCCATGGCTCACGGGCCCAGCCGCTCCGCGGCATGTGGGATCTTCCCGGACCGGGGCACGAACCCGTGTCCCCTGCATCGGCAGGCGGACTCTCAACCACTGCGCCACCAGGGAAGCCCTATCTTGTTTTTAAATTGACTTTTTGAATTCAGCTTCCCAGGAAAGATGCGTTTAGAGGTTGGAGGGTCCCTGTGAGACAGAGCAGGTGCTGCACCTCCCATTGCACGTTCTGAGGACGCTCAAGCACAAGGTGAACTGCTCTTCCACAGCATCTTCCCTTGAACTTTTCACTGACGTGCTCGTAGTCATATGACGTGCATTCAGTTGAGTAGCTTTTCACTACTTTTCTAAGTTCCATCTGGCTGCTAGGGTCAAATGAGATACTTTTGCCACCTAGAAAATTTAGTATATCCAGATGATTCCTGTAGGATTTTGGAGTCCCCTTCCCTAGGTGATGCCCCTTCTTTTGAGAATGAGGAAATGACTCTTATCTGTCTACTTGCCCTCCTTCACTTACCCTGTCATTTATAACCTTGCAAGCAAGTGATGAGTCAAGACAACGATCATAGAGCTCTCTCAGGTTAATACTGCCACAGCTGCATTCCCACTTGGTGCAATTTTAAGATTTGGACATTTGGAAATGTGAGATCCTTTCCCAAATCTTTGGCTCACTCATTCTGTTATTCTCACCCCTTAAAAGGATACAACCCATTTCCAGGATCATGATTTCCCTTTTTTTTTTTTTTCATGTTTTTTTAAAGCTAATATTGTGTGTCCTTACGTTATGGGGCACCTTGGATCCTTTATGGAAACATGTGAACATATATTAAAAATAAAAAAGTAAAATGTGGCCCTACAGCCACAGCGGGATTTCATTGCCCTGAGAGAGGAGTTGGGGCGCATCAGTGACTTCCACGAAGCCTATACTTTCAAACAGGCTCCGGGCCAGCCAGTTTCCAGCTTAAGCAAGGAGAATGTTCCAGCGGTAACCAACAAGGAGAACCTGGCGACGCCGGTCTCGACTCCATTCCTGGAGCCGACCCTGGGGAGCGACGGCTCTGCGGTCACTTTCGGGAAAACCCAAGAGGATCCCAGACCATTTTGCGTGGGCAGTGCCCCACCGAGTGTGGACGTCACCCCCACCTACACCAAAGACGGAGCTGACGAGGCAGGATCAACCGATGGCAAAGTTCTGAACCCGAAGCCATCTAAGCTGGCAAAGAGAATCGCAAACTCCGCGGGTTACGTGGGTGCCCGGTTCAAGTGTGTCGCTACCGGACTGTACGCAGACTCCAGTCAGCTCGGCCGGGAGCAGCGGGCATTGCAGGTGAGCCCCCCCCACCCGAATTTCAGGAGCCTGACCAGTTGTCAGGTTTTTGTAATGTGTGAAGAGGAGGGGGCCGGGGGTATGATAGGGCAGGACACCGGGCTGATTTGGTTAATGAAGCTTAGGATAATTTAAATGTTTGAAATGTGTCCAGTAAGGGGACGTAAGTGGATACTTGAAGTTATTCTGTAGATTTTAAGCGAACTCCACTCGAATGCTGATAACGGAAGTTTTAATTATTGCGAAGGATGTCTAAAAGACTGCGTGATGTTTACCTATCAGTCGCTTTGATTTCTCTGCCGTTACTGTACGTTAACAAATATACCTAAAAGCGCTGCTCAGAATGCCTTACGTGATACTTGGTGGAGGTGTGTAGCGGCCGCATGTCTGTGAGATTCGTGCAATTTTGTTTTTCCACCAAAAAAACAAACAAACAAAAAAAACCAAAAACACAAACCTTGCTTAAAGGGATAGAGTATGTATTTAACTTGCTAGTGAATGATAGATGTTGTATAGGAATTTCCTTAAGGTATTTTACTTTTAATTAAAAGACAAATAAAGCCAAATTGTTTTGCAATGTTAAGAAAAAAATTGGTTCATGCTTATAAAAATGGATGAAGTTATCTAAATGATCCATTGAGTGCCCATTTTAATGACATAGATGGAAGGATTACAAGAGGACAGTATTTTATGTCTACCCGCTGCTTACTGTGAGGTCAGTTCTTCAAATTTTTATTACTAGAATCTTCCATAAACCTTTTGAGTTAAATTTCATTTCCAAATATACAAAGGGAAGTTTGTGGGCCATGGTCGTCTTTATTCATTGTGCATTTGTTTTCTTTTCTGTTGTGTTTTTGTTTCGCTTTCTTTGCGTTGTATTTTTGTTTTGTTTTATTTACCTTCGAAAGAGAATGTCTGTCTGTATGCCACAGTGTATGTATGGCTATACATACACACCACATATATCTCTACATACATAGGGCTTTACGAATAAAGAGTGTGTGACTAGTTACACATAGACACTCTTACGTTTTTATCGTTCAATTTTAAAATATCTCAGTCGTATCATAAATTGTGGTTGGTTTTGGGCAAACTTTTCTTTGCAGATACTTTCCTTTAAGGTAAGGGCAGTGAAATAGCTTTGGTGGTAAGGTGTGTCTTTTTTCCATCTCCGTTCTCTTTGTAGCGTGCAGTGATGCGCTTCTCAGAGTTGGAGATGAAAGAGCGAGAAGGTGGCCACCCGACGACCAAAGACTCCGAGGTGCGCAAATTCAGCCCCGCTGACTGGGAAAGGCTGAAAGGAAGTCAGGACAAAAAGCCAAAGTCGGTCGCCCTGGAGGAGGCCATTGCCGACCAGAACGACAGTGAGAGATGTAAGTGAACCCAGGCGGCTCGCGTGTGGTACCATGTCGGTGGGAACGGGGCGGTTCCGCTCCCAGTGCCGAGGGAGGTGAGAGGAAACAATACGCTTCCGACGGCCCAGCGTCTGGGTGCTGGCTGTTCGGAGAACGGGCTGCTCTGGCCACCCTTCCCAGCTGTGGATTGCAAGGCTGGTTGTCCTTTTGAGCGTTGCGGCATCCAGGAGTGAAGCACCTATGAAATGCTGTTTCCTGGCACGCATCTCCTTTTTCCGGAGCAATGCTAGTCCTGTAGTTAGTAATAGTCTGATACAGTAGAGCAGAGGAATGGCGGTGCAAGACCTCCAGCGTAGCAGGTATGTGTTCTGTTTTGGAGCAGGTACGGATACGGGTTTTTGGTAGCAGTGGAATGACACTTGCAGCCAGAGCCAGACCCTCCGGAGTGACAGTCTCCTGTGGGAGGGAGTGGAGAGTACTCGGATTCTCCCTCCAAAGGCAGAGGTTTCGTTCAAATGAGATGAGGGCTGATGAAGGCACCAGAAAGATGAGCATAATTATTTTCTGTGGCAGGCTTGTTTGCAGTCATTAGGAGTTGACAGCACGCTCCAAGGGCGTGGGATCAACGAGGGCGTTCTTCCTACCAGACGGGGTGTATTCTGTTTTGGAGGCCAAATTGGAGAGAAAGCTAGTGTTTGCCTCGAGTCACACTCTGCGGTCCCATCAGCTGCTCCCCCACTGGGGTTGACTTCGGGCTTTGCCCTCGAGACTTCCTGGGCTAATGAGATGTGTTGGCAGCAAGTGGAGGTCTTTCTCCCGCTTTCTTCAGTGTGCGTGCTTGTGGCCTGTGGCCTGCAGCCTGCTCCGGACCCCAGAAACCTCACCGGTGATGGTGAGTGAGGGCACCTAGGTGAACGTCGAGGACAGGGTGGGCGTGAAATCCTCCTGAGACGGGACAGTTGGGGGTGGTGGGCACGTTTGGGAGGCCCAGGCCCTTGGACCCAGTCGTAGGGTCGGCGTTCGCCCGCATGCTTAGGTCGTGGGTGCCTGATGCAGTTCGGGAAAATTGTGGTCAGCAACAGCGTGTGCTTCTCTGTGCTGCTTGGAGCACTGCCCTGCCCCAGCTCATCTTTGGGGTCAGACAAAGGCCTGTGGCCAGGGTTCTGGGTAAGCCACACCGGGACCGGTTTGTCCTACGTGGCTCCCGTAGAAGGGGATTTCTGGGGCTAGTCAGTGGCGGCCTTACCCGAGGGATGGGGCTCTTGATGTGCCTGGAGTAGACGATTCCGAGCTCCTCCCCCTCGGGATTGGAATGAAAAACGGAGGGTCCAGGCCACCCTGGAGTGAAGCAGCAAGAAGGCCTCCCTCCTTGCCTGTGCTCACAGCTGACACGCAGCCCTTACTCTCCTGAGTGGCCTCATAACTCAGCTCTTGGGGAAGTTTCTCAGAGAGACGTGGTAAAAGTGGGCAAGGCCAAGTTCACGGGGATGCACTTTTCTGAGGAGGGGACCTGCCTGTTCTGGGTGGACGGTGAGGGAGGCTGGAGAAAGGGAGTGGGCAGTTAACCTGCCTCGAGTCTTCTCGCCCTTTTCTCCAGCAACGTGGCCAAACCCAGGGTGGCCGCTGCCCTTCACGTCTCAGTGGCCTCACCCGCCCTTCTTCCCAGAGACGTTTGTGTGCGTCCTTCCCAGTCTTTCCTGCTGAGCTTGGAGACGAGAACTCGGTGTGGCTGATGGGGAGCAGGGCCTGAGCCCCAGATGATTCCGAAAGCCCCCTCCCCCCACCGCCTGCCTCCAATCTCAGACCGACCGACGGGTCTCTTCCTGGAGCACCCGGGACATGGCCCAGTGAGCCATGAATCGCCACCATGGGAGGGCAGGAGAAGGGGTGGGGAAGGTGAGGGGCTCCGTTTGAAAGGTTGGGGCAACGGAGGTGGGTTCCCCACCCACCCTCTGTCTTGTAGAGACGTGGGGTTTGTAACTAGCTGGTCAGGAAAGGTCACCTGAAGGGGCCACTGTTCTTACCACGGCCTCCACATCCAAGGCACAGCAGGTGTTCGTTCCATTCAGCTGGATATGAATGGGCCTTCTTGTTCTTGGGCCATCATGTCTTGAGCTGATACGGGCTCAGGTCCTTCTCATGGGTGTCGGTGTGGCCGAGAGCCGAGCTGTGAGCACATGGGAGCTGGGGCGGGGATTTGGGGCGGGCAGGGGTCACAGAGAGGGTCCAGGATGCCTTCAAGATGCCTTCCCCCTTCTGAGGCAGCCCCTACCCATGGAGGGACCAGGAGCTTCCAAGGTGGTGGGTGCTGTTTGCGTGGCCCTGGTTGTCCTGGTGCGGGTGCATCTTGTTGCTAGGGGCTTGTTTAAAAAAAGGAATTAACTTGAAAACACAGTGGCCGAGATACTCATTTATTCTTTATGATCACATGGGTGGCTGAGTGAAATTTTTATTTTGGAAGTTCACCAAATGAGTTGGGAGGTTCCTCAGACTTGGAAGTTCATCACTAGGAACCCTCAGTGGCATTTGAAGATGGGGCGGGGCAAGGAGGCATTGGTCCCTTCCTTCTCAACCTTGGAGTAACCATCTCCCTTGCCAACCACTTGGCTGGGACAGGCCTAGGACCTGCTCAGTGGCAGTGCCTGGCCAGGAGCTGGAGGAAGCCTCAGTCGAGGGGCTTCATGAAACTTCTTTGCTCAGGGAACTTCTCTTCCAGCTGAGCACCTGCACGTGTGTAAACTACTTTGGAACAGAGGTCCCTGCACTCCTTGTGTAGCGGGTGTAACTTTGAACAAGGTTAGCCCTGACTGGAGGTGCTATAGTTAAGCTACAGAGAAGGGGATTTTAATCCTGGGGAGCCTTCCAGCGACTCAGAACCCTCTCACCTCGTTTAGGCCTCACTGGGCATGGCTCAACAGTGGTGAGGGTGCTTTGCTGCCACAGTGACTTGTAAATGTTGCTGTGCTGATGCTTCTGTGAGGTGATGCTATGGTACAACCATAATGCATTTGGGATATAGGTGCTGTGAGTCATAGGACCATGCTGCAGGGACCACGTTCACATCTTGCTTAGACTGGGTGACCAAGGGCACATGGCTTCCCACTTTTAGAAGGGCCAAAAGTAGCAATGATGGCAAAGCCTGATGGTTAGGATCCCCGTGTATCTATTGATCTCCCCATCTCCTTTGCCCTCCAGGGTCATCCTCCTGTGGGTCGTGGTTAGAACAGTCTTTGAGAAGCTCCAAGTGACACGGAGCCTCTACCCCATAGCTGGTGGCCATGGGCATCTTGGGCAGTCGGGGTGGGTGTCCTTCAGGGTTATTAGTGGCCTGGGTAAGGTCACACTAGCGTAAGGTCTTGGGGGGCCTTAGCTGAGGGGAATTGAGATCTTTGCCCTAAAAGGCTCCGGGGTTGGGGGAAGGGTGGATGGACCTAGTTTGGAAAAAGAAACTTTCAAATTGGACATGGGGGTTCTTAAGGTAGCCCATCCATTCCTCCATGGATGCCCTCCCACGGAGCTTTTAGGGAAGGCTGATTGGACCAGATTGGACCAGAGAAGTCCAATGGTGTAACCAGCAGGGCTCACCTCTTAAAATTTCCTACATTTCAGGCCTGAGATTCAGGCTGGTCTGAAAGTCTTGGCATCTTTTGGTTAAAGGGATTTTTCCAGCCTTTCTCTGTGCTGAGCCCGGCCCGTGATTATGAAGCCCACCCCTGGAGGGAGGCTAGCAGTAACATTCCCACTTTACAAGTGAAGGGGGCCGAGTTGTAAAGCGGCGCCATACCTGCCCGAGTGCTTAAGAGGGTCACAGAGCAGCCGGAGTGAGAGTTGCAGCACGCCGTCTTCACCGGGCCTGCGGTAGCCTGGGCTGCATCACCCGTAAGCACAGGCCAGGTGTTTGGGGTTTCTCCTGCTGCCATGGCAGGAGACCCTCGCGGTTGGGGTGATTCCACCATTCCGGCAAGAGTAGATGGGGATCTGCCCCACCTTGGGATACCCTTGGAGAAAAGCTAAGTGTGTTCCACCATTGAGAACACAGGCCAGGCTAGCCCAGGCCAGGGTGAGGTTCATCCCCACAACTGGCTGCCATTAAATGCTGGGAATGCCCCCAAGAGAGGCTGATCAGGGGACCAGCCGGCTGGGCAGAAGTGGGAGTGATACTTGAAGTGGTCTAGGGAGAGGAGGAGAAATGCGAGCAGCATGTGAGGGGTGTGTCCATGATTTCATCTAGAAAAACGGGCTGTGGGAGCTTAGCTCAGGTGTTAACGAAATACCAAACTCATACACCCACCCCCACCCCCGGCCGGTGATGGACACAGGGTCATCTTCGGGGAACTCTTTAACAGCACAGTGATCATTATGGAATTCTTTGTGTGTTAGAAACAATGTGACTAGCAAAGCAGTTGAACTGTTGCTTTGGCTAGAGCAAAAGTGAGGAGTGATGTTAGGCTGGGCTGATTGGAGGAAAAGCCCCAAGTGGATGCTAGATTGAGCAGAGGGGCCAGGAGCAACACAGGCGGAGCTGGGGTGTGAGCAGTTCAGCCCTGCCCGCCGCACCCCCCCCACCCCACCCCCATGAAGGGGGTTGGAGTCTTGTCTTTGAAATGTCCTTAGATGCTTGTTGCCTGGGAAGGAAGGCGTGGAGACGTGCCAGGTGGGTGACTGGTGTCACTGAGGGCCTTCTTCCTAGACAGGAAATAGGAGCAGCCCCTCGATGGCAGTGAAATGCTTTTCCCCCCACGGGTGTGGAAAGAGGACAGACGGACTTGTAGCAATCTGGTTGAGTTCTTTGAAATTGCCCTTGACCCTTGTGTGTGCACCAGGAAGCCTTTCCTTTCCCTTTGCCAGGCTCCTCTTGCCTTGGTCTCCCCAGCTTCCCAGCCTCCCACCATTCTTTCCCTACCCTTTTTCTTCACCCTCGCCCCTGCTGACCCAAGTGAACATTGGTGCTATGTCTGTGTAGATGGCAGTTGGGGGCTATTTGGTCTCTTGATGACATCAGCCTTTTTTGTTGACTAGCAGCTGTTTCCATAGTCATTTGTAGCTCTGCCCTGATTGGTTGGATCTTACTGTGAGGTCACTCACCCCCCTTTAAAAGTAAGCCACCTTGGAGAGTTAAGCAGTTAGGGAGTGATCTCACATGCCTATAGACGGATGGTGTAGATGCCTCACCTTGACCCTTGAAGGATGGATTGTGAGTGGACTACGCGCCTCATTTTCTGCTTTCTTTGCTGGTTGTGTTCAGCTGTCCTTCCTTCGGGACGTCTTTCTGAGGGTTTTGTGCTTCCGGCGTGTGAGGCCCCTGGTCTCCAAAGGGGGGCGGTCTGTTGGTAGCAGATTGCCTTGGGCATGGGGGTCCTGCCTGCTCCTGGTGACCTTTGTTCCCTCCTTTCCGGGTTGTCTCCCCTCCCCTAGGGGAGTGTTATGATGGAAGCAAAGCTGACCGCTTTGAAGCCCTAGAAGACAGTGATCTTCCTGAGGACATGGACACGGAGCCCCCCAGAGAGTCCCCCGCTGACCAGGCGGCCCCGGACGCGTCACGCAGCCCCACCCTCCGGCTGAACAGAAAGCGCAAGGTGTCTGGCGATAGGAACCACACTGAGACCACTGGGCTCCCGGAGGACTCTCTGCTGAAAGCCAAGCGGAGACGGGTCTCCAGAGGTGAGCTTGGTTTGGCTTCGGGCCCGCAGGGCACCCTACGGAAGTCCTGGAGCGGAGCAGTGGAAAGTTCCAGTCCCACCCTGGAGCCCTGGGGGGAGCCACTCACACCTCCCCACCCCCCACCCCCATCCCACCCCCCACCCCCCCAAAGCCAGGTGCAGGGGCTGGAGCCCAAAGGTGGCCAAAGGCAAATAGGCCCCCTCCCGAGACTTGGTGACAAGTTCCAGCCAACACAGTGACCACACCCGTCCCCTCCCCCCACCCCTGTTAGTGATGTGTAAGACAGTTTGTTCCCCACCCCCACCCCTTCCCCGGGGGGCTTCTTCATTAATTTGTAGTTACTTCTCCATTAGCTGACTGGCCTGAGAGGGAAATGACAAACAGTTCCTCTAACCACTTAGAAGAGCCACATTATAGTGAGCTGACCAACCTGAGGTGTGCATTGAATTAACAGGGCTCCATCCCAGAAAGCAGCGCCGCTTGCTGCACCTTAGAGAACGGGGGGAGCAGAGAGCAAACCTGGCCGGCAGGGCAGGAAGGAAGTGACCCAGGCGGTTCAGCCTGCGGTCACCCCCCAGGGCAATAGCATCTCCGAAGAGAAACCTGGCAGGAAAAGGGCAGAGGCCAAAAGCAACAGCAGCTGGTTGGAGGAGTCCCTTAAATGCAGTGACAATGAACAAGGTACACACGGGGCGGGGGGCGCTCCTGGAGGGTGGATCACTCGCCCTCTGTGGGAAACGGCCCTGGAGGGGACCTGAGCGCCATCCAAGTTGACAAGAGTAGCGTGTGGCGAGCGGGGAGTTTTCTTCATGAGATCCTTTCAGCCTGCACACTTCCTTATGGAATGGACAGTGAGGCGGGAGCTCGACTTCCTGGGCTGCTCCTCATCACCCAGCCCGCGGCTGGGCAGGAAGGGAAGTCTTGGGTGACCCCGGGCGCTTGTCAGTGCCCTCATTCCAGCCTCAGGCTGTCCCCAGTCGCCCTGTCCCAAGCACCCAGGCCCCCCACGGGTGGGGACGGGAGCGCACGAAGGGCTGGCTTCTGCCCTCTCTTGCGGCCCTTTGAAGCGACTTGCCATTTGGCGTTTCGTGGGTTAGCCTATTTGCCGGTTGAATGTGGGATAATTAAAATATTAGTGCTTTGAAAACATAATTGGTATATCTTTAAAAACTGAATCTGCTCCAACGATCAGTGCTAACAATGGGCTTTTCTTTCCTCACCGGCTACAACTGTGTAACGCCCGCTGCTTCTCCCCCTGACAGATGTGCTGTGCACGGACGGAGAAATGGATCGGCAGCCTTCGCCCCTGCCGCAGAAATACACTGACAACAGCGAGAAACCATCCGCGAAGCGACCGTGCAAAACCAAGCATTTGATCCCTCAGGAGCCCAGGCGGGGCTTGTCGCTGCCAGGGGACTCCTACGTGGACAATGCGGATGGCAAGGTACCTCTTGCCCCTGGCTCTCCCCCGCCCCCCGGGCCTGTGCAGGCACATCCCACCTGCCTACTTCTCTGCTTCTGGGGACAAAGCTTTCCTTTTCCTGAACCCCTCCCCCAAAAATGTCACTGCCCCTTCCTAGGGGACCTGTCTCCTGGGTGGTGGTGAAGTTTCCAGCGAGTAAAAATGCAGCCCCTTCCTCGCGCCCCGCCTCCCTCAGACAGAGAGGAGGAAAAGTGCTTTCCTCCACTCAGGAGCGGCCCGAGCCCAGTTCCGACTATGATCTTTCGCCGGCCAAGCAGGACCAGAAGCCCTTGGACCGTTTGCAGCAATTGTTACCATCTTCCCAGGTCTCGCAGCTGACATGCTCAAGCTCCCCTCCAGAGACCACCCAGTCCCGCCCGATGCCACCGGAAGCGCAGAGACTTATTGTCAATAAGAACGCAGGCGAGACCCTCCTACAGCAGGCCTCCCGGCTTGGCTACGAGGTGAGCATCCTTGTGGGTGCCCCGGATCAGGATCCGCCGGCTGCTGCTCCTTGGGTGGGGGACACACTGGCTGGGGATGGGGGGCGGGTCTCAGAGCCCAGCCCCCTCCACGTGGCGGGCTGGGCTGGGTGTTCCAGCAGGGTGTTTGCGTTGGCCCCGCTCACACTGCGGGCTCTTTGGTGGCTTGTTCAGTCGTGGTGTGAAAAGAAAGGCAGGCCTCTCTGATGTTCCGTTCCCGTTCAGGCAGGTAGGCTGCTTTGGCCAGTCCGGCTCACTTATCTCTGATATAAAATCTGACCTAACCCAGGGCTTGGCGACCAGGGGAATTTTAATGAGCCCTTTTGGATTCTGAATAGCAAGAAGGAGAGTAGTTATTAGCTCTACTAACTTGTGCTGTTTGGGGCAGAGTGATGTCCCTGTGGGGTAGCGGGTGGGAAGTGTCTGTGCAGAGTAGGGGTGGGAGTGGGGCAGACCTGAGCAGTCTCTTTCTGAGAGGGCACGGGAGCCGAGGGCTGATGGGCGGGGAGCAGGGGTTGAGCCTTGCACAGAACTCCCTGTCCACACTGCTGTATCCCAACCCAGCACGGCTGATGACAGTGACAGCCTCTATTGCTAGAGCAACATAGAAAGAGAGCTGATACCTGCCTAAGCCCGTGTGATCTGTAGTAACTCCTTTCACCCTTTTAACCTCTTCACTTGGGAGTAACGAGTACTAGCCCACTCTCGGATGAGGAAACTGAGCCTCAGAGGGGTTAGCTGATCCCCGTACAGGTAGCAATCCAGCAGTGCTCCACAGCCCACCACGCTCCTCAGCAAGACTGGCTCACACTGGAATTGCCCTTTTTACAGTTCAAAACCTCTGTGAGACAGATGCCTCTCCATGCCCTGTGCAGTTCCCCCACCATACTTGTCAGTAGCAATTGTGATGTAATAGCCCACAGGGCAAAGGCATTTTTCTGTGCTGGCATCAGCCCTCTGGGAGTTGAATGGTGACAGTAAAACGCGGTTCAGCAGGCTGAGCGTGGAGGTGTGGCTGAGCACTGGGGTGGCAGGACCCAGGCTGGCCCGGAGCCCTGGCGCCCACACCCTCAGCCAGCTCTGTGCCCCTGTCCCCCATCTCCCATCGTGTCCCCCCACCCCGGTCCATAGTGCCGTGAGCCCTTGGAAGTGTGCCTGCCTTGGCCCTAAGGCCTGACTGTGGGTGGGAAGTTGGAAGCACTAGGGCTATGCTTAGTTTGGGGGTGTTTTGTTGTTGTTGTGGGTTGAATGTGCTCTTGTGTATATCTACACGTCTCTTGGAGACCTCTCCATTAGCTAGAGAGCACTTTCTGGTAGTTAGCGCAGTTACTTGCAGGTGAAGTCCAAGGAGCACCCAGTTGGTTTCCCAAGAGCTGAGAGCGGGCGCCTGGGAGGACAGAGCAGATGTTGCACATAGTGTTGAGCTAGACCCCCCGTGGTTGAGAAAATAGTCTCCTTGCTTCCAGCAAACGCTGGAGGTGGTGGGGGAGACCCCTAACCCCAACTTTTGGGTTAGGGTTGAAAAAGTAGACTCCCGCTTCCAGCAAATGCTGGAGATGGGGGTGGCGGGGTGCTGCTGCACCCGCCGTGGAGGGCGGGGCTCCGAGCCCCACCTGTGAACTTGGCATCATTTCCAGCAGCCTCCCTTTGGGACCAGAGACGTCAAAAGACCCTCGTTGGTCCTCTAAGACAGTTTCCATTTTGGTTTGGTGGCTCTGAGGCCTGGGCCAAGGGGCACTTGATCCATACTTTTTTAGGCTACCTGGCCTTTGATTGCACAGGAAGCCTTGGGAATGTTTAGGGTCGGATTTGTTTTTTTCTTCAAATGTAAATTTCAATATGTAGATTCCACAGATCACCAGTGTTGATGCTGAACATTGTGACAAGTAGATGAACGCTTTCAACTTTGAATCCAACTTTCTGGGATTTCTCTGGGCAGAATTTTAAATGTTGGGATGATGGCCCAGTTGGGAGATGTGGCAGCTTAAACCTTTTAAAATTGAAGGACAGTTTGCTTAAGCAGATAAGGGTGTGGTTTGGGAGGGTTTTCCTGAAGTTTTGTCTTTAGCATTCTTGGTTATTTTCTTCTGCTTAGCCAAAGATACCATGTGCAGTATAAAGGCTGTCTGAGCTTTATGTCATGATAATCTGGTTCTGGAGGTTTAGAAACACACTCTGGCTTCAGATCCGCGTTAAATAGATCACTTGGCCAAAGATCTCAAACCTTTCCCTCCTGGGAAAAAGGCTTCTATTTCTTAGGCTAAAACGCCAGTGTGCAACCACATGCTTGTGCCTTTAGTGGTGATGGTTAAATTTTCTATGAATTGAATAAGTCATGTTTTTTAAAAAGTTAATGAGGCATTTAATTAACTCACAACGCCGGGCTTATGGCCTTTATGGTTACATTTTGCGGGTAGTGGCATTCGGTTTATAGCCGCTGAACAGAGAGCTGTCCGACAAAAGCAGTTTGACTTTGCTCGGGAATGGCTGGGCTGCCCTTCAGACACTCCCGTTTATTTCTAGCGGAGAAAATAAACCAAGGAATGTGTTGCGTCGACAGACTCGCCCCGCCTCTTCACTGTCAGTTAGAGAAAGTGTTGGTGGCGACGGTTGCCATCCATTTAGAGGCCATCACCCTCCTAGCTAGGAGAGTGTAGTTAGCCCACTTGACCCCCAACAGAGAAGGCCTGTGGGATGCTCGTCACAGCTGGATTGCATCCCTCTAACTGGGGCCCTCTTGGGCCTTTTGAATCTTCCCAGCTGACCAGGTACCAAAGACCTGAGTTATAGGTCTAGTACTTCATGTTAATTGAACTTGGGGTTTAATATCTCTGGGCCTCAGTTTCCAAGTGTTGAATGAGGATAGTACTACCTTCCTTTCCTGCTATCTCCTGGGTTCCTGTGGGTGACAGAAGACGTCCTCGTCTGGGGAAATGAGAAGCACTGTGTAAATAGTGGGATCAACGTGGTTGAGTTAGGACAGCCCGTGGCCAAAAGTCTGACCTGGCCGTGGGGCTACTGCTGCCTTTGCTGCCATCTTCCAGGAGAAGAGAGTTGACTTACCCACCAGCTTGGACGGCCTTTCATTTCTAGGTACCCTTGAATCTGCCCTAGTAGTGATGAAGGTTTCCAGGTGAAGGCCATGATTGTCACAGCAAATAAACCCTGGGTTGAGTAAATTGATGTGTGCACAGCAGTTGGTGGCGTTCAGACCTGATCCCAGAGCCACGTGACAGGGCCTCTCCCTGGCTGGGGCACACAACTCATTAGCTTGCAGCCGTCCACTCAAGTCTGGCTAGTGAGGGCCTGCTAAAAGCGCAGCAGCTTCATGCGGTATCCTGGATACCAGGGCTCGGGGCAGGTGGCCTGGGAGCCCAGAGGATTGTGGGCTTTCTGGCAGGTTGGGATGTAAACGGAGAAACGCATTCGTGGGCGTGCCTTTTCTCTTCCTCCTCTTGTTTTGGGAGGGAGCTGCTGCAGTGACCTGAAGTAACAGGGCACCGATGGCCAGGTTTACCAGCATGCCCCATTGGGTTCACGTGGTAAGCAAATGGAACATTCTAGTTCGCTCCCAAGTGAGTGGTCACCTTTGATTGGCGTGTCCTCCAAAGGGCATAAAAGGCTTTACAGAACCCATCTCGCACTTATGGGCGGCTAGAATGACGCCCTTTTTGGGTTTAACAGATGAGTTACCTGAGAGATGTCACAAGGAGGCCTGTTCTGACCCCATCGCATCCCCCCTTACCCTGCAGACCATGTGTTGGGCCACATGCACGTTCTGCCTACTCCCAGCTCTCAGAACCTGCCGGCTCTCTGCTGGGCACGACTTACCCAGTATAAACAGTATAACGTGTTTTCTGGTGGCAAATGCTTTCGATGTGTCTGAAAACTTTCTTAAGGTAATAAAACATTGAATAAGTTCCTGCTCTGCTTACTGGGAGTGGTTCATATTAATATTTTAACAAGCCAAAGAAAGAAGGTTAATAACAGTGATTCTAATGCACAGTGTTGACACAGAACATCTCCGGGGTGGGGGGTGGGGCGGTGACCATTTTATTTGATTCTTGAAATGTGGAGGTTGCAGCCTGTGGTGTATCAGGTTCCTGTCATTAACTTGGGGCAGAATCAGTCTAAAATTTTCATATTTACTCGAGAGGGTGGAGTGAGGCAAAATAGAGGGTGGGGTTATTGGAGGCATTTTGTGTCATTCCTCGAGGATGGAGGGGGAGAGCTTCTCTTTAACTCTACTTAACGTACAGACAAGAGCATCTGAGGCCCAGGTTCTGATTTGGGGTCTTAACAAGGGGCGCGAGGATGTAGCTGACCTGGGTGTCCCTGCTTCTCTAAGCTGGGGAATGTTCTCCGGCTGATTTAAGCTCTCTTTAAGTGTTGGTCATCCATACTTTGATCTAAACTTGTGTTATCGTCCACTGCCACTGACCGAACAGACCCATCAAGTGAGAATGGTCTGTGCTTGGCAATGTGTCATCTAAGATGTTAGCAGCCGTGACACCTCTGTACTGGTCACGTCGGCCCCTGGGCTGAGGGCTTTCATCGCTATCCGAATGCGTCCTCTCAGCAGCCCTGTGGAAGCTTGGAGAAGTTCAAGGGTAACTTGCCCATGGCCAGGCCACTGGTGCAGCAGAGCCTTAGACAACACTGTCTGCATCTCCAAGCCCGCCCTTCTCACGCACTCTCGCCCCCCACCAGGATGCCTGCCGCCTGCCCGCGCCATGGTGGGCTTTTGGCCCCGAGGATGTATGCCTTTGAAAGTGGGCACCGCCAAGCTATGGGGAGGTCACGCTTACAAGGTTCACTGTATCGTGGTCTGATGGTATCTCCTCTCCTCTCCTCTCCTCTCCCCGTAGGAAGTGGTCTTGTACTGCCTGGAGAACAAGATTTGTGATGTGAACCACCGCGACAACGCAGGTTACTGTGCCCTGCACGAGGCTTGTGCAAGAGGTTGGCTCAACATCGTACGACACCTCCTTGAATATGGCGCCGATGTCAACTGCAGTGCCCAGGATGGAACCGGGTCAGTGGCGGTCTTGCTCTTGGCCTGGCCCTGCTGGGGCATAGGCAGTGGTTCTCAGGGTGTGCGGGGAACCCCAGAAGGAAAGATGGAGAGTGAGTGCCATGTAAGCACACTGGTGGCGGAGTCCTCTAGAATGGAATCGGACAGATCTTTCTGGCAAATTTACATAGAACTTTAAAAGTCTGTGACGCTCTTATGGACAGAAGTCCCTGAAAATGTTGAGCCTGCATGAATAATCAGGGGTGTTCTCTTTTAAGACCCTGGACTCTTCACCAGAGTCTGTTGAATCTCAATCTTGAACATATATGTGAGTTGAAAGTTGCAGGAGTACAGACAGGTCCAGTGGCAACTGGCTTGATAGGACCTGCCGTGTCCACCCACATCCCCGGGCCTGGCCCCCACTCTGTCCTTGACCTCGGTTTATTGGCCAGAGGCCCAGGTCTGAGTCAGCCCAAGCATCTTCCTGGTTGTACCTGGGATGCCACCACGAGGCAGGGCACTGGGGCTTTCCTGACGGTCATAAAATGAGCAAAACCGTAAGGTATTTGGTGGTTCATGGTTTCCAAATAGCATCCTTTCTGGATGGGACTGTGAACAGTGTTCCTGACCCTAGTGGACACGAGCAGGAGGACTCTGTATCCTCCTGAGAACTCGCCCTGCCTGTCGACTGCTTCTGGGCGAGAGGGTTGATCACTTATCTCCAAATTGGTTTCAGGAGAGGTTCCACTTTGCCCCTAGTTTCTTTTACAAACTGCACTTTTTGGGTTTTGTTTGTAATGGTGTAACAATGGCTTGTCGTATCTGCTTCCGTGGTGCTGGGGTTCTTCCCCCCAGCCCGCCGTATGTTACCTTCTTACAGTCTGTCACTATTTAGTTCATTGGAAACGTTTTCATCGTGGCCTGAGTTCCTCCTTGGGCCATGCATTAAGAGAGATTTGCATTGAAGAATTAGGCCTGAGATGGTCCCTTCACCTGTCCCGTAAAGGGTTATGTGTTGAAATAACAGAGTAATTTGTCGCAGCGACCGTACACTCACCTCCTCGGTGAAATAGCGCGCCTACGAGGCTTGGCCACACACGCTCGATTTTGCCCCGTGTCCTTAGAAGCAAGCGTCGCGTGCACAGGTGTAATCCCCCGCACCTCTCCTAGGCCTCTCCACGATGCTGTCAAGAATGATCATCTCGAAATTGTCCGCTTGCTCCTCTCCTATGGTGCCGATCCTACCCTGGCTACGTACTCAGGTAGAACCATCAAGAAAGTGAACCACAGCGAACTTCTGGAGAAGTTCTTAACAGGTACAGCAGAGGTCAAGACACGGTCTTGTTGAAGCATCTAGACGGTGACTTCACAGCCTTTCACCTGGGTTCCCCCTACCCCCACCCCCCGTTTACTCTAAGTGACCCTTTACTGGGAAAAGCGGCCCAACGTTAGTCTGTCAAAGAAGAGATACATACTTTGAGTTTTGCGAGGTGGGGGGCTGGAAAACTCTTAGCTAGCCAGGCTAGCTTTTGTTTGGCAGGCTGGGGCGGTGAGGCGGGCAGTCCCTCAGGAAGGCGGGTGGACGCGTGGGGAGGTTTCAGTCAGATACCTGGAGGCGTGTGCAGTGGGACTTGTCAGGAGGTGACACCAGTCCCAGCGTGAGATGTTCCCAAACTCCAGCAGCATTTGCCTCTTACCAGCAGGCGTTATCTTGTTTCTCTTTCTCTCTCTCTCTCCCCCTCTCTCTCCAGACTGTTTAACTAACCTGCAGGCTCCTGACGACGGTAGCCCCGGTTGCTCTTCGGAGTTCTCTGGCAGCTGTGTGTGCTGAGCAGCCTTGTTCGTTTCAGTTGGGCTTGTGGGGGTGGGGGTGGTGCTGTGAGCAGGACTTGCTTGGGAAAGAATTTTTCCAGGGTCCTTTTTGGCGAACAGCTGGAATCTTGCTCCAGCTTACTGACCTCTCTCTTGTTTGCCCCCCCGGTTAGAACCAGATGATGAAAGTGGTTACGATGTTTTAGCAAATCCCCCAGGACCGGAGGACCGGGATGACAGCAACGAGGCCTATGGTGACCTATTGGAATCTGAATTTTCCCAAGACCCCCTTTTGCCGTGTTATAACGTCCAGGTGTCCGTCGCTCAGGGGTGAGCGTGGCCAGCGTGTGGTCGAGAGCCAGCCCAGCTGCTCTGTGGGGTGGCAGGAGTTAGAAATCCCCTTCAGCAGATGAGGGTGGCTGGGTTGGGGGGTGAGTGAATTCCTCACCAAGTGTCCACCGACCTCACATAATGCAGTGGAACTTTTCCAGAAAAGTTTGGGGGGTGGGAGGGCTCCCCAGCCAACTGCCCTCATTGGAACACACCCCTAGAGCCCAAAGGACACGGGAGTCAGCGACTGCAATTGCAGTTTCAGTCAGTAAACTCTTGGGGAAGGGATCCTCCCCAAACGGCTACCATAGGGGCCTTCCAAGGCGCGTGAGGTCCACGGGACGATACTGATGTGTACCCTCTTCTCGTATAAGATTAGAGAAAGCCGTATGTGGCACCTGGGATCTTATGTGTCTTCAGATTTGCTTAGATCGAGTCTTGTCCCCACGGTCGGGCCACTGTGCCCCATGACCAACCCTTCGGAGTGAACACATCAGGAGACCTTGCTCTGCTGTGTGTTGACCCCGGTGCTTAAGGAGTAGCATCCTCCTTGGACTCTGAGGCTGGGAACGTGTCTGCCTTTGTGGTGACATTCTATTCGGGATAGAGATGATAAAGCGTGGCAGGATATCAGGAAGGATTGTACCACCTCCCTTCTCGAAAAATCCTCACTCCCGGCAGCATTGAGGGGCGGGTTGGAGGTGTGGGAAAGGAAAGGAAAGCCAGGTGACCTCGAGTGTTTCTCATGCTCTCTCCGTGAGGGCCGGAGGAGAGGAGAGGTCCAAGAGGTGTTTGCCATCTCCCTTGGGTTGGCATACAGACTGGTTTTCCCTAGTGACTAGAACGGGGTGCACTTACTTGGAGAGGGGTGACCTGAGTTGTGACCAGAGCCAAGGCAGCACTGTGGTGGCCTGCAACGAGGCTCATTCAGGGGCGCTGCTCCTGCTTTTGTCTAAGTTGGCTGATCCGCCCTAGGTGGCCTCTTAACACATGCACATGAGTCCAGAGTTCCCCCGCTAGAAGTAGATCTTCCGGGCTTCCCTGGTGGCACAGTGGTTAAGAATCCGCCTGCCAGTGCAGGGGACACAGGTTTGAGCCCTGGTCTTGGAAGATCCCACATGCCACGGAGCAACTAAGCCCATGCGCCACAGCTACTGAGCCTGCGCTCTAGAGCCCGCGAGCCACAACTAGAGAAAGCCCGTGCGCAGCAACAGGCCCAACGCAGCCAAAAATAAATAAATAAATAAAATTAAAAAAGAAAAAGAAGAAGAAGTAGACCTTCTAAGGACAGTGAGAGGTGGGGTGGGGGTGGGGTAATCAAAGTGGAAGTAGCAGGCCCTTTCACCGCCAGGAGACGGGTAGTTCATAGTTGGGAGCGCCTCTAATTTTGCTGGAAACTCAAACCACTGTCCTTTCTCTTGTGTAGGCCTCGTAACTGGCTGTTGCTCTCAGACCTGCTCAAGAAACTGCAAATGTCCTCCTGCATATTCCGCTGCAATTTCCCAAATGTGAAAATCGTCACCATCGCGGAGGCCGAGTTCTGCCGGCAAGTGTCAGCAAGTCTCTTATTCTCTTGCCCCAAAGACCTGGAGTCCTGTAATCCAGAAAGTAAGGAGCTCTTAGATCTGGTGGAGTTCACGAACGAGCTTCAGACTCTGTTGGGCTCATCCGTGGAGTGGATCCTCCCCAGAGACCTGGACTCAGACGACGACTGGTGAGCTCGCCGGGGCCCGCCCTGTACAGTGTGTCATGGTGTTAATCCTTGTGCATATGTGTCCTAATACGACTATTTCTGTAAAGAAAGGACACTATGAGACACGACTCCAGTCGGAAGGACTTCAAAACATGTTTTTTTCTTTTTAAAATTTTAAGTCAGTTTTTATGAAGTTGTTAATAAAGTTTCTTTACTTTTCAATGTACACATGCTTCGGAATATGTTTGTTTTTACTCGGAACAATTGTTTCTTTTCTTTTTTAAGGAGAAAAAAAAAAGGCAAAGGAGCTCCACACTTTGACTTAATTTCATACAAAGCTCCGACGACAGAGGCCATAACTGTTGAGAGTTGCTTTTGGGGCAAATTAAACCAGTAAAATTTTAAACTCTTCCTGCATATTAAAGGGATTGAATAAATTGGCCACTTTGGTGCACCTGTGTCCTGCGAATTGTCCAGTTGGAGATGGAGGTTTAGAAAGTGAGTTTCAGTCTTGTTTAAGTCTCTTCCCATCAGACTGGTCTCGTGATTTCCTACACACCATGTTACTTCCTGTCTACCTTGCCTTGGTGTTGTTCATGCCTGGATTGTCTCCTGTACCTGCTCAAACCTTGGTCCATTCTCGTTTGTACCATGGAAGTTTGTCATGCTGGATACTGTCAGAACTAATTTTACTTAAGTTTGCGTTAAGGTGCAAAGCACACGTTTTGTATATTTTCTGTTTTTTGTGTTTGTCTATATTTTATGGTTTCGCTTCAAGAAATATTATGGGACGGGAAATAGCAAGATGTAAAGAGCAAAAAAGTCATCATTCTCTTTCAATTGTTAGAACATCTATCTGCAATCATAATTATGATGCCCTGTGGTATGTGTTAAAATAGGAAATACATGTAACGTCCCGTAGGAGCAGCAAACTCAGTGGTGTTGGTGAGGGTGTGTCATGGAAGTAATCACAAAGCAGGTGACTGTTGGTTGGGGTCCTGCAACATTAGTGTGCCTTCCCTGTGTCCAGTAGTGGTCTGGAGGGGTCAGGAAGCCTGCCTTTGAATTTGAGGGAACAGAGGGTTTGAGGTCCTCTCTCTTCTACTGCTCTAGTACACTGCATAGCAGCAGTATACTGGGTTTATAGTTGACGTTGAAATCGCTGATTGATCATTAAGATTGGGATGTATCTTTGGAAATGAAAATAGGAAGAATCGTATGCTTTTTCTTTTTTTTCTTTTTTTTCCTATATCTGAAAAAGTATGTAGTACTTTGCTGAGTGGTTGGGAATAACGTTTGCAGTATTCAGTGTATTCAGTTTTAGTATCTAAGTAGAATTAAACTGTTGCTGTAAACTGGAATAGCGCTTTGTTACTGACAAGTTTTAGAATGCATCTGTTCGTCAATTACCTGTTTGGGAAGATTGTAGTTAATGATTTTGAGAATGTGGCTATAAACCTCCAACTGACTCAAGAAAAGCAAATAAGTCAAGATTGACAAATGTATAGGCTCTTCATCTTATTGTGTGTGTGGGTTTTTTTTTTTTTCCTTTTAGTTATTTGTCAAGGTATAAAGAATTCTATCACACGTAAGACAAGTTAAGTAAACTTAACGGGGTGTGTTCTGACATGGCATGGAGCAGATCCCATGGCCTAGATCTTAAAGGTGATTTTATGTTTAAACTTTCATGAAAACATATGTGATTGAAGCACATTAATACATTGATACAGAGGGCAGTTAATTTTTGTCTTTTGTGTGTGTGTGTGTGGTACTGTTGTGGCCTCTCCCGTTGCGGAGCACAGGCTCTGGACGCGCAGGCTCAGCGGCCATGGCTCACGGGCCTAGCCGCTCTGCGGCATGTGGGATCTTCCCAGCCCGGGGCACAAACCCACGTCCCCTGCATTGGCAGGTGGACTCTCAACCACTGCGCCACCAGGAAAGCCCTAATTTTTGTCTTTTAATACATGTGAGCGCAGCTTTCATTTTGCTGAAAGAATATGACCAGTTTTCAGTTTGGGATTCTACCATTTAGTAAAGATAGTCCACTTAATTTTAGAAATAAGAGATTTAATATATAATACCTAATAATACTTTTATGTATGTTTTTTTACTGAAAACATTTATTGTAATACTGTGAAGAAACTATGCCATTCTAGTCTTCAAGACTTAAATGAATCAAGTGTTTATTAGCTGTTGTAGTTTTTAAACTAATAAAAGTCAGTACATCAGCAATTTGTAAATACAGTTTTTAAAATAATGCCTTAACAACTTTACAGTGGTTATAATGACTGTATTTAGGCCTAAAGTTAGTTAATAATTTGACATGAAGGCTTTTTAATAGTTTGATGGTGCAGATCAGGGATAGGTAAACTCTGGCTGGTGGGCCAGATCCAGCCCGTCGCCTGGCTTTGTAAAGGAAGTTTTTCTGGAACAGAGTCGCACCCATTGTTTACATGGTAGTTGTGGCTCCTTTCACCCTACACCAGTGGGGCAGAGTCGTTGCAACAGAAACTGTATAGCCCACAAATCTGGAAATGTTTAAATTTAGATTTTAAAAATTGAAAACTTCTTTGAGCCTGTACAGGGCAAGTCCATTGACCCCTGAGGTAGAAAACAGTCAGGAACTTGGGTGCGGAAGCCAAATGGCCTAGGTTCAAATCTCCTTTCTCCCATTTCTTTTTTTTTTTTTTTTTGAAATTTACAATCAACCATTTTTAAGTATGCAGTTCAGTGACATTAAGTACATGCATAGTGTTGTGCTACCATCACCACCAGCCATCCACAGACTCTTTTAATCATGCAAAACTCTGTACCAATTAAACAGTAATTCTCCATTTCTCCCCCTTTCCCAGCACCTGACAACTACCATTCTTTTTGTCTCTATGAATTTAACTACTCTAGATACCTCATATAATTGGAATCATACAATATTTGTTCTTTTGTGACTGGCTTATTTCTCTTTACATAATGTCCTCAAGGTTCATCCATGTTGTATCATGTGACACAATATCTTTACTTTTTAAGGCTGAATAATGTTCCATTGTATGTGTATACCACATTTTGTTTATCCATTCATCTGTTGATGGACACTTGGGTTGCTTTTGCATTTTGGCTATTGTGAATAATGCTGCCATGAGCATGACTGTGCAAATATCTCTTCGAGAGCCTGCTTCCAGTTCTGGTAGAAGTGATCTGTCAGCCACTTTTGGTAGAAGGATGGCCCACTGTAGACACCAGGAAAATTTTTTCGACCACAGCCATATCCGTAACTGGTAATTCCCATTTCAAAATATCGTTTACGTTCTGGTAAGTAGCACATTAATGGTCCACCACTATCACCCCTGCAAGTATCAAAAACTCCATCTTCATCACCTGCACAAAATGAAGTGTAAGGAATTATATCCCCATAGCTCTTGTCAGAATTACAAAAACTTCGAGAAATATAATGCACTTCTGCTTCGTGTAATTTTTTTGTAATATTACCTTCTTCTTTTGTTCTTCCCCATCCACTTATAAAACACTTCGTGTTTCGGTTCAGTCTTTGGAAAACACCAAAAGGTAGACAGATAGGCTGAATATAATCATTATATCTCACTGCTTTCTTTAAATGAAAAAGCGCAATATCATTTTCATAAGATTCCACATCGAAGTCTGGATGGATAATGATCGCTTTAACTTTCATCATCTTGGAGTGTGGCTGACGCCCATCTATGTTATTAGTTCCAATCACAGCTCTCCACATTACAGGATCTCTATTTTTCATCAACCTTATTTCTCTTTTCAGTTGGGGGTCATCTGTCTTAGTTGTCTGAGATGTAAGGGTTACGGGAGATGTCATCACCACGGTTTGTGGTAGCGAAGTAGCTGAAGGTGTGGTACGGATCTGATATGTCTGCATATCTCCTGATGCAGTTTGTACAACCACCTGGTTGCTGGGCACAAGTATTTGCTGTCCATCAGAGGTCTGTGCATACTGGAGAATTGTTGTACCTTGTTGAGTACTGCCTGAATTTGTCATGGTTAATGTCTGAAGCCCCTGTACTCCATCTGTGCCTGGACTGGCCAGCTGTAAGGCTCCATTTGGGGCAATGGCAATGTACTGTCCGGTGCTAGTCTGATAGATGGGAGTTGAAACAGACATAGAAGTGACAGCAGAAACTCCAGGATTTTCTCCGTCTCCTTTTCTGCCCCGTGTATCTTCAGAAGATAGGTCTTTCAAAATTTTTCTGTAAGATGGGCGCCGTGCTAGGATCCCGTGGGTTTTCTGTGAGGAGCCTATGCTGTCAGATGAGTCCTGAGACTCTTCACTTTCTGATAAAGATGATACCGTTTGCACGTGTGGTGGGTGAATTACAGAAGACTGAGCTGTCTGGATGACCCCCTGAACCTGTACTTGCTCTCCAGGAAGAGGTACAATTGTCACTGGCGCAGATCCTCTTAATGACATCTGTTGAGGAATATGAGAAATATGAGCTCCCTGAACTGTTGAACCAGACTGAGGTGCTGTCTCTGAAGCGTTATTCTTGTAAGAATCTTCCATAATCAACAGCGGTTCCTTTTTGCTTCAGGAGCTCTGTCCCCACTGCTCCCACACGTGTTTTCGGAGGCCAGCACCTGCTCGGGGTGTCAGGAGACCGCTCGGTGTGGGGCAGTTTTCTTCGGTTGGGGCGTCGCGCTCAGCCCTTACTTGCTGTGGCCTAGAGGTGTCGTCCTCTCCGGCCTTGATCCACGCCTGACCTGCCCGCCTCTTGTAGACAGAGTGAATTCCTTTCTCCCATTTCATAGCTAGTGACCATGGGCAAATCACTTAACCTCTACGCCTCATTATGAGGTTTAAATGCACTTATTTGTATAAATAGTGCCTGGCACATACTAAGCACTGTGTAAGTGATTGCTGTTGTTTCTGCTTGGAGCTTTAATAAGTTATTGTTAATAGAAAAATGACACTAATGATTTTCCTTTTAGAGTAACAAAGGCACTTTGAGTCTTTTACTTTTTCAGGAATGTAATAAGACTTTTTTCATTGACAGTCAGTGTTCCCTGTTACCAAAATTTACTTTATGAACATAAAGAATTGAATGTCTTCAAGACAGTAGTTTTGCTTAAATGTCAAACCATTATTTTCCCAAGGCACATCAAACTGGCTCTGCATAGTCCAGGCCTCTAAAGCTTGTGTGCACACCCAAGGTAGCATGTGAGATACATTTTGTAAATATAGTTTTTTAAATAATGCTTGAGACTTCCCTGGCGGTCCAGCAGTTAACACTATGTGCTCCCAATGTAGGGGGCTTGGGTTCGATCCCTGCTCAAGGAACTAGATCCCACGTGCCTGCCATAACTAAGAGCCCACATGCCACAACTAAAAGATCCGGCATGCTGCAACTAAAGACCCAGCACAGCCAAACAAACAAATAAATAAATACATAAATCTTTATAAAAAAATAAATAAAATAAAATAATGCCTTAGGAGTTAGGAAAAGAAAATATGAGAACATTTTTACCTTTGTATTATTTTTAAAAATCTGTGTAGTTTATCATGTACATAAATTCTATGTATGGAACTTTGTGTATATAATTTGTTAATAAATAAGATGCATATTAAAAAGTTTTCTTATGGTTTGCCCAGTGAGGTGTTTGGAGGCCATTGGAGGACAGGATGATGAAATATAGGGCCTCAGCAAAGATAGGATTTAGAACCAATTCCCTGACTTAGAAGATAAGGAAAATAATTCATAGACTGTAATTGAGTTGTCCAACTTTACATAAGTGTTCAGAAACAGGAAATGCAGTGGCTAGAATCTAATCACTGACCGAGCAGAATCTGGGTCACTGGACTCGTAAACCAGAAGTGACTGTTGAATTTCTCAGGTTGATGCTCCTGGCATATATGCTTGATCTGTGTGTGTGTGTAAATCTCTGACAGAATAAGCCATACTCAGGCACACCCTGTTTCCTTATTCAAGCATCTTAATTTCATCCCATTAAATCTTTGAAGTATCAGACTACCAGAAGGCATGAAGAAACCTGGGCTGAGAGTCTTCATTCCAGGAGACGTGATCTTGACTGCATGACTGGTTTGAGGCGCATCACTCTGAACTGCAACATGCTCATTGGTGACCTGGGTGCAAGTGCTTTGGCAGAATCTCTTAGTGAGGATTTATGGCTTAGAGGGAAATTCTAAAATTGAAAATACTGAATTTTTAATATGAAATATGCTTAGCTTTTGGCATGATACTATTGTGATAGGATTTTTTAAAGCCTCATTGTACTGATAGCTTTTATTTTGCTTTTAAACTTTCTCTAAGAGTTGCATATATCCTTTATAGAAAATACAGAGTAACAAGAGAACAATTACCTATAATTTTAATACCCAGATATAATCACCGTTCATTTTGACGTATATACTTTCAGTCTTTTTTTTTCTACAAATATATATGTACACTTAGGGATTACAAAAATAGAATTGTAGTATACCTGCTATTTCATATTCCTGCTTTTTTCACTTAATGATGTATCATGTAGTATTGTGTCGTATTGATGTCCCATAGTTTAATTGATTCTTTTTTTTTTTTTTTTTTTTTTTGCTGTACGCGGGCCTCTCACTGTTGTGGCCTCTCCCGTTGCGGAGCACAGGCTCCGGACGCACAGGCTCAGCGGCCATGGCTCACAGGCCCAGCCGCTCCGCGGCATATGGGATCCTCCCAGACCGGGGCACGAACCCGTATCCCCTGCATCGGCAGGCGGACTCTCAACCACTGCGCCACCAGGGAGGCCCTTAATCGATTCTTTGCAATTCTATTTAGACAGTTTGCTTTTCCCTGTCAGAAACAATGTGAATACGTTGTATATACATCTCTGTGTCCATCGGGATTACTTCTGTAAAATAAGGTACTACAAGTGGAATGACTAAGTGTGACCTATTTTTAAGACATTTGATACACATGGCCAAATTACCACCCAGAAAGGCTATGCCAATTTGTAGTCCACCCCAACAGTAGATGCGAAGCCTGCCTCTCACAAACACTGGCCTGTAGCACTTGTAAAAAAATGTAAAACTAAAAAAATGAGTACCTCTCCATTTTCTATGCAAGTGGGATTACTCCCAATTTTATAACTTTTTTCAATTAATTTAGTATGAGCATTTTAGCAAGTCAGTAAATTTGCATCTCCTGCATCATTTTTTGTGATTGTTCAGTATTCCATTATATGAATATGCCACAGTGCACATAGCTTATCCATTCTTGTATATAAGCTTTGCCCAGTTTTTCAGTTACAAATAGTACTCTGATATATATCCTTACCTATATCTCTGACTATTTCTTTTGGTTAAATTCTTAGAAAGAGAGTTGTTGGATCCAAAGGGTATAGACATTATTTAAAGGCTTTTCTTACAGAATCTTGGCTTCATCTGATAGGAGAATAACCACATTGTGTTTTATTTTGTATTCATTTGATTGACTGGTGAGGTTTACTGGCTGTTTGTATTAATTTGGCTATTTGGTTAATTATACCCTGTGTCCATTCTTCTGTAGTGAGAGCTTGTAAGGGTTGTATCATATCCTGTCAGATCCGTATGTCTGACTTGCTATTTCTGTGTGTCATGGGGGTGTTGAAAGACTCCAGTTATTTTAATGTGATGGTCCACACAACACTTAAACAAAAGACTCATGATAGTTTCCTTTCATGTAATATTTTTTAATCCCTGGGCTTTAGTGATGATCCCTTTGGTTTAAATGAGTAGGTTGTTCAGCCCCAGAACTACTAGAATTCATGATCCGTTTTTCTGGTTTTTGTCTGACCTTTTACTGCGAGGGTTCTTGACCATCATACTTTCATGATAGGTTTTTAGTATGTATTCTGTATTCACACATTGTTGAAAGTTTTTATTATTTGTATCCTCTTAGACTTGTCTTTTTTTCCTCTAAAACTAACAGTTATTACATTTCTTCTATTTTGTTTTCCCCTTTGAACTAGTTTCAAGTGTGATTTGGAGCTGAAGATCATGATCAGAAGAATGCAGTGCATTTCTGAGCTCCACCAGGTTTTGCTTGTGAGGTTTACACGCCCCTGCCGCCCTTGCTAATTATGAACTGAGATTCATTTTGTGATGCTTTTTGCTCATAGGTTATATACAGTTATTCTTCAGTTCTGTAATTGTAAAATATGTTGTCTGATTTATTGTTACTAAAGCCAGGGTTATCATTGCACATCCAAGAAGAGGTTTTTAAATTGGATTATGCATTATGTGTGTGCGTATATGTTTCTGTTTTTTTCCATACCCAAAATTACAAACCTGCCATGACTTGTCTTGTGCAGGACTCTTCCACACGTGAGAAAATGAGAGTTTTCTATATGTTAAATCTGTAGAGTTAGCAAGTGACCTTTTGTCTTTCATCGAAAAGCACTTGACCTGCAGCAGTGCGGCCTCACCAGTGAAGGAGCAAAGGCTTTCCTAAAGGCCCTTGAAACCAACAGAACTCTGCTCGTTCTGGATATAAGAAAAAATCTGCTTGTTGGTATGTGGTCACTTTTTTTAAATTGATAAACACATAGCAAAACAAAAAATTTGTTCAGGTATTGACAGTTTTTTAAAACTTAATGTGTTTAACTTTCCTCATCATATACAGTGGGCCCTTGAACAACGTGGGCTTAGGGGTGTCGACCCCTACGCAGTTGAAGATCTGGGTATAAGTTTATAGTCAGTGGTTCCACATGTGTGGATTCAACCAACCTTGGATCATGTAGGACGATAGTACATATGTATTGAAAACTATGCGTGTGTCAGTGGACCCGTGAGGTTCAAACCCATGTTGTTCAAGCTTCAACTGTACTTTTCTAGTGTTGCACTTCCCTTATGTTTTTAGCAGCTAAGGTACTAATTAAAGTGAATTATACTTGTCAATTTTTCTTATCTCTACTCTGAATAGAGGTGAACCTAGATAACTAAGCCTGCTTCCACCAAGAGCATTCTTTCTTTCCTGTGCAACCTCTGAATTCTTGCCAGGAGTACTTTATTCATTTGTCAGATTCACAAGTAATTTTGTAATCATCTTCTGTGTGCCAGAGACGGGTTTAGGGACTAGGGATAAAGCAGTGAACCAGACAGACAAAAGTCTTGCCCTCATGGAGCTTACATTCTAGTGAAGGAGATCAGATAGAAATGAGTAAATAGATAAGTCATATAATTTTAGAGAGTAGGAAGTGCAAAACTATCTTAATGTAAGGAGAGTGAGGGAGAGCAGGTAGGACTCCATTGGATAGATTTGTTAGGGGACAGCTTCACTGGAGAAGTGGCATTTGAACGGAGACCTGAATGAAGAGAGGAGCAAGCCATGGAAGATGTGGAGTAAGCACATTCCAGGACAAGGAGGCAATGAGTATGTAGGCATGTAGGTGGGTGGAGTATTTAAGGAAAAGCAAGGAGACCAATCTGGGCAGAGTACCGAGTGAAGAAGAGTGTGGTATGACATGAGGTCAAGGAGCTAGCCAGGGGTCTGCTCTTGTAAAGTCTTGAAGGCCAGAGTAAAGATGTGGATTATTCTAAATGAGTAGAGGGGTTTGAACTGGAAAAAGGCATGATGCAAATCGTATCTGAATAAGGTGACCTGGTATAGAGAAGGGACTTGGGAGGATAAAGAAGAGGAACAGGGGGCTTTCCTGGTGGCGCAGTGGTTGAGAATCCGCCTGCCGATGCATGGGACGCGGGTTCGTGCCCCGGTCCGGGAAGATCCCACGTGCCGCGGAACGGCTAGGCCCGTGAGCCATGGCCGCTGAGCCTGCGCTTCCGGAGCCTGTGCTCCGCAACGGGAGAGACCACAACAGTGAGAGGCCCGTGTACCTCAAAAAAAAAAAAAAAAAAAAAAAAAAAGAGGAACAGGGTGACCAGTTAGGAGACTATCACAGTGCTCCAAATAAGAGATGTTTATGGCCTAGGTTAGGTTGGAAGTTTGCAGCAAGTGAAAAGTGGTTGAATTCAGGTTGTGTTTTGAGGGTGTAGCTATCAAGACCTGCAGATAGATGTGAGGTATGAAAGAAATAGTAACAAGGAGACAAGTCGTTGATGATTATGTGTGCAACTGGGTAGTATCCCTTAGAAGAAGGGGGCTGATGGGAGGAGCAGCTTTTGAGGGAATATCAGGACTTGGTTTGTTATCTTGGATGCCCTGGTTTGATATCTTAGATGCTCTTTAGGTATCTAAGCGTCTGGACGGTGCTCAGACTGTACTTTGTATCCAAAGGTATCCAAAGCCACTTTAGATGCAAAATGTTTCAAGTTGACCTTTGCTGCTGCCAAAATAGTAGCCACTGTGGGCAGTCTGCAAGATGGCATCTTAGGTTTCTGAGGAAGAAATTAGAATACACAAGGGGAAATAAGTGTATAATTATATAATGTAGATTTCATATTTAAATGTATGGGAAAAGCAATAATTAGTTGGCTTTTGGTTTTAAATGGAAATAGCCACTCACTGGAAAATAATTACTCTAATTTCAATTCATTTTACTTTAGATCATTCTGTGATGAAAACAGTTACCAAAAAAGTTCTCCAGATGGAAGGAGTGCCAAGTCAGAGTTATATAACATGTTTCAGTTCTCTCGGAAGAATTTCTCTTTAATGGCTTGGTTTTCTTTCTTTCTTAAAAGAAAATTATCAAGGTACTTTCTGCCATCTTAAAACTAAGATTTTAGTCAAATCAAATGGCTTTTCTGTTTTTGAAAATGTTGTGTGATGCTTTAATTTAGGTTCCCAGATATGCAGATTGAAAACCTTTTAACTTTTTATTTTCTGTAACATATTGTCGTTAGTCACAAATAGTCTTTTTTTTTTGGTGATAAGAATGAATAGCAGGAGCAGCATTTGTGAAACCAAATCTAATATGAAACTGTTTCTTGTGAGTAAATTTGAATTTTGAAACAGCAAAACAATAAGGTTTAATAAAAAGCAAAATAAATTTTTTATTTTTATGATCTGCCAATTTCCCAGAAAGAGTTTTGTGGTGACTTTAGTTATATACCAGATACATTAAAATCACCAGTGGACTGCACATCTTTTATTCAGGTGCCCTCTGAAAGTTTTAAAAATTTGTTGACTTCATATCACAGAACGGTCCACTTTAAAATGGTTAAAATTATAAATTTTCTGTTTTGTGTAGTCTACCACAATTTTAAAAAAATGTGTTGTTTGAAGATTTTTGAGTTGTATAAAGGTATTGTATTAGCATAAAAATGAAAAATTTAAAAGACCACCTCTAATCCCATTATCCTATCAAGCAATATTTACATTTTAATTTTCTCTTCCTGCTGTCTATAAACATAATTCCACATAGCTTCAATATAATTTGCCATTCTTTTCATACTAAATTTAAATTCTGTGATTCATAGTTATACTTTTTAACATTGCATTCACAAGGTTTCATTGAGTAGGTCAATTTCTTAAATTGGTGAAAAATTGGAAATAACCTCAAATAAACTATTGTAAACATCTTCATAAATACAGCTTTTTTTTTTATACTTCAAGTTGTATGTTTTTGATTCTCTATTAACTTGCTTGGACAATAGTGTATTAAATAAGTTGTTAAGAGTGTTTATGAAGTCAAAAAACTTATGATCGTCTGCCAATTGTTATTTCAAGAAAGTGATATTTTAATCATCAAATAGTACATTCAAAGAAGTTAAGATTTGTGATATCACACTAATTAGATATTATTATTAAAAATGTATATCCTATGTAAAGCATTCTTAAAATAGCTACATTGACTTTTGCTATGATATTAGAAATGGAAAGATATATAAATAAAACGTGTATATGTAAAACATATTAGGAATTCTGTAAAATTAGTACAGAATAATAGAGCATCATGGAATGAGAACAGTTAAACATTTTTTTTTAGTTAGCATGATTAAACAAAGTGGAAATGTAACTGAAGTATACAAGCTCATTGAGCTCTTTTAAGAGTAATTTTATTTCTTGGGCTTTTTTTTGTATTTGCCTCAGTTATTTGGAGACATAGAGGTAAGCCAAATCAGTATCTGGGTATATACCTAGATCCAGGTGAGTATAGGAGTGAAATAATGGTGTGAATTGTGTCACATTTGTATTGTACTTATGTATGCCTAATAAAAGATGGGAACTTTTATTAGAAATTTTTTAATCTCCTAACAAGAAAAGTGTAATTTAAAAAAATTTTAATACAAATGTATTTGCATTAGTTTCTGAAAGTAAAGGAAGGGTATACACATACAAACCGTATGCATACAAACATTTTTTTTGATGGCAATGAAGTTAAAAAACACAATAAAATAGCACAAAATGAACTGAGCTCCTATATATTTTTAAGAGGCATGTAAATCACACAGGATCGTGTGGTGATTATCAATAAGCTACACTCTATGAAATATTTGTCCTATATTACCACATACACTCCATTTTACCCTGCATCCTAATGCTGCTAAAATATAGTAGAAAGCAGCAGCATAGCACAGGGAGATCAGCTTGGTGCTTTGCGATGACCTAGAGGGGTGGGATAGGGAGGGTGGGAGGGAGGCTCAAGAGGGTGGGATATGGGGACATGTGTATGCATATATGGCTGATTCGCTTTGTTGTGTAACAGAAACTAACACAGAATTGTGAAGCAATTATACTCCAATCAAGATCTATTAAAATAAATAAATAAAATAAAATATAGTAGCTTTGAAGGATAAATATAACCATTTTAACCTATGATGTTTGTTTTCAGTAAATTCAAATTAAATATTTAAATGTGAATTTTAATATATGGCTTGTTCTAAGTAAAATATTAACACATAGGTCTAGTTTCTGCAACCAAATGTTTCATATAAAGATACTTGCCTCTTTACTACTGAAATATAGGGTAAGTCTCCACATTTCACTCTTTCATCCAGTGGGTTTTATTTGGTTTTTTTGTGTTTTCTATATGAAATCAAAGGAGCAGTGAAGTTTGACAGGCTTATAGGAAGGTAAAATTGACTCACCTACCCCCCAGCAACTTGCAGCCTTATAACTTGTATTGTTTTTACATAGAAAAATTCATCTTAAATTTAACTTTTGGTCTACTTCTGAAGATTCTGTTTGGCAGAAGTCATGGGTATATCTGTGTTTCTGTGTCCTTGAGATTCAGAAATGCCAAAGGTGTTCTACGATTCAGGAAACTTGAGTGTTTCTGCATGATACATAAAATGTATCATACTTTGGGATCTTTTTTTAAACTTTATTTTTGCATTTCTGCACATGTCAATACTTTTGTTTTAGTTAAAATAACTTGTTACTGTAGAGAACTTATATTTTTTAAAAATGCTGGCTTAGGGCTTCCCTGGTGGCGCAGTGGTTGAGAGTCCGCCTGCTGATGCAGGGGACACGGGTTCGTGCCCTGGTCTGGGAAGATCCCACATGCCGCGGAGCGGCTGGGCCCGTGAGCCATGGCCGCTGAGCCTGCGCGTCCGGAGCCTGTGCTCCGCAACGGGAGAGGCCACAACAGTGAGAAGCCCGCGTACCGCAAAAAAAAAAAAAAAAAAAAAAAATGCTGGCTTATGTAAAACCTTTGTACAAAACCGATCCTCTTTTTAATGGGCTTGGCATCATTGTCAAGTGCCTTTTTGATTCCTTTCGACGTGTGCACGTGTGACAGTTGCTCTGTAGACCTTTGGTGCATCTTGATTCCTTGTTTTCATGCTTTGTCAAACGTAGTCTTGGCCGCAAAGAAGCCTGTAAGTAATGGAAGGAAACACTCTGCTGGTAAAGAATGCTACCCTCCTGAAGCGCTACCACCTGGAGTGTCTGGTTTCCGGCCATTGTGTCCTGCAGAAAGTGCAAAAAGCAACAGGTAAGCTGTTTGCATTCCCTGTCTTTTTCAGTCATTTAGAGTTCTTTATTTTGGAACTTGTATTATGTGGGTGGTCTCTGGTGCTTTGTGTAGAGGAAAAAAGGTAACTCACACATGGCTTGGCTTCTGCCTAATGAGCCCTCTAAGGAAGAAAAATTAAAAGTAATTGGGAGTTTCAAGTTGTTTCTCAAGTGTCACAACAGAGGTAACTCCGTGGGAGTCTTGAGGAGACTAAAATGATCACCAATTGTGCATGTGAGAAAAGTTTGATTAAAGGCAGGTGTAGTTGAGCGAAGCCCTACAGCACAGAAGTAGGAATTTGGATACGTACGAATGGGAAAAAAGACATTTTAGGCATGGGAAATAGTTTAATGCAGAATGGATGAAAAATATGCATTAGAGCTATTCTAAAGGAACTGGCTTATTAACTCAGTAAATCAGATTTAGTGAGTCAAACTAGCATTACCTGATTTCTTATCCAGGGGATAGCTGTTCATAGTAATTTTTGTCCCAGAACAGTAAATAAAATGGTTGAATTATAGCTTTAGGCTTGCTAAGTGAAATAGATGGCTCTAGATGATCTTCAGGTGACTTACTTGGTAGTAATCAGGAAATTGGGGATTAACAATTGCTTAAGAAAACAAAGAGAATTGATTTTAAATAGTACTTGAAGTAGTTACTGTGTAAAATATCTGTTCAGTTGCTCATGTTAAATGGATGTTTCTACTCCCCACTGGACAACCGACTACTTTTTTGCAAATGGTAATGTGAATTGCTGTTGCATAAACTATAGTGCTGAATCGCCAGTGTTTGCACTTGAGTTTCACAGCTCTGTGGTTTCCTGTCTTCTTCCTGAGACACTTAATCGCAGGTCCATCCTCGTCACACAGGGGGGTAAATTAGAGAACGATTAATATCACCATTTAAAGAAGAGAGACTGAAATCTCAACCATCCTGAACATAGGAGCTGAAGGGGCCTCTCAGCAGTTCAGAGAGTGATTACCAAGCCAGTAGGCTGAATTCTGTTGTGTTTTCTCCGTAGCAGAGCCCTCCAGGTCCTTGTTTTGAGCTTATTTATTTTTATACACAATTCTGTATGGATACTGTTCATACTACTAAATAGTTGTATTAACTGGGTTTAACTGGTGATGTATTTACATGAAGATCTAACTTCGTTTTGTTGCTATCTTTTTAGGGGCTTTCCATTCATCAAAGCTCGTGATGTATGTAATCAGTTGCTGGTGTGTAGCTATCACATTTATGATATATAGGGCTTGAATTGGGAAAGGTGGATGGTCATTCTTCTTGCTTTTTAAACTGACAGAGCCTTACATGAAGCATTTCCCTCTCTGAAATAAATCCATGTAAAACATGTTTGGTCGCTCTCCCAATGCAACTGTGTAGTTGTGTGGATTTGGCACACAACGGGCAGCCTTGTGGCTATGTCTGTAAACAAGGAAGCCTGTTTTCCAGTCCGCAAATCAGCTGTTACCCAGTGAAACGAACTTGACTGCCATTTCTGACCCCTCACATGGAGCTGTCATACTCAAGAATGTTCACATGTTTTCAAGAAACGTTGTTTGAGGGCTGTATGTACAAATTCCTGATCTGAAAGCCAATATAAAGCAACACCTCCCAAACCTCTGCTCTCTCACCAAGGCCACACACATTCCCTCGCTTATGGCCTCGTGGCAAGCGAATACTGTCAGTATCAGATTCTCCTTCCCAGTGGTCTTGGGAGACTGCCTAGTTGCTCTGTGAAAGGCACCACTGCTGAGGTTGAGAGAAGAGCATCTTGGGTGTCAGTCCTGGCCTTGCGTTCCCGGAGAGAGGGGTGTGCACCTCGTTCTCCTGTTAGGGTTTTCCTAGGCTGCAGGGTTTGCTGCTTGTTGTCAAAATGATGTCCTAGTGACTTGTCTTCTGCGTGGTTATATAATCCCAGCACAGTTCTTTATGATGTGTAGACTTTTATGGGGTTGTGGCCAGGTCAGTTTTTAATGTTTGGAAATGTCCTATTGAACAACACTGCAGTGGCAGTGAGCTTGCTGGGAGAATTGTTGCCCTAGTTTTGGCTTAAGGGTGGTGAGAAGATGAAATTTTTGATGGGTCAGTTTTAGTTGTGTGTGTGTATGTGATTTATTTTTTAAAATTCTAATGTCTATTATTCACAGCTTAGATATGTTGACTTTCTGATTATTCATCAGTCCCTTTACTGATGTATTTTCCTCTGAAAAACTACATTTTCTTCCAGACTGTTTTTGTCTGATGGTGAAGAATAAATTTTTCATTTGCAGTATAAAGTTGATCTGAGAAGAAATGTTTACCTTGGATCTTCACTTGGCTTCTGTGGAAGAAACTTAATAAAATAGTATGGGCAATTCCCATTACTAATCCTAACCATGTACAACAGAGGTCTGTACAGTAACATAGCAAAAATAAGTTCCTGTACTTTTACTTAGTCATTGCCTGTTTTACACTAAAGAGCAGTGAGAGACATTTATAAATAATGATACCTCAGGTCACTTTTGTTAAATATCCTCTAATATTTGGATATTTGGTATCTGGCTTGTGTTGTCTTTTATACAATCTTGTCTTCTTTCTTTGCACTTTAGTGTAACAACTCTGTGGTTTCCTATCTTCTTCTTGTGCCACTCAGGTCCATCAGAATTTCCTGTGACTGTGACAGTAGAGAGTCCTTCACCCTCAGAAATCGAAGAGGTCGATGATTCCTCAGAACGTGTTCAGGAGGAGCCAGAGAAAATCCGTTTGAAACAAGAAGCATTGCAGGTACAAAGTTATCACTTTAAAGCTATAGAGAAGATTATTTTTCAAACGGAAGGCTGATCGCAACACAGCACAGCTTGTGTGAGGGTTCTGTTTTCTCCTCCCACCTGCATTGTATCCCCTTGAATGGTTCCTTAAGCTTAGACCAAGGTGAATGGTGGACATTTGAACTCTAAGAAACGAAAATCAAAACATGTCGTTAGTAATATATTTTCCTTTCCTTAGAACCTTAGTATATTAGATTTAGGGTGAACCTTAGTGATCATAAGATAAGGAAATTGAGTTCTGAATGAATACAGTCAGCTGATTCAGTGCTCTTGTTTTACAGATGAGAAAATGGACAGTTCTAGTTGAACTCTCTTTTTATAAGAGGAAAATATGGCCTCATTTTAAATAAAAATAAAGTTGAAAAAAGTTTTGATGTTGATATTCTCCTTTCCTAAAATCAAAAATATCAAGAAGCTACGTTCTATTACCAAATAAACCTGACCTCTAATGTCATTCCATACTTTTGTTTGTATGGACAGAAAAGAAAAATTGATTTTTATAAGAAATTTTTGCACCTCAAAGTTAATATATTTATTTTATTTCAACCTTAATGCAGAGCTGAACATTTCTAGTAAATAAAGGAACACCATTTCGGGGGGACCTTGTCTTTGTGCTACAAAGTCCACGTTTAATTTTTTAAAATTATTTAATATGATTTTCTCTTCATATGAAACATGACACTTGACAGGTTTCAGAACTAATTATCCCATTATTGTAGGACTACGGGAATTACTCTTTGATTTTGAAAAGAGTTAGTTTTTTATTTTTTAATTAAAATTAATGATAATATAGAGAAATTTTAAGAAAAGAACTTAGAAAATTATGAAATGTTAGAGTAGGAGAAATCTATAGTTCATGTAGAGTTACTCCCTTTCGTTTTATAAATGAGCACCTACAATTTGTAGAACGTAAGTGGTTTATTAGTAAATGGCAGAGTATGACAAGACCCTAGAGCATCTAACCCGCATTCCTTGTCCTTTTAGTTGTGGTGTATTCATTTCCTTCACGAATAGACCACGAGATTGTATTTGTAAAAGCAGTAATAGACAGTGGGGAAGTCCAAGAAGTTTAAACACTGGGACCACAGAATAGCAGATTCAGAATACACTGAGAACCCTTTTAGCTCTTCTCTGTTTTGACAAGACACTACAATGATGGTATCAAAGTGTTTAAGTATATATGCCCACAACAATCAAGAGATTTCAACATAGTTTTGAAAGAGAGAAGACAGGTGGAAGAGTGTGAAACTGAAGCAGTAGAACAGAGGAAAAGCATCACCTAGAATATGCACAGGGACCACGTGCAACTGAGGAGGATTCTGACCCCACCTGCAGAAGTAGCTCCGTGCTTTGATGCGCATGTAGGAGAGAGTGTGGAGTTAGTTAAAAGTGTGACTGAAATAGGGGAGCTCATTGAAGGGTTGTGTTTCGAGGAGTGGACTCCCAGCCCCGCCCTCACCCTCCTGAAATGAGATGATTTCATTTTGAAAACAGTGAAACTGGCGAGAACTGGGGCAGCTAGTGTGAGTTTTTACACGCTAGAAAATTGTGTTTGGGGGAGATCCTATTACAGTTACTGCCCGCTTCTTCCTGCATAAGAAGCCTATCAATCGTTGACTTCAGGGAGCTTTCTGCGCTCATTCTTAAATAGAAAATAACTGTCATTTGCCTGTTAGTTGAGTAAAGCTTACAACATGAGAGAGGGGGAAAAAGAGTGAAAGCATATCCTAGTAGGACCAGGGACAATTTAGGGAACAGAATAATTTAAGAAAAAACCCTAATTAGTATCCTGAGAGAGGTTTAAAAAGAGCTAGCAACTATAAAATAAGACTAGGGTATTAATGAAAAGGAGAATGGTCAGAAAGCAAAAGAGTTCTCCTGGAAATGAAAATATGGTTGCTGAAATAAATTCAGTAGGAATTTAAAAAATTTCTCAGTATATAAAAAAGAAAGACACAATGGAAAATGTGATAGAAATATGTTAGAGAGGCTGCATCTGGGAGATCCCACATGTTACTATTAGAAACTCCAGACCCAGAAAAAAAATGGAGGGAAGCTGTCAAAGGGCAACAAAATTCCCCACAGCTGAAAGTAGACATCAGGCCTCAGATTGAAAATAGTTATGCAAGATGAGCAAGAATAGACTCATACCTAGGCACCCTTCCTTGTGAAACTTTCAAATACTGAAAAAATAAATTAAAATAGAATAAAATACTGAGAGGATACATCCATTCCAGAGAGAAAAATACTGGTCACCTAAAAAAAAAGGTTAAAATCTGACTTTATCATACTTGTCATGAGCACCATGGATCCTGGAAGGCATTAGAAAGATACCTCCAAAGTTTTTCAGGCACATAATTTTCACCCTAGGGGTTTGTATCCAGCCAAACTATCCGTCATACGTGGAGGCTGAAGAAGATATTTTGTACCCAAAGAAATTTGAAAAATTGACTTCCTGTGCTACACCTTAAGCTATTTATAGAAATAATCCAGCAAAATGAGGCAATAAACCAAGAAAGAAGGTAATAGGGGATTCAGTGCAGATTGCAGCTAGTCTAGAATGGAGAGGCTTCTATTGATTGTGTGATTGAGAGCTTCGAAACACCTTGAGGCATATCGTACTTACTAGGTGTTAGGCACTGTTGGAAGGGAGGAGGGAGAGGAAGAGGAGAAGGAACTTGAACTCCAGAGGAGAAAAGGCTCTATGGACATAAACCTGAAGCACACTAGACTATGGTTGATTTTTAACCTACTATTGGTGAGGAAGGGAAGAATCCACTTCAGCTTGACACTATAGATGTCCCCCTTTTCAGTGACACACAGGGGTAATGACCACCTATCTAATTTGTTGTCCAAACCGGAACTTGTCCAAACTCCTTACACTTCAACAGTGTAAGGAGGCACTCTAATGCTGTAACATCAGGACAACAGGTATAAACTGGAACAGCCCAAGGCGGCTTGGGGTATGTGGTCACCCTGCACAAGGGCAGTGACACTGGCACAGTATGGAACGAGGTGTAGTCTATACACAGAGACACAGTACATCTGCAGTGGGCAATATTAATTTCATTGTAATAATGGCAATACTGTCTTGGTTTGCAGCTTTTATTGTCAACGTGCATGTAATCACAAATAACTAAAGTAAACTATACTTAGTATGTGTTAGTATTAACTTGGTATGTACTGAAATGTATTGTGTACTGGTATGTACTTAGTATATATTAGGCTCTAAGTGTTTTTGCATATATTAACTCATTTAATCCTCTGAATAGCCTTATGAGGTTGGTGCTAATATCATTCCTACTTTTGAGAACAGGAAGCTAAGACAGGGAAGGAACTTGCCAGGCTGTACCTAATTTAAGGTTGGATCGAGGCTTTGAGTTTAGGCTCTCTGCCTGTTCTCTTAAACCTTACTCCGTACTGACTCTCAAATAACAGAAGAATTAACTGCACATAGAATAGAATATAAATTTCAACTTTGACAATGTAAGAGCTAGGTTTGGAAGGTAGACAGGAGGTAGAAAAAAGGGAAGATGGTATGAATGTCCTTATTTTACAAAACGTGACGTTGAGAGAGTTTCTAGTTGATCAACAATGTAGGTTTTTAAGTATATCACTACATGTCAAAGAGATCATGAGCAGTGGAATAACTCATGATGACATAACTTTACTGAGCAGTGTGGACATAGGAAAGAATGTAGAGGAACTAAACCCTTACTTGTTAGTAATTCAGAAAGTGAACAGATAATGCCTCCAATTTAGTGAGAAAATAGTCATGTGAGAGTATTACTTGGAAATGCAGAAGAATTCAAAATGACAATAGTTGGATCTCCCAGGTGGCGCAGTGGTTAAGAAACTGCCTGCCAAGGCAGGGGACATGGGTTCGAGCCCTGGTCTGGGAAGATCCCACATGCCACGGAGCAGCGAAGCCCGTGCACCAGAACTACGGAGCCTGTGCTCTAGAGCCCGTGAGCCACAACTACTGAAGCCTGCGCACCTAGATCCTGTGCTTCATAACAAGAGAAGCCACCGCAATGAAGAGTAGCCCCCACTCGCCGCAACTAGAGAAAACCTGCATGCAGCAACGAAGACCCAATACAGCCAAAAGTAAATAATAATAATAAAATAATAAAAAATAACAATATTTGACGTAAACCTCATAAAAAAGGAAATCCATACAGCCAGTAAACAGAGAAAAGTGTACAACTTCATTAAGTAATAAGTGAAAAGTGAGTCAAAACCAAGGAAACTACATGTCAATCAGATTGACAAATACATAAATAAAAAGTCTGGTAGTATCAGGTATTGTAGGCCTGAAGTACTATGGGAATCATCTACCCTGTTTATACTGGAGTATAAATCGACACAACTACTTTGGAAAGCATTTAGCCCTCTCCATCAACTGAAGGTATATAAATAGCCTGTGAGCCAGCAGCCCTCACCCCCGCCCTGTGTAAATGCACCAGAATAACGGGCACAGCAGGATTCCTGTCCATGATTTGCATTAGCACAAACTGAAAACAAACCAAATGTCCATTAACAGTCAAAAATAAATGATGTGTATTTGTACAGTGGGAAAACTATCCAGCAATAAAATTGAATGAACTAGAGCTACAGGCAGCAATGTGGATGAATTTTTTAAACCAATGTTGAGAGAAAGAAATAAGATAGAAAAGACTTCATATACTATGATCCTGTACATAAAGTTAGATGTTGACACAACTAAGCTCTTTTGTTAGGGATGCATGCAGGTTAAAGGAAATGACTGTCAAGAAGTGAGGTTGGTGTTTAACCGGGAAGAGGGAAGGAGCTTGTGATGAGAAAAGGATATGGGGGGTTTTTGCGATGCTGACAAGTATCAATACTTTCAGATTCGAGTAGTGCTTATGTAAGTATTCTCTTTTTATTTGTCACATTCACAGTTTTGTTCTGTGCACTTCTCAGTATACATATCGTATTTTACAATTAAAAACTGCGTAAAGAATCGGTCGCTTCTTGAGTGCTGGATGTGGGAGTGGGATGAGACCGTTTCATTTTAAGCCCTTCACTACTGTTTGCATTCGCATGTTCATTCATTCAGCATTAATTGCACATATTCTATGTACCAAGCACTCTTCTAATTTTATATGTGTTTTAACTCATGTAATTCTCACAAGAGCTCTGTAATATGGGAGCTTATCTCCATTTTATAGATGAGGAAGTTGAGGCCTAGAGTTATAGAACTTGTCCAAGGTTATGTAGCTAATGGGTAGTGCCAGGCCCATTTGCCTCAGAGAATCTGAATATTTACAATATAATCTAAAAGAGAAATTTAATGACTAATTATAAGCAAAAAAATTGCACACTAAAGAAGATGACAAGTTTTCATCTATCCAGTTAGAGAAAAACACACAGTCTGTCTTTCACACTCGTACATCTTATATGTACGTGTGTGGCAGGGATTTTCCTTATTAAGCAATTATTTATTGACCGTCTACGTTGTGCTAGGCACAGGTGCTGGGGATAAACACTTAATAAAATACACCCCCTATCTTCAAATAACTTGCACTCTAAGTGAGGAAGTAAGCCAACAGTTATAGTAGAGGTTATATACCAAGTGATACATCGCTGATGGCAGTGTAAAATCTCAGAAATCTTTTGGAAAGAAGTCTGGAGATAGGTACCTCAGAGCCTTAAAAATGTTCATTTGCTTTGATCTCAAACTCATTTTTATGGATTTATTGTAAGAATATTATTCTCAATATGGAAAAAAGCCTTCATGCATAAAAACGGTTATTTTGTCTGATAATACTGAAAAGTTGGAAAGAATTTAAATGTGTAAAATGGTTAACCAGTAAACCCACTCAGTGGAATATTTTGTAGCCCACACAAAAAAATCAAGGTTATGAATCCCCTGATTATATGAGAAATGCTTGATTTCAATGTTAAATGGAGAAAAGTTGAACATAAAATTTGATATCCAATATGATGGGAGCTTTGTCCCAGAAAAATCACCCTAGCTGGTGTACAGAAGGGTGGAATGGAGAGCAGATGGCAGGAAGGAAAATTATTCCAAAGCCTTATCATTAGTCTTACTTAAGTAATAGAATATCAAGCAATTTTACTTTCTAACTTTTTTGGTTCCATATTTCCATGTAAGGGACATGAATTCTGAATACTTTGTAGGAGGAGGGTACACTTTTTCACAAAAATTGAACACTGTGTTCTAATTCCCTCCATTAGAGGGAGAAACTGTTGCATGTAATTGCACTTTGATGTGCTATTTAGAACCAGTCAGGAATTTTAATCTACCTTCCTCTGACCGTGCTGAGGGTTTTTTGTTTTTTTGTTTATTTGTTTAGAATTTCTTTGAAATCAGTTTTAGAAGATTGATTAAACCATTATATTAAAAGTAGAGGAATTTTGCAATTTTTTTCCCTTTTTCCCCATTGAAAACTTGACTGGCTTTAGTAATGAACCATTAAAGAATTTGAAGTTCTTAGACTCTCAATTTTTTAAACATGTTCTGAATATAAAAATATATGTTCATTGAGCAAATGTTTGAAAACAATGAACTTCTTGAAGGAAATAAAAGCCACCTCTGCATGTACACACACCTAATCTGCTCTTTTGTCTTAAAAAAGTATCCGAAATATTTTGCCATGTCACTAACTACTCTTCTACATCAGAGAATTTGATTAAGCTTATGCATCATCTCCCAGGAAAAACGCACAGATATATTTTGAATGTAGCACTCCTGAAGCCCATTCATGAACTCTGGTTGAGACCTCTTGTCATTCTTAGTGGCTTCATAGTGCATTCCTTCAGACGATGAGCTGTTTTTATTTAAACCAGTCCCAATTCGGAGGCTCTTAGCTTTCTTCTAGGGTTTGGTTATCAACAGTCTTATGACATCATGTTGGTAGATAAATCTTTGCCCACATCTTTGATTTCCTTAGGGTAAACTCCTGATGTAGGATTGTTGTTAGGTACCAAAAGCTACTGTCCAGACAGTGATACCAGCTCCTCTCCCAATGATGGCAGGTAATAGAGTTCCTCATTCTTTAAGTGATTGTTCAAAGCAGTTAACATGTATAAATATACCTTACTGTTTTCATAAGTATAGGTATTATGATTGTTTATCACTGCATAAGAAACCACCCCAAAACAGTGGCCTAAAACAATGACAATCATTTATTTTGCTCACGAACCTGGAGGTTGAGTAGAATATTAATTCTTTTACTACACTCTTACTGACTGAAAACAATACCTATTTGACTAGCTCAGAGTTCTGTAGGTCAGAAGTCCAGGCACAGCGTGACTGGGCTTCCTGCTCAGATACACATGGGAACATGTGGGTTCCCTCCTGAGAGTGTTAAAGCACGTGAAATTTAAGTGTAAGATATTGAGCCCCAAACGTTGGATGTTCACCATAGTTTGTGTGGGCCACAGAGCTGAAATCAAGATGTCAGTCTGGCTGTGTTAGCGTCCAGAGGCTCTGGGAAAGAATGCCTACAGGCTTCTTCCGGCTTGTTGGCATAATTCAGATTCTGCAGTTGCAGGACAGAGGTCCCCATTTCCTTGCTGGCTGTCAGTCGGGGGAGAGTTTCAGCTCCTAGAGGCCTCTCGCTTGCCTTCCCTGCCGCAGCATTGGACCTCTTCAGAGCCAGCAATGGAGAGTCTCCCTCTTGTCCCTTTTGTACTTCAATTCAGGAAGAGTTCAGGTCCTTTTCATGGGGTGCCTGAGTAGGCCACATCCACCTAAAATAATCTCCCTATCTTAAAAGATCAACTGATGTTGAACCTTAATTCCATGTGCAAAATCCCTTCACTACAGCACCTACATTTAGAGTTTGATTGGATAAGTGGAAGGTTTGTGTACTTCAGTAAGTGGTCATCTTGGGGGCTCTGTCAGAATTCTGCCTATTGCAAGCAGTGTCCCCACTTCCAGGACCGAAGTGTCTTAGTTCCTAAAACTCCTAAGATAGTTTATCAGTGTTCATTTTATTTCAGTGACCTTGGTGAAGGGAAGACTACCACCTCCGTGAGCAGGAATGGCAGCCAGCTTCCTGAGTCCACAGTGTGGCTCTGCTACTTAGTGGTGTGACCTCGGCTGTGCTGCTCTACTTACTCTACTTCTCTGCCTCTGTTTCCCTCATCTGTAAAATAACATGGAGTTAGTGATCGTTCTTTCCTCGTAGGGTTGTTTGTTTTATAAATTTATTTTTGGCCGCATTGGGTCTTCGTTGCTGCTCGCCAGCTTTCTCCAATTGCGTCGAGCGGGGGGCTACTCTTCGTTGCGGTGCGGTGGCTTCTCTTATTGCGGAGCACAGGCTCTAGGCGCGCAGGCTTCAGGAGTTGTGGCACGTGGGTTCTAGAGCGTAGGCTCAGTAGTCGTGACGCACAGGCTTAGTTGCTCTGCGGCATGTGGGTTCTTCCTGGACTAGGGCTCGAACCCGTGTCCCCTGCACTGGCAGGCGGATTCTTAACCACTGTGCCAGTAGGGAAGCCCCCTCTTAGGGTTTTGATGATTCGATTATTTAATACCCAGGGAACTCCAGGAACAGTGCTTGACTGTAAATTGCTTTAAAAGTGGTTACTTTTTTAAAACATGCTTTTGAATCTGCAATTATGCAATTCAGGTATGCTAAGCAGGTTCGTTAATAGGACTTCCTGCTATAAAGAGACCCACAAATAAAAATAGAATTTTTCTTTCTTGGTCGTAACTTCTTATTTCTGACTTACTATGTTATATGCATATGCCTTTTATGGTGGGCTGCCACAAATTTATGTTGGAAAGAGTGGAATTTAAATAAATCTTTGCAAATTTGATAGATTTTGATCATTCATTTCACTGGCATGGTATGATATGACCAGTAGCAGACTAAAATCTGAGTTCACTTCTGGCTCTGCCCCTAAATCCTGATGAGACCAATAGCTGGAAAGGCTTTTGGATATTATACTATGAATTAGTTATAATATTGACTCTGTTTGCTTAGGAAACCCTGGAGCAGTGCCTAAAGCAGTTAAAGGAGGAAAGAGTAATAAGACTGAAGGCTGATAGACGAGTCAGTGAGGTAAACACGTTTCATCTGCTTTTGAGAGTGTTTTGGTTTTATTTCGATTTGATTTTAAGCCATATACACATATTTTGTAAGCTTTAGAACTGTAATATGTTGCAAATTGGTGGTATCATATGGACTTTTGCATGTACTGGTATTTAGTGATCATATGATCTATATTCCAGAAAGCATGTTTTTAAAGATGTGAAAATCTGGTTTTGTGTATGTGTGTGTGTTTGTGTGTGCTTTTATATGACATTAGCTTATTTCCTGTTCATGATTCTTTGATTCAAGAAGGCACCTTCTGTGCATGTATTGTATATACAGTAACATAAAAGACATGATGAGACTCTCCTGGCAATGAATTAGGAAAGTGAATCATTGAAATAAATTTAAGATATTGGAAAACTTCTAAGAATGCAATGAAAGATAAAAATATATACTATGAGAATTACATTAGGTAATGTGCATGAAAGCAGGGCATAATCTAAAAAGTTCTATCTAAATATCATTTATCACAGGGTGAGTGTAGGGAGGAATTTTTGAAAGTGCATCCATTGGATTGGCAGACACTCATTCAATAAATGTTGAGCACCTGCTCATGTAAGGCAAAAGGGGCATCATGAACATTAACGGCCTTTCTGAGAAATACGAGAGTTGAGCTTACAGGGGGTTTTAAGTGCGTAGATGATGAGCAGAAGGGGAAGAGTGCACGGGGGTGAATATGTTGAAGAAGCCAAAGAAAATATTGGTGATCGTACATTTAATAAATCGGGTTGGGTATGATTTAGGACTTTTAAACGTAAGCATTAGATATTTTACTCACTAAAGTTAATTCTTAACATTCAGCAGAGTTGTAATATGTTTTGTTCAAATCAGATTCTATAACTCACTTTCTAATTTAAGGGAAACTTAAAGCAGGTCATTTTCTAATGTGGAATGAGGCTCCATTATGAATTGAACCAGTTAGAAATGTGATCTTTTGTGAAAGATCATTAATAAAACGGTAGCTTGGGTTTATTTATATACCACCTAAGTGTTATATAGGAAACTTTGTTGGGTGCCTGTGAGTTTTGGTTATTATGTGATAAGGTCTCTGTCTTTACTGGCGGAGGGTTACATTAATTATAAATTAATTACATTTTGAGTGTTTTAGTTTTGTTCCTTGAAACTAGGCAAGACTACTTTTTGTTTGTTTGTTTGTTGTTTTTGGGGGTTTTTTTTTGCGGTATGTGAGCCTCTCACTGTTGTGGCCTCTCCCGTTGCGGAGCACAGACTCCGGATGCACAGGCTCAGCGGCCATGGCTCACGGGCCCAGCCACTACGCAGCATGTGGGATCTTCCCGGACTGGGGCACGAACCCGTGTCCCCTGCATCGGCAGGCGGACTCGCAACCACTGCGCCACCATGGAAGCCCAAGGCAAGACTACTTTTGATGACAATGAGAAAAAATCATGTCAGACGTTTTCAGTCTTCTTGTATAGCTGGAACATGAAAATGCCCAGTTAAGAAACACAACTTTCTCTTTGTCTGAAGCCCTTCATGCCCACTCATTGACAAGCATGATCCTGGATGATGAAGGTGTTTTGGGCAGCACTGAGAATTCTCTTCAGAAGTTCCATGCTTTCCTGGTTCTCCTTAAAGATGCTGGGTTAGTTCATTTCTCTTCCTGGCATTCTTCTCTTTGCGACTCTAATGGTAGTTTGCTGAGGAACTGGAGCAATTTTCATCACTTACGTGGCTATATTTAGCCAAATTTAGTGTAATTATAGGTAATATAGTTGACGTTTTAAAATGAGGAATTAAATTTTTTAAGAAATGCAAATAGGGAAGCCTGCTTTGGTAGAGTGGGGAGCCCATTATAAAAGAGTAACCTGTAGACAGAGTAATTAGTAGGTATAGTTGTTTTGTAAAGACTAAATTAAAGGCAGTTTTCATTGAAAATAGTCGGGAATGCATAAGAATTTTCCTATCTTTCACTTCTTTTGCTTGTTTGATAAGTTTGAATTAAAGTTATCTTTGCCTTAGACATAAAAGTGATTATTAATCTGCAGGGGAGATATAGGTCAGTGGTTCTCAACCGGGAGCAATTTTGCTGAAAGAGGGAAGTGGAGATTGATAGTTGATGGAGCGGTGTTTTGTCAGTGAATGAATTGGTGTTGGTGTTGGGAAGGAAGGAACAAACACATTCTTGGAAACTGGAGGAAAGGTGGTAAAGAAGTGTGGGAATGGAGGTGTGACAGGCAGTGGACAGGGTGCACGGTACATATTGAAGCTGCTAGTGAGACAGTGGGATGTCTCCTAGAGGATGAATCTGGAAAGGGCTGAGGATTTGGGGGAGAGAGAGGCTTGTAGTCTGGAGTAGGATGTTGGCTTTTAAGATTTTAGAAGTAAGGCTTCCCTGGTGGCGGGGTGGTTGAGAGTCCGCCTGCCGATGCAGGGGCTAAGGGTTCGTGCCCCGGTCTGGGAGGATCCCGCATGGCGCGGAGCGGCTGGGCCCGTGAGCCATGGCCGCTGAGCCTGCGCGTCCGGAGGCTGTGCTCCGCAACGGGAGAGGCCACAGGAGTGAGAGGCCCGCGTACCGCAAAAAAAAAAAAAAAAAAAGATTTTAGAAGTATTTCATGATTGTAGGTCTGGGGAAATCTAAACTGCTCTTCTGTGATTATAATAACCTTTGTCTTTTCTCCTTTCCTCCTCTCGTCTAGGCTTGGGCAGTTGGCCAAAATGGCTGGTATAGATCAGTCAGATTTTCATTTACTAGGTCGTCCCCAGGTGAATTCTACTGTTAGTAGTCTACCTAAAGAAGAAAAGAAGGCACTTGAAGAAGGAAAATCAGAATCAAAACAGAGTGCCCCATAACAAATGCAAAATAGCCAAGTAAATGGACAGAACAGCACTTAATGATTCTAAGAGTGATTAGCAAAAAGGAAATGACCAAGTCAGAGAGAAAACAATAATGATCAGTCTCGAATAGTTCACATGCTCGGGAGCTAGAAGACTCTGGAGTCCTTTCCAAATCTGAGATTAGTAAATGTGTGCCCATTTCATGATACTGTACTTTTGTAAATAAGGAGACTGGAAGTTCTTGAGAAAATTTATGAGTTAAAGCAAACTATCCTTAATGAAGAAAGAAGACATTAGAGAAAATATTCCAGATTTTAAATTGTATAAATGTCTGTTCTGTTCATATTTTATCTAGGTTTCTATTTGTATTCAGTCAGCTTACAATGAAGGAACACTAATGAAGGTACACATACTGATATAATTTTTAAAATAAGTAATCCAGACATAGCTAATAGGTAACATATTAGAGTGAATCACCTGGTTATGGGAATGGGAGGGGAAAACCTGTCAGCTTTTCCTCTAGCCTTACTTGGAGCCCCCATCAGCCAATCTCAGAGTGGCCTTGGGAACTGACAGCTTGAGAACACAGTCTGGTCACAAACTATATACGGTTTACATGTGCCTGGAGGATAGCAAAGAAATTAATTATCTTACAGAATAGGGTTTTACTTTTAGTGAGGGAAAGGAAATGGGTAATAACTACCCCAATCACCAAAGTCTGAAAACGTAGCGGACATAGCCTTGGATATAGCTAGGTTAAGCTGAGAATCACTTGGCAAGATATAATTACAAAAAAAACTGGCTCTGAAATCTTCTGATTAATCAATTGACTGTGTTAATAATAAGATTACAGAGTAACATTGAAGTTTTGAACTCTACTTTTTAATGGTTGGCTTTGTTCATCACTGAATTTTTGTCTTGTCTTTTGTCTTCCCCTCCACTTTCCGAAAATTACAGGTGATGCTAGGATTCCTTTGCCTCTCGACTCCTTCCGTGTCCCAGCGTCTACTCAAGAGGCCTTAGAAACTTCCAAAGACAACCTGGGGGTGCCAGTCACAGAGCAGCGGCAGGAGTCTTTTGAAGATTTCATTGCTAGAACATGTTCTCCTTCAGCAGATGTCATTTCTGGAACTGGAAGTCAAAGAAAAGAAGAGGAATTATCTAGAAATAGCAGGTCTTCTTCAGAGAAAATGAGCAAAGCAGGTGAATAGACCAAAAACTACTCTGCTAAGAAACAACCTGGGAAGGACCTGCATTCCTGCTCTGACTCACCTGTAAAGCAGAAAAGCAAAGGAATTGGGCAAAATAATTCTTTGGCTAATAAACCAATTAAAAGTGAGTCTTCGAAAAAACACATTTCTGTTAAGAAAGAGAGTAGAATAGTGACTGTTTCATCAAAGACAACTAAAAGTAAACTCAGTCTACTAGAACAGTCTGAAAGTGATACTCTTGGATCTGATTGTGAATTTCAAGAAAGCATCCATACTCTATCACGCCTAACATAGGTCTAAATCTTTTAAAATTATGTTTTTGCCTTCAAATTTTCATAAATTACTTATGTTTTTATTATAGCATATGGTGTTTTCAGTTACTTGACTGGAAGCCATTAGAGAAAGATTTTTTTATCTACACTTTTTTATTATAATGAAAGTTTTGGTGTACTTTTCCTTGTAACACTTTGCACCAGTCATTCAGCTAGTGTTTACTGAGGGCTTCATATGTACAGTACTTTTCTGGGTGCTGTTGCTTTCAGCAGTGAACAAAATAAAGCCTTTACTCTCCTGGAACTAGCACTCTGTGGTGGGAGAAAACATAAACAACAAAGCAGGCTAAGGGTTAAAAAGAGATGGGAATAATAAATGGAATAGTTTTACCATTTGGTTAAACATCAAACTATTATAAATCACACGGCCAGAAGCCATTGACATATTTTAATTCATAATAACCAGAGAGCCTCAAACATTTACCAAGGCACTTAACCGTGTTTATGGATTACAGCAACGCTCTGAGGTAGGGAACTCTTACCATCCCCATTTTATAGATGAACAGTCTGAGGAGACATTATGTGAGTTGCCCAGAATTACACAGCTATAAGTAAGTGGGAAGTTGCAATGTGACCCGAACCCATGCTCTTTTTTTTTTTTTAATGTATGGACTTTATTATCTTTCATTTGTTTCTGATTTATGTGAATTTTTTCTTTAAAGATTTTTTCTGATGTCAACCATTTTTAAAGTGTTTATTGCATTTGTTACAGTATTGCTTCTGTTTTATATTTTGGTTTTTTGGCCTCAAGGCATGTGGGATCTTAGCTCCCCAACCAGGGATTGAACCCTCACCCCCTCCATTGGAAGGCGAAGTCTTAACCACTGGACCACCAGGGAAGTTCCCCTTATGTGACCATTTTTCTGGCATTTTTTTTTAATTTTATTTTTTATTGACATACACTTGAATTACAGTGTTGTGTTAATTACTGCTGTACAGGAAAGTGACTCAGTTACACATTGATGTACATTCTTTATTTTCATATTCTTTTCCATTACGGTTTATCACAGGATATAGAATATAGTTCCCTGTGCTCTACAGTAGGACCTTTTTGGGGTTTTTTTAAATACATGCACTTTTTAAAAATAAATGTATGTATGTATGTATGTATTTATTTATTTTTGGCTGTGTTTGGCCTTTGTTGCTTCACGCGGGCTTCCTCTAGTTGAGGGGCACATGCTTCTCATTGTGGTGGCTTCTCTTGTTGCAGAGCACGGGCTCTAGGTGCCTGGACTTCAGTAGTTGTGACATCTGGCTTAGTTGCTCTCTGGCATGTGGGATCTTCCCGGACCAGGGCTTGAACCCATGTCCCCTGCATTGGCAGGCATATGCTTAACCACTGCGCCACCAGGGAAGTCGCATGTAGGACCTTTTTGTTTATCCATCCTGTATATACACCAGTTTGCATCTGCTGATCCCAAACTCCCAATCCAACCCTCTCCCACCCCCTCCTCCTTGGCAACCGCCAGTCTATTCTCTATGTCCTTGGTTATGTTTCTGTTCACACACAGGCTGTAACCAGGCTCTTAATTACTTTGTTATCCTGTTTCCTTGTTAAGAGAAGAAGGGTTTAAGGAAGGCACTGAGAGAAGCCAGTGACCAGTAGAAGTGCAAAAACAGTGGGGCTGTCAGAAAGCACACCTGTCTCCTTCCCCCATCTGAGCAGAACTTTTAAATGGCAGAGTATGTAAGAGTATGTGATGACACATCTCTGGATTAAATGATGTCTCCCTGGTAAAACATGTACAGATAAGTCTTTAGTTGAATCAGAGTGAAAGGTGAGATCAGAGAAAAGCTGGAGTGTCAGATTTCTTGTAGAAGGTCCTGCCTGATTGTTACTAAGAGGGCTACTACAGTACTAGTTAGTTCCTTAGTCATGGGTTGAGTGTTCGAGGAGTGAAACAACGAGCAAGATGTAGTGTTGGCCCTTTAGCAGTGGAGTGAGAGGGGAAGACGCACAGCAGATGTCTCATCCTGCACGTGACCTGCTGTGACGGGCATATTCAGGGCGTTTAGTCAGTGTTTGTGGAAGAAGAGGGGGAGCCGTGAGGCAAAGAAAAGTCATCAAAAGAGGCAGTCCCTAAGCTAAGTCTTAAAGGACTCGTGAGAAACTGGTGAGTCAGCCAGTGAAAGGCAAGGATACTCAAGGCAGAGTGGACAGCGGAAGTCCAGAGCCGTGAGTGTGCGAGGGGTGTGTCACAGAGCCACAGGCACAGGCTCTGGAGGATCAGTGCAGTGTCCCCAGGCAGCGGCAAGTGCCCCTAAAGGAGGCAGCGAGGAGGAGGAGAGCAGGTCTTAACCATCCATGTGTGGGGAGCTGGTTTCCTCAGAAAATAGCTAAGAATGGAAAGGACAAGTTCAGGTGGCATTTTAGACCACTGACGTCAGTATGGATGAGGACTCTGAAGAAGCCTGGAGATAATTATGCCCCACTCTTCTGAGGAGCAGTGCTTTATATTTTCAAGTGGGATTTTCACGCTGCCACCTCCTCTCCTGTCCCTACTGAAAGGTTTATAGGCCGGCAGAAGGGAGAACCTGGCTTAAGTAAAGTTAATCAGGTTCCTTTACTGTACAGCTTCTCGGGGCTGCTGTAGGCTAATGTTCATTCTGGATCGTCACAGCAGGCGTATGGTACACAGCCATCCTCAAAGCTATTTGACCCTAGAGTCCTTTTTTAATAGAATGTCTAACAACTGGTTCCACCAAACAGCAATTTCGTAACTTCTAGACCAGGTAATAGCAAGAAGAAAGGGGTCTGAAATAAGGTATAGATGAAGGGAGGAAATAAGTTCTAATTGTATTTAGGAAATTACCAGCAAGACTTGACCTTGGGAAGTAAGGAAGAAGTAGGAGGCGGAGGCTGAACCCCCATCTGTGTGACTAAGGTTGGGTGGTGGTATCATTGAGTTTGGAAATAGGGGATAAAGAACTGAAGTGGGGAAAAGACTTTAGTTCTGGACATGTAGAATTTGAAAGCACCTGTAGAATTCCGAAGACAAACTGGTAGATAACTGGACATGCACGTGAAGACATGGAAAGATAAAAATTTGAATGTCACCAGCACATAGCAGTCATTAAAATCATGAAAATGGATGAGATTTCAGAGAATTGTGAGTACTGACAACGTTTAAGTAATAAGCAGAGAAAGAATTCTGGGAAGGAGAGAGGTGATAGAGTTTCAAGAAGGAGGAAGTAGATGACAGTGTCATCCTTCAGAGAATGTGAATGTCCATTGGATTTGGGCAGTTAGGTCCCCAGTGACCTTAGAGCAGTGCAGTGAAGTGGTGGACAAAAAGCCAGATGGCAATAAACTGAGGGTGTAGGGCTGCCTGTCGGGGCCAGGCGGGGCTAGTGAGGACAGTGGGAATAGGCTACTCTCAAGGAGTTTGGATGAAAAGAGAAAATAATTAGCAAAAAAGAATTTTTTAGAATGAGGACTTCTATTTTATATGTTGAAATGAAGGAACCAATAAAGGAGATCCTGAAGATGTAGATAATAATTTAGAGAATTGGGGAAACATGGACATATGAATAAGAAAAAAAACCCTTGCACAGTATATAAAAATCACTTGTATCCTTCGAGCTGGATGGATACTGGTAAGTTTGGGAGGAAATAAAGGTAAGAAGAGATAGAAGTTAAAGAAGTTTATACTGATAGCCTCAGTTTTCTTTGACACAGATTTTTCAGAGACACATATATACACATACATAATTACCGTTTGAAAATTCTTTCACAGTTACATGTTTTATTAATCACGTCTGAGAAAAGTCACTGATTTTCATTTTGTACAGCATTATCTTGTAAGGACAAGATACAGTGACAACTTCCATGCTTTTTGCATATCAGAGCTGACACTGAAAGTATCTGCATAATTGAATTTTCACTTCTTATTTGTAATAAGTTTATCCTTAGGAGGATACTTTCATAGTGTTTGATCACAGATGAGTTTGGGCATTGCTATCACTCAATCATGTTAAGCATCTGTCAGGTTCTCTCCTATACTATATATTAATTTTTTGTCCGTTAAGCAAATATTTATTTGTGGTCTGTGGGAATAAGATACACCTAGGTCCTCTTTCCTTGGTATATTCACAAAAGCCTCTGAAACTAAATTTCCAAGTCAGGCCATACTAAGGCCTGGCATAATAAGTTTTCATTGTTAACAGTTTTTTTGTGTTTGTGGGGGTTTTTTGTTTTTATTTTTTTGAAGCAAGGATAAGACACTGTCTTAACTCAGTAGTTGTCCATTCATTAATAAGTCAAAGAAGACATTGATGAAGCATGGTATTTTGAATATCCTTTCCACAGAATAGGTAATGGGCCATCCTGAAACTCAGGTGAGATGCTTATCATTTTCAGATTTTGGAGTGGCTGAGAAAACCCTATTACACCTTGAATTATCACTAGAAACATGAATTCAGCCAAATAAAAACAGTGCCTCTGCCTACTGAGGTGGTCAATTTCCAGCTCAACAAAAGTGACCATTTCTCCTTTAGATTAAAATCAAGAAAATCCCCTCTGTCCAGGATGCAATAATGGGGTGCACGAAAGAGGAAAACTGAAGCTATTCCCTCTTTACACCTGAACAGTGAATTCATTCTGATATCAAATATTTGTTATGATTCTGTTATGACCAGGTGCTTTATTGTTTAGAGATCAAGTTACTGTTCATTCTTGGTAAGTAAGAAAAATCCATGTTTTAGGACTCTGAATAGTAACTTTATATATATATTATATATATATATATAAAATAAATATGTATATTATATGTAATATATATTCCACCTATTCAACAAAATTGTAACTTTCATCATCTCTTACGAGTGATGAACTGTATTCACTCTTTGGAAAGGGCTTATAGGGAATTAAAGTCTCCATATACTTTTTATATAAGACTGTGGAAACCAAATTCTCAACTGGGAGCAAACTTAGGTTTTGCTCTGAAGGTTTATGCTTGCCTGGCCTTAGAGTGGTAGGCCAGGAACTCAAGTTTTTTTCCTCTAAGTTACTTTCATTGATGCCACCCTGAAAAAATTTGGAGGGAGTATTTTTGAAATAGCTTTATCTCAGTAACCCTTTCAGGGTATGGGGAACATAACTGTCAAAATGTTCAAGCAACTCTTGTTGATGTAAGTGTAATGGATCAGGAGCAATACAGGAAGGAGCTGGGTACAAACGATAAAAGGCGTGAGGCTATTTCATGTATTGTTTTTGGCTTATTGTCCAAAACAGAGAAAGTCTCATACACTGGCGCAGCCAAGGTCCCCTACTGTTCTCTCCTTTTAGTAGAAATAAAAGAGAGCTCGTTTCTCAATAGCAGCATTCTATCCTTAAGTGGGTACACAGTGATATTCTGATGGTCTCTGGAGCAGAGAATAATTCCGTGGCAGCTCTGACCTCCAGTCACCGGGTTCTCTGTAACTTAGTCTTTCATGGCCAAGGACTATAATCACTATTTCGATTTATATTTAGCATCTCAAAATGGAAAGGATTCCATGGACAACAAAACAGGAAGTGATTTCATGAAGTGTTTTAGTATGGATAAAACAATAAACTATAAAAATACAAATCATCAGTAAAGCTTTTTCTTTCCAGAGAACTATATTCAGAAATTAATGTAAGCCTCTAAGGTGCGCATGTGTGTTTTTTCACCCATGATCATGTTTGTATGTGTGTGCATTCCACTGCTACAGGAGACATGCAAAATGATATCAGATTTGTACTGGTTTCTCCCAAGAACTGTGTGCTCGCAGGGTTCGTTCAGGAAGGTGAGTGCCCTACCACCACATCACAGTCATATCTCATCACCTTCGGCGGGAATAGTTTACACTTTAACCTCACATGCAGGCTTATTAAATTAGTATTACTCATCAGAACTTGCTTACTAATAAAAGAAGCTGAATTAGCCACTGCAGAATCATATTTGGAAATTCAATGAAAATTTTACCTTTTTAATAAAGGCCCAGAAATATTATTTCAGAGCAGGTGGTACAGAAAACTGTGGTCAAATTTGACATTCATTCATCATTGAAGTGTGGAACGTGACAGGTGAAAATTGATATTGATTTCTTTCCTCTAATATTTGGAAGAGTTCTAACAGGTAAATCAAATGAGATGACAAGACATATCAAGTCTCACTCATTTCTATGATCACATCCTCTCCACATATCACTCCTTCGCCTGCCATGTCTTGAATAATTCAATGCCCACAGTCTTTCCAGTCCAGTGTATTATAAGACACACTCAAGCTGGGTTTCAATCATATTAGACTGAAAGCTGAACATTTTAGGAAGGATTATTTAAAACCAAATGCGTCTTGAGCCCAACAGCCTTTGAAACCAAACAATCCTGGGAGTTCAGTTGGATTCAGAAAATTTAGTAATCCTATTTGATGTATGTTAACTGTATCAATATTAACAACCTTCTGCTGGATTTCAGCACTGATTTGAGAGCTGAGTTACTACTGGTCTTGTATTTTACCTAGTTGTGAAAGCACTAAGAGAGTTGTTCTTGGGTTGAACTTGACCCGCCTCTGGGAATGCTCTCTGTTCTATCCATCTTGAAAAGCTTTATTCAAGTGCATTTCTCTGCCTGCCTTCTCTTCACTTGCACCCCTTGGGAGAACGAAAGATGCTCAAATATAGATGTGAACACGGCAGGTGCTCTGCTTGGCAATGGTGTCTTTCAGCTTCCCAATAAAAAATTATATTGCTGACCACCCATTTGACTGAAAAGTGACTCATTTTACTGACACATATCTGGATTGAGATGCCAAAAGAAATAGGTCATTTCAAATTTCCTTTTTAAGTCATAGCTTTGTGTTGCCACACTACTTGTTCAAAACTTAGATCATGAAGGTTCCTTCCTATGACCTGCAAATAATTAAAATGTTCTTCAACAGGCTCTATGAAAAGCAAGCAGAGGGGCTTCCCTGGTGGCACAGTGGTTGGGAGTCCGCCTGCCGATGCAGGGGACACGGGTTCGTGCCCCGGTCCGGGAGGATCCCACATGCCGCGGAGCGGCTGGGTCCGTGGGCCATGGCCGCTGGGCCTGCGCGTCCGGAGCCTGTGCTCCGCAACGGGAGAGGCCGCAGCAGTGAGAGGCCCGCGTACCGCAACAACAACAACAAAAAAATAAATAAAATAAAGCAAGCAGAATATTCCTAATTATCAATCTTTCTCTAGAGTCATATAGTTCTTGTAATTTCAAGGAAGAGAAACTCAAATGTAAAGTGTTACAATAGCCAAGCATACCAGCACTATTATCTAACCATTCAGCAATTTTCTCTGCCAAGTCACTCTGAACCTTAGACTACTGAGGATGTCTTCTTAATTAATTTTTAAGGTTCTCCTTTTTTGAGTTAAAAAATGGTCACAATTTTATAAGTAAAATTAAAGAAAAATACCAAATAGAACATCTGAGATGTTTCCATTAGGCATTATATATATATACATAAATTTAATAGATATACATATATAAATGCACTGGGATAAATCTCCATCTTCTGTGTCAGTTGGACATAGGTCCGTTTTCTTAGGAATAGGGAACTCCTTTCACAATGGATGTGAGGAAATTGGCAAATGTACACCATATAAGTACTTTTGGATGGTAGTGACCAAGTTCTCAAGACACACACACACACACACACACACACACACACACACTGAAGAATATCAGAACACTTAACGTTTCAAAGACACAGGAAGAGAAATGCAAGTTTCCCCTAGAAAGCCTTTTGTTTTTTTGAAGTCAGAATTCTGAAAAGATGTTTTTATCAAGCCAGCTTTTTATAACTTAACTGCATATGCAATAAAAGAGTCCTATCTTAGTCATTTTTAGGGCAAGATTTTCTTTAAGTCCCAAGAAAGTAAGCACTTGTAAATGTAAATTTTGTATGTACATAAACCTGGCCAGGATATCCGTTGGAAGCTGGAAATCTGTTGTTGTTCCTTTTCCTTTTGTATTGAAAGCTAAGTTCCCCATTCTGAGTTCAATTTGTGAAGATCACTTTTATTTTGACAAACTCTATTAATGTAGCCAATTCAAGGAAGACAGGTTAGTCTTCCACCTAATTACCCAGTCCAACTTTTACTCAGTGTCTTTCACCTGAGCACCTTTCACCTCAGAGTCTTTCAACTGAGGATAAACCACGCAGTGTCTAAACTGAGCAAGATCTTCCCAGTGTCTTTTAAGTGAGGCTAACCCACTTGAGCAAAAGTCTTCCCAGTGTTTTTCTACCGAGGTTAAACTCTCAGTGTTTAAACTGAGTAAAAATCTTCCCAGTGTCTTTCACTGAGGATGACCCAGGTACTTCTTCTTGAAACCAAGTTTCAAGGATAACCTACTACTCAAGAGAAGAGTTTAACACCACTGAATAAAACTTAGGATCATCAACCAAAACTGGAGATCCAAGAACCAGGAGATACTCACCCAAATTCGTCTGGACTCTCGGAGAAAGCGGACAGGCCCAAGAAGCCTCTGCTGGTGCCAGGACTCTGGATCCTCATAGAGTTCAGGCAAAGAAGAAAAGTCTGCTCTGGGCCCCTTCATTGGTTGCCAAGACTGCTGACTGAAAAATATGCACAACCCAAAAGGAGAATTATGTTTTATTTGGCAGATTTTCTGAGGACTTAAGCCCAGAACACAGCCTGTCAGATCACTCTGAGGAACTGCTCAGAAGACCTAAGGGAGCAGTCAAGAAAAACCAGGTAGTCAGAACATCAAAAGATTACTATTAATTAAAGAAAACTAGACCTCTCAAGTTAAGGACTTTAGCATTTTTCTATGTATGAGAAGATGAAAGAATCTGGGCTCCGTGAAATCATTCCTTTGATATGCACCTTAACTCTAGAACCAGTACCCTGTTTTTCTCCATCCCGAATCCCCTCAAGGTGCACAGTTGAGGGTTCCCGCTTTGACGTCTGACTTGATGACTGCAACATCCTTTGTCTACTGATATGGCAGGGAACATTTTTCATCCACGGGTAAGAAATTGAGAAAATTAACATAATTCAAGATATAAAACCATTACAATACTAAAAATTCCCAAATGTCAAACAAACATAAGTACCCTTGACCTGTAAAATGGAAGATGCCAAAGAAGGGAAAAAAAGAAACAATAAAGAAAATGTAGAAAATAAAGCATAAAATAAGATGGCAGAAATCAATAACAGTAGAACAATAATTAAATAAATCAAGGTAAATGTTATCATAAGATTTTTAAATTTCAAAAAAAAAAAACCCATCAAACAAAACATATTGAAAATAAAGTAATACAGAAAATTTAGAGAGCAAATATGAATGCAAGGAAGACCTGTTAGGTAGTTAGTCAGACATTAGCAGCAAGGAGGTGACAGTGGTGAGAAAGACAAGAAGAAATTGAGTCACACCCAGCCATCTGGGGACTCTCCCTTGACTCCACCCAGAACGGGAGAAACTATGGTCGGGTGGTGGGCAGCTTATCCTGTTAAAAAGAGGCACAGTAACACAAGGGGACTTCTCCAGGCTGTGCATGCCCAGACCAGACAGGCGTATAACCTACAGTAAATCCAAACTCATTATACCATAATTACAATAAATTACATGTGGTTTTGCCCCTCCCCCCACCCAGTAGGCATTTCTTGGGGATTCAAGGATGAGAGCATGCACAGCAGAAAACTTGTTCCATAGCTCAGGACTGTCAATCAAATAATGATCCTTGTCACTCACCCCCACCTCTCTGCAAAATGCTCCTTAAAAGCGCTCGTAAGCCTTTATAGGAATGCTGCTTTCAATTTGCAGAAACAGTACACCCATCCCCCCCCACCCCGAGAGTGTACCTTTGCTTCGATATACTTTGCTTTGGGCTTGCTTCACTTCGCTGAAATAGCCTGTTCTCAGAAACAGCCTGCTCTTTCTCTCTCCTTCTCTCTCTCCCTCTCTGAGAGTGTACCTATGCTTAACTAAACTTTGCTTTCTGCTTAAGCTTAACATGGGAGTTTGCGATCCTTTGCTTACTATCATGGAACCAAGATAGCTGGTCCAGGCCTTCCACTGACCTCCTCGGTTGAAGCTATTTTGTTACAAAGCATGTCCACATGGTGACAGACCTAAGTCTAAATTTTGATAAAAGGTGGAATTAAGGTGAGACTATCATATGGGAGGAAAAGACTGTAGGAAAAATAGTAGATGTAGGAGATATGTTTGTGAAAGTGCACATTCATGGCAATATAGCCAAATAAACTCACATGCCCACGTTCCCACTAAAACTGTATAAAATTATGACCAACAAGCAGAGAATACACATTATTTTAAAGCCCTCATGGGGCATTAAGACATATTTACCATGTGAATCCTTCAGTGAATCTTGTGTTACTGCTAAGGGGTAGGAAGTGGTGTCATAAGGGAGTTTTGTGTAAGACTCAAAGCTCCCTTTCTATATGGTTCAGGCTGGACTTGAAGCTTCAGGGGCCTGGGAGGATGGGGCAGGAAAGGCAAGGCACACTCAGAAAAGAGAATACATACATAACACACTAGGGATATCTGAAGAGGCTGCTCAAGACCTGGCTCAGCCCCAAGGGTTTGACCCCTAGTCCTACTCTTCACCCTACAGCCCTTTAGGGTCAGGACCTTGGCTCACCCTAACCCATTCCTAGCTTCCGGGTATAGAATGAGTGCACATATCTGAATGTTAGTGTTCTCTCAAAATTTACATGTTGAAATCCTACCTCTTAAAGATAGGAGGCCGGGCCATGCAAAAGTGCTTATGAGCTTTCATGAATGGGATTAGTGCCTTATAAAAGAGACTCCAGAGATATCTCTAGCCTCCTCCCATCATATGAGGATACAGAGAGAAGGCTCCAGCTGTGAACCAAGAAGAGAGCTCTCACTATGAGGTGGCCATACTGGTGACTTGATCTTGGGCTTCCCAGCCTCCAGAACTGTGATAATAAATGTCTGTTGTCTTTAATCTACCCAGTCTATGGTATATTGTTATAGCAGCCCTAATGGATTCAAAATTTATCTGGAGAGTGGGGACTGTCTTATCGTTGCAAACTAAGAAGTTGGGTTGAGACAACATATGAAAGATTTTTTTAAGTAGAAAATTATGGATTATTGGATTTGAAAGTACTAGATTGGTTAAGGAAAATGAGTACGTGTGTGTGTGCGTGTTTGCAGTGTGTCCCAAAAGTTTTTGTGCAGTTTAAAGATTTACTAACTCCAGAGTTATAAACACTACAAACTTACAAAAATATCATTTGAAGGTTTAACTGTTACCAGATGCAAGTCTGTGTGCCTGATGCACAGTGAGGCTAAATACTGAAACATCAGAGTTTGGAGCAGAGAAAGGTTTACACAGTGCCATGCAAGAAGACACGTGGCTCATGCCCAGGAAAAACCCCAAACTCCCTGAAGGCTTTCAGCAAAGCCTTTTTAAAGGCAAGGTGAGGGAGGGGCATGGCTAATTGTTGCAAATATCTTGGTGTTGGATCCTTTGTTCTAGCAGCTGGCCAGATGGGTCAGATCCTGGTCAGGTCACGTGTTCCTGTAAACCTCCAACAAAACAATTATTATTTTCTGTTCTGCAACTTTTTATCTCCATGAATGGGCTCTTAAAAGTCAGAGCCTTAGAAATAGGCTATCCTGTATATTTCAGGCTCTAGGCAACATTGTTTTACAAAAAGTGCAGAGCCAGCCTGGGTCACAGGGATGGACAGAGTTAGCTCAGGCAACAAAGCATAAAGATTAAAGTAAAAAAGATCTGATGTGGAGTCAGATTTGTTCTTCCCTATTATATAACTATTTATAATTCTTTCATACTTATGAATTTTGAAAAATAAATTATTTTAATTTTTGTGTGTAGTTCCCTCTGATAGAAAATGAGGCAAAACATACACTATTCAAAATTCACAAAACTAAATAAGTGTAAAAGAAATTCAAGTTCTATCCCTGGGTGTACACAAGACACAAACATGACGTGGGAAAGTTGGAGCTGAGGACAAAGGAAATCCTGAGTAAAAATGTCTGTGAAACAGCCAGTCTTCCAGGGTCAGCTTAAGATGTTCAAGAGTTATCAAGTTGGTGGGCCTCAAGTAAAGGTCTCTAATGGATGAAGGAACCAGGTTCCAGATGGAATGAACAGAAAATTGACTAAGGTCTCTCTGACAGGATGAGAGTAGTTGGAAGGAGGGATCTGGAAGCCCCAGGAGGGTGCAGGTGTCTGTGGGTCTGGATGGGAAGGAAGGGCAGTGATTCAGCCTCTTTCTCTTATTGCCCCTCCCCCACACTCAGGAGCCCTTTGTGACAAGGCCACAGCTCTGTGATGCAGGCCTGGGGTTCTGCCATCAAGTGAACTCCCAGTGCTCTGTTGCCTGAGGGCAGCAATGCAGTTCAGAAGATGGAGAATCTCTTTTCTTTGAAAAACACGGTTGCTATCTGGCTGAGATCCAGCCCAACTTCCTGGGTGATTGATATCATCCTTGGGTTCCTGTGTGGACTGGGGCTCTTCCTAATGTTACTCCCCTGCTTCCAGAGTAATCCATTCTTAGCACCACCTAGGAAACATAGAAACATCAGGAAGGTAAGAAACCTTTGGCTTAATCCCAGCAGAGATTATCTCTTTTTTTCTTATTCTTATTTCCACTTTTCTAAACCACCTAGAGAGACTCCTGAGATGGGAACTCTCAGAAAAGTAGAGAACATCATCCTTCTAGGGAAAAGCCAGGCCAGAGAGGGGTTAGAGTGGGCATGAGGATTTCTAGCCTAAGATCGTAGACCAGGAGTTCAGGTATGGTAGAGGGCTCCAGGGCAAGTCCCCAATGCAGTGACTAATGGTTAAGGACTGGATTACTAAGAGTTCAATCTCTGCAGGAAGGCTGACCCCTGAGCCCTGGTTCACCAGCCACCTTCCCACAGCGGGTGTCTCAAGTGAGACCTTCCTCTGTGTTGGGGCTGATCTAAGGGCAATGCTGAGCCCCTGAGAGCCTGAGAGAAGAGGCTGGAGTGGAGGTCTGGCCTTGGGAAGCAGAATCCTATCTGACAAAGCTCACGTGGGCATTTAGGTCTGAGAATGTGTGTGTTTCTTGATCAGAGGAACAGTGACAGAAGAAATCTATGGTGATTAAAACTTAAAAAATCCTTCTTGGGCTACCCTGGTGGTGCAGTGGTTGAGAGTCCGCCTGCCAATGCAGGGGACGTGGGTTCGTGCCCCGGTCCGGGAGGATCCCACATGCCGCGGCGCGGCTGGGCCCATGAGCCATGGCCGCTGGGCCTGTGCGTCCGGAGCCTGTGCTCCGCAACGGGAGAGGCCACAACAGTGAGAGGCCCGCGTACCGCAAAAAAAAAAAAAAAAAAAAAAAAAAAAATCCTTCTTTGCACTCTTCAAAGAAGAAAAACTGAAAATATTTTTATCCACTTTAAAAATAAGTAAAAGGGGAAAAAACCCCACAGAGTTTTAGTTAAATGTAGAAAGTCATGTTGTTCATGAACACAGCTTGCCTAGATAGATGACAGTGAGAGTTGGGTGTTAGCCCCTCATTTCTTCTTCTCTCTCAGCATCAAGTAGAGCTGAAGGGGAGGAGCAGGAGTAGGAAGAAAAGTGGATCTTTGAAAGGTAAGCCTTTGCCATTCAGTCCTGCGTGCCCCCGAGAGTTAGCTTCCATCTCTCCTAATCCTGAGGGCCCAGCTTCACGGTCTCTGAGGATGCCAGTGGCAGAGCTTATTCTTCAGGAAACAGAGCCTTGGGAAGGCTCGTTGGAAGGAGATCAGAGCCCAGATACTTCCCAGAAATTTGTGCTTAGAATGAAGCCATGAGGACCTAGAAATGGGGTGTGTGGACTGTGGTGGACCATTGGTGCCTGGGTTGGGAAGTGGGACCTCCAAGTCCAACTGTGGACAAGTTGTTTAACTTTGCTCAGATTCCTCTGTGTGATGACCACTGACCTTTCTCCCCTACACGGCAGTTGTAAGGGCTACAGGGGTTAATTAACGTGAAGGCACTTTGCAAAGGACAAACCCTTTTCAAGTGAGACTTAGCATCACTGTCAGGGACATGTGGCCTTGGACACTGATACTTGGGCTCCAGAGTCTAATCCTCCAAAGATTTCCCTTAAAGGGCCATTGCACTCAGCCTCCTGAAAGACTCTTAGGCCTCTGCCTTCACCACCATGACCCAGTCTCCTGATTTCCAGCTTGCAGAGATTGCCTGGAAGAACTGGAGGGGACTCACAACCTGGTTTCACTTCTGCAAAGGTAAAGAATCTTTCCCCTTCTCTCCTGGGTCGTCCTTCCTCCCAGAGCCTATAATGTGACCCCAGCCCTGGGAGGGGGAGCCATGGGAGGGCGTGGCTAAAGCCCTAGGGTGAGGGAGAGCAGGAGCATTATGAAGTCAGTGTGGGGGCAGAGGAGGGTTCTTGGGCTGCAGGTGCCCACCCCTGCCTGTCCTGTCCAGCCATCCTGGCCCCATCTGCTCTCCTACAGCTTCCTGGGGAGGCTTCCTGGCAAGGGCAACTTTCATCAGCTCTCATGTCAAGACCCTCCTGGTGAGACGTGCAAAGCAGTGCCTGCTGGAGCCTGTGGAAGATACTGCTTGAAGGGTTGGGAACCCTGCATGAACACCTCCTGTAGGGTTTCCTTCCTTGATCCAGACACTCGAGAGGTGCTGGAAGCACACATTAGAAGGTTTTGGGTAAAGCACAGGTGGACCCTCCCCCTCAAGGTCCTCAAGCCCATAAATCTCTTGAAGCGGAAAAAGCTCCAACCCTCCACCGTTCTGCAGTTTGCCTCTTCCCCTTCAGCCACCTGTGTGTCTGGGTCCCACTCAACAGTCAAGTGTGCTGAGTTCCTGGAGAAACCTCCTCAGGCTCATTCAGGAGAGAAGGTGATAACAGAAGAGTCAGTTCCTACCCTGAAGAGGCCTCTCCTTGTCCCCTCAACTGTGTGTAAGGAAATCCAGAGTGCCCTGGGAGCAATTCCATCTGCTGACTACCATGGGCCCTCAAAGGCTTCTCTGACTGGACAGGAGGGCAGGCCACCTTCTCAGTCCCTCACACTCAGCCTTGTGGGCAGAACCTGGAAGAGTGAGACTGTGGAATGGGTCAAGAGGGACAGCCTAGAGCCAGGTCCAAGTTCAGCAATGGTCAGGAATGAGCCAACAGAGGAGAGTGGTGGTCAGGCCTCAGGAGACCCCTGCCATAGGGTAACAGTGATGGAGGTGAACTTAGGATCCCAATCTTTGAGAGGTGAAGAGGCCAGGGAGGCTGTGGAGGCCAAGGAGTCTCCTGCTCTTCAACCACAGTCTAGTGTTATCTTGGAAACCAAAGTGTTGACAAAATCCCAAACCACAAATGTACATATGAGGAGTTTAGAGGTGCCAGGGGCCAGTAAACGTTTCCTACTACCTAGAATGTCTGTTTTCCAACATCCAGGTGAGCCATGCCTTAACATGGGGGTTGCCAGTGAGTTTAACTCCAAAGTAAAGGTACAGTCAGACAACCAGCTTCAGGACTTTCCCAAACACATGTTCCTTGCTGCAGACAACTTGGCTTCTCAGGTGCCTCAGTGCCATCCCCAGAGAGTCCCCACCAGAGACAGGTTAGCTTCCCAGGAGCCAAGTGGCCTTATGGAAGCCCAAAGGAGCAACCTAGGGCAGCAGGAGCCCAAAACTTCAAAACTCCAAGACTCATGGAAGAGCCAGAGCAAGATGATTGCCCCTACTTACAAAAGAGAGGACTGTAGGAGGCATAAACCAGGCGAGCATGAAGAAAGGTTTAAAGAATTAGGGACCTCTCAAGCTGGAAGTATGAGCCACCCTGCCCAGGTCAGGGGAATAACAGACTCTATTGGGAGCAGATGTCTCCAGCTCATGCCAGAGAAGAAACATAGCCCTCCAGAAAGCCTCTTCAGAAAAAGGATGAGGCTATTTTTAAAGTGGATTTTCCCCAATAAAAAAGTCAATGGTCGAGATGCTCTGCAAAAATTCAAGCCCATATCAGCCACTGCCCAGAGTCACGGATCAGTCAAAAGCAGATCAATCTTGAAGAGTGAGACTGCTGAGGGTCAGGCACTCATGACAGCTGTTGGACAGATCCCAGAAGAAAAAAGAGCAATTCACCATGGACTTCATGCCACAAAGTTAAATGAACACAAACTGGAATTCCAAGTCCCAGTATGTGGGTGTTTCTGCTGCCATAGGCTTACCTCCTACCCAGAGCAACGGAGAATGATGGGTTATACAGCCTGCAGTCATAAAGCCACCTCCAAGGGCCAGAGTTGTTCTATCAGGGAAAGGGAAGTCAGACACCAACATAGTTTGAAAAGTGTAAGGTTCGACGATGAGCAGCTGGGCCTAAGGTGCCTCCCATCCTTGCCCCCCAAGAAGAGTTTGTTTCCAGTTAGTACCTGCCAGTATGGGCCAAGGATTCCAGGTGCCCCAGCCCGCCATCAACACTGTCCAAGGCATTGTCATCTTTGGGGAGGTGTCTTGCCTGGTCGACAGTAAAATCCTTCTTTAGTCTTCCCTTTAGAAGGAAGACATGTCTCCAAGTAAAAATTCAGTCCATGTAGAGAAAATGATTTTCTCCTTAGCACGTCCAAGGTATTTAATGTTCCCCAATACATGTATATATATATATATATATATTTTTTTTTTCTAATAAAAGCATAGTGTAATGGCTGCTGTCTGTGCCGTGCACTTTGTCTTCTAGAAGGGAGGGGCATGGAGGGAGGTGGACGGTAGCATCACAAGCTTGCTCCTTGTCTCGTGTCCCTTCATTGCACCTTATGATACTGTCATTACACAGACCAAAATTACTCTAGCAATGAGATGGGAAAAACCTATGAAACCCACACCCAAGGATCTGGTTCAACCAGTCTTTCTCCTCCTTCTATGCTACTTTGAACTTTATGCAACTGTAGTGGATAGGTTTACACGATAGGGCCGGACATTCCAATTCAGGCTCCAGGAAGTGTCAGAGCCAAGTGGATGGAAGTTTGGGGGGAATAGAGTATGGGCTCTGAGTTCAGAAACAGGAGAAATCTTGCCCCTGGATCTCTTGGTAGGGAATATACAACATCTGCTCTTAAGAGTTCCTTCTCTCTCTGATGAAGGCTGGGATTGAGGTATGCCCTATGAACCCCTTTTAGCTTAGCCATAATAAAATGTACAGCATCACCCTCCCCCACCTCTGTTTTTCCTACACTTTAGAGCAGCAGCAAGGATGGCATTTCCAGCTCTGTGTGTGTAGGTGGGGGGAGTATCAGGGAGGCTGCTGAGGGCTGTGTTGAGTCCAGTCCCATATAAATGAATGGCTGCGTTCATGGGTCACCTACCTTCCACTCTATGTTAACACCAGAGAAGGAGTTTTGGATGAATGGAATAGGGGTGTGACTGTGGGTAGTAACTATCTGATGGTCAAACACTGTGAATTTAGGGTGGGATGTAGGTGTAGAAAAATCCTTGGATCCAAGGAAGGAGGCAAAGTGGTACCAGACTCCCATAAATTGCAGTTCTGAAAGAACAGCCCCCTGACATACAACCACCATCTAAAGGCCTAAAGGGGAGGAAAAGTTAAGGGTCCAGTAGCTCACCATGGCCCCACGCCAGGGTCTCTACCCTATTCCAACTCTAAGATCACAGACCTAGAGAAACCACCTTTAGGTCAAAACAGAAGGTCAAACTTAGAGAAGTAAAGCAAATCAGGGAAGGTGAATCTCTTAATACTATATTTAATAAGCTTACACATCATCACCTCTTGACTTTTAGAAAGGATAACTTAACAATAGGTGTAAAAGCCAGGACTAGGGAACTTGGGATGTGACTCCTAGTCTGGTGACCTTCACATAAACACATGGCCCAAGGACTGCTCCAGGGGAGAGCTGGGGACTGGCTTGTGATTGTGTAGTAAGCCTTGCCTCTCTCCCAGTCCTTGATCACCCCAGAGCCTGGCAGGTGAAGAAGCAATCAGACAGGATTCGTGGTGGTGTGGAGGTGACCTGTGCAAAGTGGATGGGGCAGGGTGCAATGCAGGAGTGTTCCACTGATCTGCTTCTGGCACAGCTTTTCTTGTCTCCTGACCCCCATCCATATGGAAAAGCAGGGAGATGAGGAAGAATTTCTCTAGAGTGATTTGGTGTTTTCTGCCATGTGCAGGGCGCATGGTGGACACAGCTCCAGGTGGTGTCTTTCTCATTGTGGAGATTTCTGTTCCAGCTGATGCCCCTGATCCAGATGACAACAGAAATGGACCCCATCCCCCATACCTGTCAGGCCCCTCAACACGTGGAAATGCTGTGACCTGGGGTGGAGGGGGCAGAGTGAGCACAGGACTGCTCACACCCCTGGTTTCTCCCTGGAGCCAGGCCCTACCTCTGGGCCCCGATTCCCAAGGCAGCCTCCAGAATGGGCAGAGCAGTGAGAGTGAAGCCAGGACTTGTGGGAGGGGTCGGTACCCAGAGGAGAGAGTTGACAGGGCTGGGACCTGAGCCTGGCTGCTGCTGGGTCCTCTCAGGGGCACCCAGAAGTGAGTTCTGGGAATATGGGGAAGCTGGACTTGGACCCCCCTGGCTCCTGCTGGGAGAGTGCCACAGACAGGTGATGCTGATGGAACAGCAAGAAAACAGAAAGAAGCAAGTCCCTTTGCCCTTCTCTTGCTGCTCCGTCTTCCATAAGGTACAGTAAGACAAGAAATTGAGAGACCAAAAGAAAAAAAGAAATGGAGAGACCCAGAGACAATACACAAAGACTTCACGGACACACCTCTCGAGAGACTTCTCACGCAAACACCTTTCTCAGAGATCACATACTGAGACCTCACACAGGGACCTCGTGTTGCTTCACAGACCCTCAGACAGAAACCTAGCACAGATTTAACAGATTTCCCAGAGATACCTTCCAAAGGGACCTCATACAGAGACTTCACACAGAGATCTCACCCAGAGACAACACACAGAGACCTCACATCTATTCTTCAGTATCCATTGACAAGTCTTTCTTAGTGAATATGAAACCACTTAGCAAACTGGCAGCATGATAAATATATTATCAGTTGTGCCCCTCTGAGATCCACCAGACACTCACTGTCAGCATTACTCTAAATGGGGAAATGTTGGAGAAGTTTTGTTCTTTTGGAATGTCACTGCCTCTGAACAAAAGAATTATACATTCCAAATGTAGATTTTCAAATTTCATTCTTAGGTGTTCATTAGCTTGAAGATCACATATTACATTATTTTATTTTTATTTATTTTAGAAGAATGAAGAAAATAATGTTTATTTCTTAGAAATGCATGTAGTACTCTATTTTTTTATTTTAAAAGATTTTTATTGGAGTATAGTTGAGTTACAAATTTGTGTTAGTTTCAGGTGTACAGCAAAGGGAGCCAGTTATACATGTACATATGTCCACTTTTTTTAAAGATTCTTTTCCCACAGAGGCCATTACAGAGTATTGAGTAGAGTTCCCCGTGCTATACAGTAGGTTATTATTACCTATTTTGTATATAGTAGTGTGTATATGTCAATCCCAATCTCCCAATTTATCCTTCCCCCCTTATCATCTCCTGGTAACCATAAGTTTTCATTTGTACTCTTTTTTTAGGAGAATCACAAATTGTAAGCACAGCTAAAACACTGTCAGTCTCCAGTGAGAGAAAATATTTGTCCAGTTTAGTTATCATCCAGTCAAATGGTATCTGGCACATTTTTTACTTTATTGAGGACAGAACTTAAACTTGAGATGGCTTACTTGTTTCCTTTGGAAACATAAGAAAAACCTGCAACAAAGGTACTCTAGGAATGAAATAAACCAAGAAAGAAGCATCCGGACTCACATTCACTTCCCAGAGGGCTGTGTAACTAGCACGTTATTTTGCACATAATAGCTTGCATCAGGTTTGTGGGGTTTGCTTTAGTTTTTAACAGGCCAATAATCATGTGAGGATTTTTCACAAGTCAAATTTCTGGTTTTAAATTTTACATTCTGGCAAAAGTATGCTTCTGAATATTATTTTATTTCTTAAAATGTGGTAATGCCCTAAAATGATATTACACAATCATAACGTTCAGCTAACATACTTAAAAAGATGGGCTATTAAGGATTCATTCTTCAATAATTCTATGAAATGCACATTTTCTAAGACATGCAGTTAGGATCCATTTTATATTCATTATAGGGTTAACACATTGCTTTAAAAATTTTTGAAAGATTATAAAATATATGACTTAGCCTATGCTTGACATTATACATGTTATCTCATAAAATTACTGAGGGAAGGATATCTTAATATCTGAATTGAAGGTAGTGTACATTTAATCTACATTTGGCTTATAACAATGAATAATGAAAGGCTTTCATTTATTATATAGCTCACACTTTCCAAAGGGTACACTTCTAAAAGACTACTGATTTCTCACTGCTAATAAGCAACCTATTGTCCTTGCCTTGGTAAAATCTATTTTAATGACAGCTGGTTCTCTCCCAGATTATCCATTGGTATTACAGCGTCACGGTCTTTTAAGAGGAGCAGGGCTGACACGAGGACTCTTTGGGCTTATTTCTACAAGAAATTTAGTTTTTCTATTCTCCTAATTAAAAAATGTATAATTATTAATTTTTCACTTTACTCCCTTATGTCGTTGAATCAGAAAACAATGGACTATGGTCATGTATGTCATCTAATACTCTATCAGATCACTTTTTTTTAAATAGTGCAGCTTACTCAGGTAAGTTTACTGATCAGAACAAAATGGAATCAATTAGGAAAAAGTTCATACAGGAAAATATCCTTTTCAAAGTTGACTATTTTAACACAGTTAAATAAGCGATTATTTTTTAATCCTTTGAGTTAAAATTGTTCAGGGTGGCCAAGAAAGTCTGGAAACATGAAAAATGTCCATAAAAGCACTTTATTACTATAATACATTGAATGTGTTGCTCCTCATTATTAATTCACAGTTCATTAAGCTGGGCAAAATTACAACGAACAATGTGCATTAAAGCAAAATTCCCATCAATCATTTTCCATCTGTCATACATTCTGTCAGATGATTTGTGTGTCTAATTTTCATGGAAAAACTTGTACCTTTACTCCAGAATAAGAAATCAAGGGGGATCAATCTATTAAAAAGATATTAATATTCCCAGACTCTGTGGCCTTCAGTATTTTTTTTTAAGAAGATTCACCTAGTGCAAATCTTATAAATATTTTTACCATTTAATATGCCCAGACAAAATGGATACAAAAATTAGATAAAAGAGAAAACAACAAAAACAGATCCCCTTTGTTTTCAAAACATTTGATGTTTACATCAAAATATTTTGTTGAAAATGAAGTGATTTTTAATCTATAGTTAAAAGACACTATAATGATATTTAGAACATATTACAGATCCGGATTTTTACAAATAGATTTTTATTTAAAACAGGTCTCACACTGATATCAATAAACCAGGCACTCTAGAACAAAATGTGGAGAGATGGCAATTATGAGATGACTTCTTAATACTCCAAGGGAAAAAGATTTTTTCCAAAGTAGTCCATCTACAATATTAACCCTTAAGATCTACTCCCCTTGATAGGTTTCAATATTATTTTCTCTTTTATACACATTGACTTTATAATTAACTCCTACAGGAGGACATTTCTGGAAATGTTCCCAGATATCTACAGCCACACTTTCGGTCATGATCACACCATGGAAAAAGTAGGGAACATCCAGATCCTGATGATCCAGGGGTTTCATAATTACCCCTTTGAGGTCAGTCAGAATCATAATCATTCCCAGAACAGGGTCGGTCTTTACATTTGTGCCCCGAGACATGCAGATTGTAACACTACCCACCCAAAGGCAAGTTGTCTTCCTTACTCAGGTTTGCAGGGGCACCACTCACTGTGGTAGCTAGAAGAGTCCGTTGCCCCCAGCCCGGACCTGCATTCTGTACTCTCCACAGACACATCGTACTACAGATATACCAGTGGTGCTCATGAAACTTCCAGAAAGCTACAAAATAATGCATGCCAGGCACGGTAGATGAGGATTCAGAAAATGCTAACATCTTCTCTAGGAAATAAAGGTGACATACCTATGTGGCTTTAAGCATTTTTGTGCATTAGCTGGCCCCCTGGATCTGGGAAAAAGCATCTGATTTTAACGTTTCTCAGCCTCATTCTCTGCAGTGAAATCTGAAGCTCTTCCTTCCTTCTCTGAGTCCAGAAGCTGGAATTGATACAGTCTGCTCTCTGTGATTTGTCTCTACCATTTGTTTCCAGTGACCACTTCAACTCAGATATCTCTCAATTCAGGGATCACTCCTAAACTTCAGGACGAAGGTCACTGCCCTTTTCATTCCCACCACAATTTTATGCTAGTAACCCTTTACTGTGTCAATAAATTTATTTTGTAGAATGTGCCCCCTGGACTCCACCTGCTAAATCTGTTTTTTGGGCAAATCATTTGTTACTTAGCTAAACAAATTTTATAAAATCATATTTCATAAAATTGTATTTTATAAAATGTTACTTTCTTATTTTATAAAATTGGTAAGTCCAGGGATTTAGGCTTAATTATTATTTTTAAAAATGTTGGTACTCATTTTGCCAATTTTTCTCTTTTTACATATATCAGAAAATATGTTAAGAACTCAACTGTGAAGATACCACTATTTTTATTTTTTCTCACTTTTTGTACACAGGAAACAAGAAAGTTTGTTCCTTGGAAAACATCAGTCCTAAGAACGTACTAAGTTAAAGCTTAGCATGTTAGATCTGCAAGTAGCCTTGTCTTTTTTTTTTTTTTTCGGTACGCAGACCTCTCACTGTTGTGGCCTCTCCTGTTGCAGAGCACAGGCTCCGGACACGCAGGCTCAGCGGTCATGGCTCACGGCTCCAGCCGCTCCGCGGCATGTGGGATCTTCCCGGACCGGGGCACGAACCCGTGTCCCCTGCATCGGCAGGCGGACTCTCAACCACTGCGCCACCAGGGAAGCCCAACCTTGTCTTTTTTTTAATGATGCTTTTTTCTGAATTGGTTAAAAAAAAAAAAAAAAAAAAAAAAGCCTTAAGGCTTAGGAACAGAAGCAAATTGAGAATTAAAATCCGAATCATTCAAATGAAGTTTGTCAGAACAGTTTGTGTGTGGAGAGGACAGCTTCTAGGCACTTCAGAGAAACCAGCAGGACAGAATTGAGAATAGCCAGCACCTTACAGGGCTTCTCACAGAAATGCTTTAATGCAAAGAGGTGACTGGATTTCACAGGGAGACCAGGGAGAGGATGCAGAGATAATTAAATCACATTCAAGCACCTGTTTACCTGGGAGGTAAGTTCCTTCATATTGTGGTCAGATGCTGTTTAGGGGGACACTGGTGCAGGGGAGGTGTTGGGAGGATGAACTCTTTTCTGAGTGATTTTGCAAGTGTGAAAATTCATCCAACAGAGATGCTAGAAAAATTTGCTCCTAGTAGCGAGCGTCCAACATGATATTTTGGGACAAAAATGTGTATTTGGAAGAATTTTTCACAAAAGAGCAGTGATGGGAGGAAAAGATTCATATGGGCCTGGCTAGTAATATTCTTCCTTCACAATTTTCTTGTGGGTTCCTGAGGCCTGTTGTGACTGCTTGGAGACCTGGTCCCCAAGCAATGGCCCTCTTTGTCATACTCAGGGTAACCCAGGAAGTTGCTTGTCTGAAGCAGAAAAGGTTCTCCCTTCCACTCATGTCCTCTTGCTGATCAGATGAACACATGGCATCATCTACAGCTGAGAGGTGTTTGTTAACTACCTTTGTTTCATAGGACACAACTCATATATACTCTACAGTAATGTTTATCACTGTCTTTTATAATCTCAAGGTAAGAAGTAATCAGTGTTAAAATCATTCTACTGGAATAACAAAGCACATGATTTTTTTTCCCTAATAGTGATTGTATTTGTTTGCTAGGGCTGCCATAACAAAAGACCACACTGGCTACTCGGTGGCTTAAACAACAAAAATATATTTTCTCATAGATCTAGAGGCTAGAAGTCCAAGATCAAAGTATCAAGTTTAGTTTCTTTGAGGTCTCTCTCCTTTGATGGCTACCTTCTCGCTGTGTCCTCACATGGTTGCCCCTCAGTCTGTGCATGTCTGTGTTCTAATATTCCCCCCTTATAAAGATACAAGTCATATTGGATTAGAGTCCATCCATATGATCATTTTACCTTAATTTTCTCTTCCAAAGCAGTATTTCCAAGTAGAAGTTAAGCTTACTGTACAAGCAATCAGGTATTTAATAAGAGGCATTGCTATGGAGACAAAAAAAAAAAGGTTAATAATTGAGGCAAATTTCATATCAGTTTTTGAGTTCTGAGGGTAGACAGTTGAGAAGATCTCTAAATGTCAGGGTTAAAGCATCTTTTGTAGTTTGAATGTCCATCAGATGTTCAGGTAAACTTTCTGAGTGGTCCATATAGCAACAGGAACGAAGAAGACTGTCTAAACATGAGCTGCTGTGGAGATTTCTCTGAAGTTTATATTAAGATATCTACCTTCAGTATGCAGGACTTCAGAAAAAAAGGCAGTTTTAGTTTCAATTATTCCAAGTCAAAAGGGTGGGAGAAAATTTGGAAACACTAGTTTGGAGAGTTGTAGTCAGGTAGTGGAGGAAACTAGAAAAATTCAGGATATAGTCCAGTTTTCAGGTAATTAACAAAACTTCAAGGAAAATTAATAGCACTAGAATCTAATATCCACAATATGTATTTTGGTTTCTATCGAAAGATAATTTTTCTCTCTAAAATCACCCTCATTTCTATCAAAGATAGCCAAATTAAGACAAATTTGTTTGCAAAATAAGTCTAGATTCAATAAACTTGGTCTTATTTATATAAGTATAGCAAGGATTGTGACTGACCATATAGGCTTATTTTTTATTTTTATTTTTTGCTTTTATTAAGAGAATTTATTGCCTCTCTCTCCTCCCAATAGCTCAGACATGAAGAAGCAACATCAGAGGAAGACAGACAGACAAATGGCTCTTTGAGTTTGTCCTGCTTGGCACTGGTGAAGGAAGAGGCAGCTTTCTCAAAGTTTTTATCTGCTTAATTGGATGTAGTAGAGAAAGGGAACAAGGAAAGTCAGAGGGTAAGTGAACAGGCTCTGCACCTACCAAGGATGTGTTATCCTCCTAATCGTCCCAGTAGGAATATTCCATTCATGTTCTTTGATCTGATCCTTGCATTGGAAGACACTTCTTTTTTTAATCTCTTTTTTTAAATTTAATTTTAATTTTATATTGAAGTATAGTTGATTTACAATGTTGAATTAGTTTCAGGTGTACAGCAAAATGATTCAGTTATACATATACATATATCCATTCTTTTTCAGATTCTTTTGCCATATAGGTTATTACAGAATATTGAGTAGAGTTCCCTTTGCTATACAGTAGGGTCTTGTTGATTATCTATTTTATATATAGTAGTGTGTATATGTGAATCCAAACTCCTAATTTATCCCTCCCCATACCTTTTCCCTTTAGTAACCATAAGTTTGTTTTTTAAGTCTGTGAGTCTGTTTCTCTTTTGTAATTAAGTTCATTTGTATCATTTTTTCAGATTCCACAGATAAGTGATATCATATGATATTTGTCTTTCTCCGAATGACTTCACTTAGTATGATAATCTCTATGTCAATTCATGTTACTGCAAATGGCATTATTTCATTCATTTTTATGGCTGAGTAATATTCCATTGTATATATGTACCACATCTTCTTTATCCATTCATCTGTCAATGGACATTTAAATTGCTTTCATATCCTGGTTATTGTGAATAGTGCTGCACTGAACACTGGGGTGCATGTATCTTTTGGAAGTATAATTTTCTCCAGATACATGCCTAAGAGTAGGATTGCTGGATCATATGGTAGTTCTATTTTTAGTTTTTTAAGGAATCCCATAATATTCTCCATAGTGGTTGAACCAATTTACATTCCCACCAACAGTGTAGGAGGACTCCTTTTCTCCACACCCTCTCCAACATTTTTGTAGTCTACAGTTTGTAGACGTTTTGATGATGGTTACTCTGACTGGTGTGAGGTGATACCTCATTGTAGTTTTGATTTGCATTTCTCTAATAATTAGCGAGGTTGAGCAGATTTTCATGTGCTTTTTGCCCATCAGTATGTCTTCTTTGGAGAAATGTCTGTTTAGATCTTCTGTCCATTTTTTGATTGGGTTGTTTACTTTTTTGATATTGAGCTGCATGAGCTATTTGTATACTTTGGAGATTATTCCATTGTCAGTCTCATCATTTGCAAATATTTTCTCCCATTCTGTAGGTTGTCTTTTTGTTTTGTTTATGGTTTCCTTTGCTGTGCAAAAGCTTTTAAGTTTTATTAGGTCCCATTTGTTTATTTTAGTTTTTGTTTTCTTTCCTCTAGGAGGTGGATCCAAAAGGATATTGCTGCTGTGAAAGAGTGTTCTGCCTGGATTTTCCTCTAAGAGTTTTATAATATCCAGTCTTACATTTAGGTCTTTAATGCATTTTGAGTTTATTTTTGTCTGTGGTGTTAGAAAATTGTTCTAATTTCATTTTTTTACATGTAGCTGTCCAGTTTTCCCAGTACCACTTATTGAAGAGACTGTCTTTTCTCCATTGTATAGTCCTGCCTCCTTTGTCATAGATTAATTGACCATAGTTGTGTGGGTTTATTTCTGGGCTTTCTATTCTGTTCCATTGATCTATATTTCTGTTTTTGTGCAAGTACCATACTGATTACTGTAGCTTTGTAATATAGTCTGAAGACAGTGAGCCTGATTCCTCCAACTCCATTTTTGCTTTCATAGTATGCTTTGGCTATTTGGGGGTTTGTGTTTCTGTACAAATTTTAAAATTTTCTGTTCCAGTTCTGTGAAAAATGCCATTGGTGGGGGCTTCCCTGGCGGTCCGGTGGTTGGGACTTCACCTTCCAATGAGGAGGATGCAGGTTCGATCCCTGGTCAGGGAGTTGGGATCCCACATGCAATGCAACCAAAAAAAAAAAAAAAAAAAACCAAAATAACAAAAACAAAAACATAAAACAGAAGCAATATTGTAACAAATTCAATAAAGACTTTAAAAATGGTCCACATGAAAAAAATCTTAAAATAAAAATTCCACTGGTAATTTAATAGGGATTGCATTGAATCTGTAGATTGCCTTAAGTAGTATAGTCATTTTGACAGTATTGATTCTTCCAATCCAAGCACATGGTATATCTCTCCATCTGTTTGTGTCACTTTCGATTTCTTTCATCAGCATCTTAGAGTTTTCAGAGTACAGGTCTTTTGTCTCCTTAGATAGATTTATTCATAGGTATTTTTTCTTTTTGATGTGATGGTAAATGGGATTCCTTCCATAATTTCTCTTTCTGATCTTTTGTTTTTAGTGTATAGGAATGAAGGAGATTTCTGTGTATTAATTTTTTTTTTTTTTTTCTTTTTGCGGTATGCGGGCCTCTCACTGTTGTGGCCTCTCCCGTTGCGGAGCACAGGCTCCGGACGCGCAGGCCCAGCGGCCATGGCTCACGGGCCCAGCCGCTCCGTGGCATATGGGATCCTCCCAGACCGGGGCACGAACCTGCATCCCCTGCATCGGCAGTCGGACTCTCAACCACTGCGCCACCAGGGAGGCCCTGTGTATTAATTTTGTATTCTGTGACTTTACTGAATTCATTGATGTGGTGTATCACACTGATTGATATGAGCCTGTGAGCCATGGCCGCTGAGCCTGCGCGTCCGGAGCCTGTGCTCCGCAACGGGAGAGGCCACAACAGTGAGAGGCCCGCGTAGCATGAAAAAAAATCATAAAATGGGGCTTTCCTGGTGGCACAGTGTTTAAGAATCTGCCTGCCAGTGCAGGGGACATGGGTTCAAGCCCTGGTCCAGGAAGATCCCACATGCCGCAGAGCAACTAAGCCCACACGCCACAACTACTGAGCCTGCGTTCTAGAGCCATTGAGCCACAACTACTAAAGCCCACGAGCCACAACTACTGAAGCCCATGCACCTAGAGCCCATGCTCTACAACAAGAGAAGCCACTGCAATGAGAAGCCCATGCACCACAACAAAGAGTAGCTGCCATTCGCTGCAACTAGAGAAAGCCCACACACAGCAACAAAGACCCAATGCAGCCAAAAATAAATAAAATAAATAAATTTATTTTTAAAATCATAAAATATTATAACCATCTTCTTCAGTTTACTTAGTCCCATGTAATTAATTCTTGTTTTGTTTGATCTTTTGTTAGAAGTTTTATGAAACCATCAATTTCTCCATTAGGGTTTTGTAAATTCTTACTCAGTTCAGTGTAATGATTTGAAATTCATCAGAAACTTGTGTTCTAGAATACTTGTTAGATCCTTTTCCATGAATTTCTCTGAACATGAAACACATTTTCAGGAAGCTTTTGTAAAAGCATCTGAGTAAAACCATTGTCTAAGTAATAAAAGACAAATATCCATTACTAAAAATTTGATTCATTCTAATGGAATTGACAAGAAAATTTATCTCTGTGACACAAAACATTTAAGATAATAACTAGAATTATGACTGATAACATTATACTAGGACATATCCAATTTTAGGAATTTCATATACTTTCGAGAACATTTATATTAATAACATTCACCCTTATGATATAACCTAGGGTTTATGATCATTTATTTATTTATTTATTTATTTATTTATTTTTTTGCGGTATGCGGGCCTCTCACTGTTGTGGCCTCTCCCGTTGCGGAGCACAGGCTCCGGATGTATGATCATTTATTTAGCAATGCTTCCCATGTAAGTAACATACCAAATAAGCCTAATGAGTTTCATAGCTCTCTTGTCTAATAAGATAAAACAAATCTTTTAAGGTGTTCCAAGGGGCCTCTGGAAAACCTGAACGTTATTTCCAGGTCAATAAGACTTCATTTAGAATTTGACTTGGGGGAAAATCTACTTTTTCAAAAATAAAAATGTTTTAAAACACTTTGTCAAATATGATCATATGTCACTGTGAATTAATATTTAGTTATCAATTTAATCAAAGTGACAAAGATTCACATGTAAATACAGATAGTTAAATAGTGTAAAAAGACTTAGCTCTTTTAATATTGAAAGCACTCAGTTTTTCTTCAAAATTATCAAAGACTCATAAAGACAAAATGTACAATATTTGTTTTGCCAGACAGATTACATTAAATGTAAAAAAAAGTCTTTGTTTACAATTTCTCATTAAGAGCAGACCAATAATTAAGAAAATTTTGCAAAAAGAGAGAAAAAACAAATTTTAATTTTCTACCAGCTTACTTTGGATATTAAAACTCAATCACTTTATTAAATTCATTCCAATCTTAGACCTGACTACACATAAAATTCCTTTCTAAAGATTCCTCTTTAACAAACCTCTTACAACTTTCTCTGTCCATTTTGATTTGTCCCTTGTTCTCTTTCCCATTTAGAAGTCACCAGCTTTAGGACAAAACTCACTTAACAAAGTTTTTACATTAACAAAAACATCTCCATACCGTACACTTTTTCTTACCCCCAAATATATTCTAATTTCCTTATAATTCCTAGTAGCTTTAACCACATCTATTATTTACAATTCTTAATCCTTTGAAGCTTTAATTTTTTTGTAAAGATAAAGTTAAAAATTATGAACTGTGTAAGTATTTTGTGGCTTGGCAAACTTATAAATACATTTCATAATTTCTAGAAACATATTCTACTTCATAGTACAAGCTTTTAATGAAGCACAAGACATGTTTACTAATAGAACCAAACATATTTAGTGTGTAATAACAGGTCAAAAGTAGGTAAACTTAGACTCGTTCAGCAATTAATATTTCAGTATTTTGTCTTAGTTGGAAATGATCTAGACATTCAATTCATTTAATTTAACTTAGCAAAACTCTAAGGGTACAATTTTTCAAAGACATTTAGAAAACTATTTAAGTTGACATAGCAAAAACAATTATTGCTAAAAAAAGTTTACCTAAAAGAATTCTTATCTTATGTCTATTTAAGTAATTTGTTCTTAACAATCCCTCAGATTACTCATGACAATTTCATAAGATGTTAAAGTAGTGTTAGCCATCATCTTAAATTATTATTATTATTACTTTTTTCTGAGAAATTTTGTAAAAGAGATAACATGAGCTTATTTGACTTTTAGTAAAACTACATAGCATAAAGCTATTATACTTAATGCTGATAACTCTTAAGATATGTCTGTATTAATTAAACCATTAAACCTGAACTAGATTTTACTTACCAAAAATTATCCTAGATCATGTGAATTTGAAAAATATTTGTATTCGTTTTTGTTATATTTTTGAGAATTTTTATATTGCTTGTTGGAATAAATTAAGTTTACTCACTCAGATAGCTACAGTCTTTTATTATTTATGGAGAAGACTTTTAAGTCTTCTTGCCCTTTAAGTGTACTTACCCTTGATAAACAATTTTAAGGAGACTGTGATTTAGAGTTTGAGCAAGAAAGGGTTTTTCTGGTGGTTTTTGTTTAAAAAAAACCCTCTTTCCTTTTTTTTCTTTGACTTTTAGTTTCAGGTTCTAACAATTGAGATAATCTGGGCTCAGTCTCAGGCAATGTGGCTGTGTTTACATTTCAAAGACATGGTAAGATTTATAAGTTTAAGGGACAGAGAAAAAAGTGTAAATTTTCTTCTGTGAGTTTTGGAGTGTATTTTTCTATTATCATAAGTTTCAGGGTAATTATTATTTTAAAAACTTTTTCTTCTTAAGTACAGGACAATTTTGCTCCAATTATCCTCAACTTTTATAATATCTACAAGAATTTGAGAGGAATAGGTTTCAGGGTTGGTGAAGATAAATGGGCCTTGACTTGTTCCTAAGTTGCATTTCTGGTTTTGTAGAGATTTGGAAGACAAAGATGATTGTTTCTATTAGCTCTTGAATATTGGCTTCCAACTGATCTTTTCCTAATTATTTGTAGGAGGGCCTAAGGAATTGCTGAGGAGATGGGGCAATTTTTAAAATTTTTCTTAAAAAGGGGAATTCATGTTGGATCTTTAATTTCTGTTATTTCATCTTAATAACGATTCCCTAAGGCTAGCTGTTATACATGATTTTTCCTTTCAATTTGATCCTTCCATAAATACCAATATGACAGCTGTTTATGATGAGAGCTCTCAAAAAGGGAATCTTTTAAATACAGCAAATTTAAAGGATCCATCATCTGGCCATTGAGGAGTAAGACCTTTCATTAATTTCAAATAGTGACTCAAATCAGTAAGCCTTTTTATGGAACGACCCAGAGGTAACTTTTCAGGCTTAGAATAAATCCTTACCATGGATGAAATAAGCATACTTTCAGATGGAGAGGGCACGGATGATATAGCCCCTATAATGTGAAAATTCATTTCCAAGGATAATCTAAGAAAGCAAAGGCCTTCATTGCACAGGCAGTAAGGGTGGTATAATGCAAACTGTGTCCCTGGTCTCTCCTGGGAAGTTGAGGCACCTCTGATCCCAAACCTACTAATCTGTGACATCAGGCATATGCTGCTGGAATGGGACTTTTCCAACACTAACAAGGCAATGAAGGTTGAAACAACAAAGGCCCCTTATGGACTGGGTCCCCTTAGGACAAACTCCTCTGACAGCTGGCACAACAAGACTAGAGTGTGCTGTTTATGACTTTGTGTCTCAGAACTCCAGTCAATTCAACTGGTTACCAGATGCACCCCAGTAAATACACCATCCAGATGGTGGAGACCAGAGAGAATATTCTCACTGGACAAAAAGCCAAATTCTCAGGACACAGAAAAATACAGAAGGAAAAATCTCATCCAGTTTTTATACAGAGGACTGACAGCAAAGTTTGTCTTAATAGGCACTGGACTGGAGAGAACTGGTAACTCACCAGTCTGTGAGGCTGTCTCAAACAGCAGGCTTATAGGGCCTATGCCTGTATTCTGCCCTATGGTTCTTTCTTCTTATGAAACATGACTCAGGAGACAGAGACAAAGAAAAACAGTGACTGTCTTTGGGAGGAAAGGATTAAGAAAAACTGAGATGAGATTACTCATTTCCAAAAACCAGATTTTCTATGTCACAAGGATCTTGCTCCATAAGTATTTTCTTCTGCTAATCTAAATTTAGAGATAGAGAAAAGGAGACTCTTAAGCACTTTCCCTCCCACCAGACCTTACAGGCCTGGGAAGTTGAGGAGATAAGAAACTTTACCTTCTGCTGGCCTTTGTCATGTGTCCTAGGATCTCTCAGCTGCAGCAGTCTTGTGGTGCAGGGTTTAGCCAGCCTCCTGGTTGTCTTGTCAGCTGTTGAGGAGGAAGAAATGTCCCTGCCAACCTTCTTGAGTTAAAGAAGTAACAAGGTTTATACAGCCTTCTTGACCCTGCATTCCCTATCTCTGGTGCTAATGATGTCTTTCTACCTCCTGGTACAGGAAGGGCACCATTCACATGAGATATTAACTTCCTGCTTTCATGGAGACAGATAGGAAGGTCAGTGTGTCTCTCTTGCATCAGTCATTTCTTCAGTAACTTTAATTCAAAGTAATATTCCACTGAGGCATATTTTGGAGCATCCTGCCCTGGGCACCAACAAAGTCAAATGGTTTAGAGAGAAAGCAAGTCCCTTTGTCAGCACTGACCTGTGCTCATGGTGATTGTTATTCCATCTCCACAATACCATTGGGCTGGGTGCTCAAGAAACAGAGCTGTGAAAACATGGCTCCTGTCTCTTATAATTTATAGTACCAATGTTTCAAAGAAAAAATTTTATGTAGTGCCTCCTTTGTGTTAGACAATAATGCTGGCATATTTTCAAGATATACAAATAATAGAAAGAGACATGTATGGTACTTGAATTGTAGTGAGACATTAAAAATTCCCCCCCCCAAAAAATCTTTTTCTTTATACTTATAAGGAAAAAAAATGTAGATTCATTTTGGATAAGATAAAGAAAATTTATGAAGTGATAAATCTAACCTGAGAAAGTAGAAAAGAACACAGTACACAGGCTCTGAGCATTCTACTCACAGAAAATATTGTCCTGTTCTTTTGCAATATGGACTTGTTCCCCTGTCCCTATGTCTGTCTCTTCCCCTCTCTGTTTCTGCCCCTCTTCTCTCTCTCCCTCACACATACACACATTCACTCCCCTACAAAAAAACCCATTGAGTAAATGCTAATTGGCAGACACTGTGCTCAAACTGAGGCTACAGTGGTGAGTTAAAAACAGAGATAATTTTTCCATCCTCATCAAACGTATATTCCAAGATGGAGAAAGTGAATACTAACCAAAGAGTCACACAACCATAATATTGCAACCACAACTAAAAACCATAACCACTGAGTTAAGCTAAGCAAGCCACTATTGTCAGCTTTCTCTCAACCCTCAGTAGAGTGTGTTTCACTTAAAGGCCTTGAGTAAGTCACTATTCTGTTGAGAAAATCCAGGACATTTCTCAGTCTTCCACATCTGAAATTATGCAGTTTGGAATGTCAGGAACAAGAGTGAGGGGAAAGGTCATTCAGAACTGCAACTAACCAGTTTCTCTCTTTCTGACTGCTGCAATAACCTCCTGGTCTATCCTGTGTTTACTCCCATTCCTCTGGCCTGTTCACAGAGCTGCCAAAGTGGTCCCTTAAAATTTAAGCCTGATTGTGCCACTCTATACTCAAAATCATCCAGTGAATTCAATTTAATTACAATAAATCCAAAGTTCTCACCAAGGCCTCAAAGTCCTTTTTGATCTGTTCTCCCCTCCTCCCATGTCTCTCTTGGCCTCATTCCTACCACTCTCCCCCTTGTTTTCTGTAATCCAGCCAAACTTGCTTCTTCTCCAGCTTTTACTAAAACACTACTTAGTAGACAAACAATTTAACTTAAATTGGGCAAAAAATTTAATAAGACACTTAACCAAAGAAGATACAGGAATGGTAAATAAGCAACATTTAAAAATGTTCAGCATTATCAGTCATCAAAGAAAAATTAAAACCACAATGCAAATAACTTCACATCTACTAGAATGACTAAAATTAAAAAGATTGATAGCATCAAATGTTAGTAAGGATGGAGAACAACCAGAAGTCTCATACATTCCTGAAGAAAATGTGAAATGATGTACTACTTTGGAAAACAGTTCAGCATTAATACAACCCCCTAATTTCACCCCCTAGGAATTTAAATTAGAAAAATATGTCCACACAAAATTTGTACATGAACGTTCATAGAAACAACTTTATTCATGATTGTGAAACTGAGTAGGATCCTGTGGGGCCTTCCCAGTGACAGACTCCCAGTGTTCCCTGCTTCTTGTTTGTAGAACAAAGCTTTAGTCTCCTAGGCCTCCCTTGATTTCCAGAGAGCAGTTAATGATTACAGAACTGACAAAATTCAGAAACAAAGGAAAAGCAGTCAAGCAAGAAAAGTAACAATAGATTGAAAAACAGTGTTGTCTATATCCCTTTCTCCTCAAGGGATATAGATAACAGTCTGACACATGTCCTTGATGTGGTGCTCCAAGGACAATGGTGCTTCAAGGACAAAGGACAACCCTCTCTGAAAAAGTGTCAGCGTTACACCCCTTATCAGACCCTTAATTGCCCTCCCCACCATGTTGTGATGCTTATGAAATTCCTGAGCCCAGCTGGGCCATGAGACCTGTCCCAAATAAGAAAAGGCATCTTCCCTGTCCCACTGCCACCCTATAGAAGGAAAGTATATGTGCCTCGACCAATTAGTAAACGAAATTTTCACCTTGGAGCATTCCTTTGTTTTCTGGCTATAAAAACTGATCAATAGCACATGTTTGGGGTCCACTCCCCCAGACTACTAGGAAGTCAGCCTGCTGTTCTGGCAGAGACACTTTCCTCTAATAAATTCTATCTTCTTTACATTCTGCCTTGTGTCTGGAAATTCTTTTCCAACCCACGTATGGACCACGACACTTGAGAGTTTTTTGTAGACACTAAGGCTCTCCACCTGATGGAGGATTTGACTACATGCTGATCACAAGCATGTAGGTCCCAGACTGGTTGGAACAAGAAGGCTGATGATTAAGGTTCCCAAAATATCACCCTGTCACCTCTCCACCAACTAATCAAAAGAATGTCCATGAACTGATAATTCACCCTGAGACCCTCACTCCTAATGTTGTCTTTAGAAACACTTGCCCAAAAGTCTTCAGGGAGTTTGGGTCTTTTGAGCATTAGCTGCTTGTTATCCTTGCTTCACATCCTGCAAATAAACACTGTACTTTCCTTCACCACAACTGGTATCAGTAGATTGGCTTTGCTCTGCATTGGGTGAGTGAATCTGTGTTTGGTTTGGCAATAATTTAGGCAACCATGAAGGGGCCACCATCCCTAGTGGGCATCTCAACCATAGCACACTGGCCCCTGACCAGTGGCAGCTCATGGATACTACTCAGCAGCTGCTTGGGCACCTTTGTCTCAGAGATGGCCCTGAACACTTGCCACTGACCAGGCATCATTGGCCCATGGCACTTTTGATTTCTGTGGTAAAGGGAAAAAGACACATGCTTTGCTGGTTGAGATTTCTCTAGTAAGTAGTGGAACTTGTGTGTGATAATACCAGGGTATTCATTCTCTTAGCCATTTGGGTCTGTCAGTGGCTAACCATTTGTTGGGATTTTCCCTTTTGGGCTGAGGAGTTTGAAACCCTGAGAGACTACATTTGTTTGTTTGTTTGAGATTTTAAGATTACCAGCCATAAACAACTGAGAATGGGTAATCAGAGCTCTGTTTCATCTTATATTCCCTACGGTGTATTTTGCAGAATCGGGAAATTCTTAGCTCTTAGTTTCATGGGCTCATACCCATGAAAAGGAGAAGGTGATATTTTTCTAAAATCATGTGGTCACAGTATTCTTTAGGCTCTGGAGAATAATGACCCAGATGGGGCACTTTTTGACATTCTAAAACTTGTTTTTGCGAATGAAAAAGCTGGCTTGTTAAAAGTATCTCTTCACTATTCTGACCAGAAGGAAACAAATCTTACTAGGAGGAACTTACATTTTTCCCCCTGTGCCTTTGAAATGTAAATGTTCTACCCTGGGCTCTAATGTGCTCTCACTCACTCTTGTCTATACCATCGCCAATTCCTGAGACTGAGGGGGGAAAAAAAGGGAGAAGAGTCCTTTTTAAACTCAGGCAGGAAAACTGTGAGATCTCTGTTTGTCTGGAATGTATGTATGTCCATGTGTACATTATAAATATATCTCTTTTCCTTTGGATGGTATTATCAAAGTTAGTTTGTAAATGAGCTCTATTTAATTGACTTAAAGGAAATTAAGCACTTACAGAAATTCTCAGAAATATAAAAGAAACTAACTTGAAAGAATTTCAGATTCATGTGATCCGAAAAATACTCAATATTAAATTTGGGATAATGGCTGACTTGGTCTAATGTCTCATAAAGTTTTCTTGGGTAATCTAAACATAATTTTTGAGAACAAGTGAATAAAATAGAGGTAAATGAGACAAGAGTTTTTAGGTGAACTCTGGGAATAATTATGTTTTAGGAATGTCTACTTAAAAATAGCTTTTCTGGACGTTTTAGTAACTTGAAATTTTAGAGTTTAACTAAATTAAGCTAAATGATGAGAATTCATTGAATATTGAGGTCTTTTCCAAATAAAATAATATACTGAAATATTAATTACTAAACATTGGCTTCCTTTTACAGAGAAAGTAAAGATATTTAAGACTATTAATAAATATGTTTGGTGTCACACTGAGACATTTTCCATAAGAAAGCACATATTTTTAGAAATTATAAATAGCATTTATTTATAAATTTGCCAATCTACAGAATGCTAATGTAAAGAACAGCTCATAATTGCTTACTTCTTAATTTTCACTAGGAATTTAGGTTTTTAAGACTTGAGAATTCTAATTAAATATGTAATTAAAGCCACTAGAAATAAGGAGAACATTTTAGTATACAGGGTAATAGGATGTGTGTTTTCATTAAAAGAAGGTATGAAGAATAGGAATTTATTTTCTTAAAGAAAAAGGAAGTAATTTTCTCTTAAAGTTGGTTATTTCTAAATAGGAAATAAAATAAAGGGCAAGTTAATATGAATATAGAAAGTTGTAGATTTCTGGGGAAAAAGTAATCTTTAGAAAGAAATTCTATGTGTTGTCAGGACTCACTAAGATTAGAATGAATTTAATTGAGTAAATGAATTTTAAGATTAAAAGTAAAGTGGTACAAAAACTTAAAATTTTTTTCTCTCTCTGTTAAGAGAAAAAGTTTTCTTGGAATATTGATTTGCTTTTGATTACAGATGGTAAATTTTCTTTACCTTTTAAATAATCTGTTATAACTTTCTGTACTTGATTTTAAAATCTTTCATTGTAACTTTGGTTAAATGGATAAGCACTGTTTCACAGTGATCTGTAATCCTATTTGACCAAGTGTCTTGAAACTTTTTAACATTTTGGATAAATTTCTCAAGGATAGAATCCTAATTAAAGATATTTTGACCTCTAGATAGCTTTGGGATGTTTCAGAGGACCCCTAAGTCATCTCAAAGAGAGATATTAAACTAATTAGGATTATTTGGTATGTTATGGGAGGCACTGTCAATTGATTAGGGATAAATGTATCTCCAACCTTCTTAGGTTATACATTTAGATTATACTAAATATCATTAATATAGATATTCTTATGTTATATGAAATTAAATAAAATTTCTAAAATTTGAATATGTCAAATTTGTATGTTACAGAAGTAAACAAAAATTTTTTTGTCAATTGCATTTTAACCAGCTCTTTAACTGTGTCAAATTTTTAAGTCTTTTTATCATTCATAGATGCTTTTGCAAAAATGCTTCATCTTCAGGAAGATTCATACTAAAGACTTTCTGACAAGTGCAGGTTTCTGATAACTTTCAAATCATACCATTGAATTGGGTAAGAAATTAAAGAATTCTAATGGGAATCCCGATGGTTTCATAAAGGTTAAGGCTGCAAACTGTAAACAGCTCAAATGTTCATCATCAAGTGAATGAGTAATTCACATCAGCAATAAAGGGGAATGAAATATTAATATACATAACATGGATGAATCTCAAAACATGCTGAGTGAAAGAAAACAGGAACCAAATACACACTGTTAGATTCTATTTATGTAAATTTGAGAATGGGAAAACTATAGTCACTGAAAGCAAATCATATCACTTTTGTAGGAAGGTGAGGATTGACCACAAAGGAGCCTAAGGAAACTTTCTGGGTAATGGAAATTTTCTGTATCATGATTGTGCTAGTGATTACACAACTGTATATATTTGTCAAAATTTATCTAACTGTGCTGTACACTTAACATGAGTGCTATCAGTTGTATGTAAATTGTACCCCAGTAGGGGTGATTAAAAGGAAATATATATTATGTATGACATATAAATATATGTTTACATATATTACATCTATATCATGACAATAGAATAAAATATGTTCTTAGTGATTAAATTGCCATTTAGCCAACATCCAGAATGCCAAACATCCTTATTTTTTTCTTGTTTTTCCTTTCTCTAACCTTTCAAAAAGCATCATTTTTAATAGTCACATCAACATTGCTGATTAGATTTGCAGTAATTTGAAAACACAGAAGACATTCCTTTTAAAAATATAAACAAAAGCTTCTTTCATCTGCTCTCTAGATCTTTTTATTCTTATGCCACATTCTTTACACCAGTTGACCAATTGAGTTAGGCACTCATTTACTTTTTTTTTTTTTTTTTTTTTTTTTTTTTGCGGTATGCAGGCCTCTCACTGTTGTGGCCTCTCCCGTTGCGGAGCACAGGCTCCGGATGCGCAGGCCCAGCGGCCATGGCTCACGGGCCCAGCCGCTCCGCGGCATATGGGATCCTCCCAGACCGGGGCACGAACCCGTATCCCCTGCATCGGCAGGCGGACTCTCAACCACTGCGCCACCAGGGAGGCCCTACTTTTTCACAAATCTTTGTTGTGTTTCTGCTAGTTCTGCATTAGGGACTATTAAGGAGGAAAACCACTGACACAAAATGGTTTCATTTGTGCTGAAGCCCACGATACCACGCATATATTTAATACCTAACCTACTTGCAATTTCGACCTTCACCAGAAATGTTATCTTAATTCTGAAATCTGGAATCTTCTGGTCAGCACCAATGTGGTAATCTATCACAGGGGCCCTCTCCATCTCCCCCAACCCAAGAAGAAGAGGCAATCTGCAAGATAAAACTCAAGGCTTCCCTTCCCTACAAAGAGAAGATAGTACTGGTCCCAAATAACCTTTTTTTCTTTTGCTAATGACTTTCTTGCCCACCCTCCTTTCTATAAAAACCTTCCACTCTGTGTAACTTCTCAAAGTGCCCTTCTATTTACTAGATGAGATGCTGCCCAATTCATAAAGCATCAAATAAGGCCAATCAGATTTTCGAATTTACTCAGTTGAATTTTGTTTTTTAACAAGACATGACCTTAAACAAGATAAACATTGCCCCTGTTTTCATCTCAGGTGGCCTCAGCCTGCAGCTGCTTGAAGCAGGATTTTGGTTCCTGGCCAGAGATTGAAGTCAGGCTGGGGCAGTGAAAGCACTAAATCCTAGCCACTAGACCACCAGGGACTAGTGGCCAGTGACAAGGTCCTGGCCTGTCTGCTGTGTAGAAATGAATTTCCACAGAGATGGAAAGTAGTGAAACAAGTAAAGTGTTTATTAGGAGGACAAAGAATACATGTGGATAGACACATGGGCGGGCTCAGAGAGAGAGTTGCACTCACATGGTAGTTTGAATCACTTTTATGGGGAATTTCTTCCAGGTTTCCTTTGACCAATCATCTTGCTTTGCCTGGTTCTGAGTCCATATTTGGTATACCTCAGGGTCCTCCCATGTTCATGTGCATCTCTTAGCCAAGATGGATTCTAGCGAAGAGGCCTATGGGTAGTTGACATCACTTACTATGGGGTGGTGCCCTCTCCCTTTTTGACCTCCAAGGAACCCTTCTGCACATGTGTAGCTGGGAAGGTCTCCTTGACTATGAGAATGAGGAACATCTAGTCTTTTATCTCTTATCTGGGCAGGGCACAGCCTCCTTTCTCGATTGCCCTGTTATTGATATTTTGGAGTTTCTGTCCAGAGGGAATGAACTCTTGCTGCTTACCCTGCGGCCCATCTATCTCCTGCCTCACTTTCACAGAACTCACAATCTGCTGTGAGAGACAGTCAGAATATGAGCACATACACACACAAATAATTTTAAAGCCCGATAGATTTGAAGTCAATAGAAAAGACATTGAGGGCTTCCCTGGTGGCACAGTGGTTAAGAATCCGCCTGCCAGTGCAGGGGACACGGGTTCAAGCCCTGGTCCAGGAAGATCCCACATGTCGTGGAGCAACTAAGTCCGTGAGCCACAACTACTGAGCCCGCATGTTGCAACTACTGAAGCCCATGAGCCTAGAGCCCGTGCTGCGCAACAAGAGGAGCCACCACAATGAGAAGCCCTCACACCGCAACGAACAGAATCCCCTGCTTGCCGCAACTAGAGAAAGCCCACGCACAGCAACGAAAACCCAATGCAGCCATAAATAAATAAATAAATAAATAATAAATTTAAAAAAAAAAGAAAAGACATTGAAAAAGAAATGGGCCTCCTTTTGATAAGGAAGTCAGAGGTTTCTCTGTAACTTCTTTTGAGAACAATAAGCCATGTCTTTTCCCTCTTCTACATTTTCTCTCCCCACTGTTGACCCCAACAAAATGCTGAAGACAGAATTTGCACTCAATAGATTACCTTTTAAATTGATGTAAAAGTATAAAGTATATTTAAGTGCATTAAAGTATGGAAGGGCATACATTTGGAGCATAAAAGCTCAGTACCTGCTGGAAATATCACATAATTGATGAATATAAAACTAATTATATAATAGGGAAATTAAAAAGAAATTTCAGGCTGTGTAGAGACTAAATTAAGAGAACAATATCATATATAATAGCTGAATATTTTGGCATTTGAAATTGGAATTTAAAAAATAGATAAGAGAGGAAGAAATAGGAGTCTTAATTAATAACTGAAGGACAAAGGGGGGATAGGTAGCTTATTTAGCTTATTTCTGCCTTTTTAGTTGCAGAAAATATCAGTTTTGAAACCAGATATGGTTGCAATGTATTAGTTCTGCACAAAGTGCTAGGATGAGTTTCCCCACACCCACAGTTTGGGGATAGTGCTTTACTCATAACTCATCTTTCATGCATTTGCCTAAATTCTTGTGGAATACAGCTGGACTTGCAGCTCATAAATGTGACCTTTGGATGTGTTTTAAACACTACTGAACTCCATTTTAATTTTACATAGTAAAGCCTCTGGGCTCTATTTACTCTTTCATTATATAACATTCATTTATCTTATGAAAAACGCTGTGATTCACTGTTGGTCTAGCATTTTTTTTTTCACTTATTTGGATGATTTTTAGAATCCAAACTGTATTGTTATTTATCTTGGAAAACAGAAACACTTTCGGGAGTCAGTTCTCTGAGTCCCAAACCCCTCACCTGACACCCTCTTGTGGTGCTGTGCCCTGGGGGGAGGATACAGCAGGATCTGCAGGTGGAGAGGCCTAGACAGCTGAGGGTATTATGTGTCTGGTTTATCGCCAAGATCAGTCAAGCCCCAAATTATAGTGTTGAGGGAGAAATTTTTCACGTAATGAGGTATGGGGAAGTCATTTAGGCTTATACATGGTTCAGTGTAAACTTTGTGTGAACTGAAAGAGCCTGTCAAGCACACAGAGCACATCTGCTTTAACCATTAAGGAAAAGAAATGCCTGATTCAAAAAGAAGGATAAGTGACTCCCTTCTTACGATGCCCATGTTCACACCCTCTCGAAGACGAGGCTCCTTTCCCACGTGCCAGGATCCTACTGTCTCACTAGACATGTCCTCAATCTGTCTCTTTTGAAATCTTTAAGGAATAGACCCCGTCATGTCTGATGTATGTTCTTTGTTCTGATAAAGTATAAGACTACCATGCTTCAGTGGAGAAGTTCCTTAGAGCCTTTTGAGGGGCTGCCTCCCAGATTATAGCCCTCAGCTTGGCTCAAATAAAACTATTTTCTGTTCCTATTATAAATTCTTTATTATTTCCCTCCACAGTGTGTTATTCCTTATGAAGTCCAGCTGTTCTAGGCTGACACCAAGCCACCCTGAAGCAGCCATCATGTCTTCATTGCCTCTTTCTCACATCTGGGTCCTTGAAGGTTGCTGAGATCACACTTGCTTGTCTGTGTCCATGGAACCCAGGGCAGAGCCCAGGTCCTCCCACCAGGGCCCTGGATTCTGGTACCAAACCCAGGAGAAGGTGTGCTCTAGTTATATCAGCCTCACCTGGCACCAAGGCCAAGATCGTCATGTGTTTTTTCCCAGACTTCTTCTGTGGGAAAGGGTTTTGGGACGTTTTGTTTTCCCTAGTTCACCCTAGAGAGATGCAAGGAGGAAGTCTGATGCAGACTTTCCAGCTTACAAACATCTGAGGGCTGTGTCTCAGGTCAGGATCAATGTTCCCTTTTCCATGGGCATTCAAGTCAGTGAGGCAGCCTGACTTGAGGGCCAGGACTCTGCCTCTGTAGTCCTGGAGGTGATGGCTGAAGGCTGGGGACAGGGGCGCTGCAGTTCTGCCCAAGGGGAATTAAAGGCCAGAAAGCCCTGGTTTCTGCAGGAGTCTGATCATCGCCTGGAATGTATGCCAGTTAACATATAATTTCTTTATCCTATTTATTCATTATTGTTATTTCTCATTGTACTTTGGGACTCAATTTTTTATTGTTATAGAAATCCAATGTTTTCAAAGATTCTCCCTCAAGGATTCTACTGTTAACATTTTTCATTAAGAGAAATGCCTGTCTATACCAATCTTTCTTTCCCTCCATTACTTACTGTGTCTTTTCTAGGTCTTGTCCTTGTCTCCTGGGCCACAGTCAGTAATGTCTCCACTTATGTATTCTGAGTGTGTGATCATTTGGTCCAAGGGATTCTGCTGAATGAAGTATAAATTCTGATATCTTTCTCTTGCAAACTTTCAAAAACTACAAATAAAATGAAGATATGGGCAATATAAAATGAAAATATGATTTTCCATTCTTATTAATATCTATCTCTATATTTCAATAGAATTCAATTATTAGCCCCTGGTGACTATATTTTTCAAAAGAATTCCCTAAATAATTACCAGGAATTCACTACTCCAATGTAATGTAGAAGATATTCTTAGTGTATTCTTCAAATTCATGTTGATGGTATGCTCAAGTTCCCTATATCAAATTGAGCTCCTATATTCCCTCTGAATAATAAAACTAAGATATGTTTGCTAAAGATTGTTGAAAAACAACATTTTAGCTTGACATGGACAGTACAAATACAGTATCACTAAGGGTGAAAATTTAGTATATGTCCTGTGGACTACCAATTTCATGTTCCACAATCACAATCGAACCATTTAAATACAGAATTATTTCCTAATTCTCTATTATATAAATCTCATTATAAATAACAAGCAGTTTAAAAGCTTTAAATTTCTAACTATAGCTAATTAATCTGTACCTTTTTTCCTCTATCAACAAAAATTGACTTTCATGGTTAACTCAGTTAAAAAATAAAACAGCACAATAGGAAAGAAGTAAAATATCTCCATTGCCTACAATATATAATAATATATATAAATATGCTGATGACAAAAACGTGGGTCTGCTCTCCCATGTGCAGTAAAGCAAATCTACTGACACCAGGTTATGGCGAAGGAAAGTGCAGCGTTTATTGCAGGTGCCAGGCAGGGAGTTCAGGTCAGCTAGTGCTCAAAACACCCGAACCCCCTTTCCTGATGGGTTTCATGAAAGCATTTTTAAATACCAGGTGAGAGAGGGGAATCACAGGGTATGTGATCAGCTCCTGCACAACTCTTTGGTTGATGTGAGGTAACAGAGCAGTGTCACAGGGGTTAACGTTATCAATCCTCAGGCTCCAGTAAAAGATCTCCTACTTAAAACAGCTTTAAAAGTTAATAAAAATAAACATTAACTGAGTAGAGGGAAGGTGTCCTCAACTTCAGAACAGTGTAAAGTCAGCAAATATCACAGCTGGTACACCCCTCGAAGAGACTGATCTTGACTGGTTGCAATTTTTAAGAAAACACATTTGGGTAAAATTAACTCTGCACTTAAAAAAACTGACTCACAGGTTTTAGGTTTTCTAAATGCTCTAAAAGTACTTATTTTTCCTTTCCAAGAAGGGACTTTCAACCTCCCCCAAAGTAAAAGGGCAGTGCCTCTTGGATTGCTTTCTCTCGCTGAACACACTGAAGAAAAATTGCATCATGTTGGTGTCTATCTGAATAATGTGCTCAGGGCTCTCCCTGAGTCATTGCATGGTTCTCATTTGCACGTGGGAGCCAATGGGTCTAAGTGCAGGCCACCACAAGATGTGCCACTATGGCATGTGGATTATTTTGAGCTGAAAACAATCAGGCCCAAAAGACTCAGGAAGAGCCTTTGAACTTCCCCCTTACTGCCTAAAATAATTTAAGACAGGGGGCCTGTCCCAGGAAGAAGCTATCACTAGAGATAAATGTAGTATAATATTAGGTGTGGTAGAACAGGAGGAACATTGAAAAGCCCATTTGATCAAAATCCTCTCTGTGGGGCTTCCCTGGTGGCGCAGTGGTTGAGAGCCCGCCTGCCGATGCCGGGGACACGGGTTCGTGCCCCAGTCCGGGAAGATCCCACGTGCCGCGGAGCGGCTGGGCCCATGAGCCATGGCTGCTGGGCCTGTGCGTCCGGAGCCTGTGCTCCGCAACGGGAGAGGCCACAACAGTGAGAGGCACGCGTACCGCAAAAAAAAAATTCTCTCTGTGGCTCATTGTCTTTGGATGGATCAGCAAACATTTGTTTACCAAACATTAACTCTTTTTAACTTCCTGTGAATTACCTTACTTCCCCTTGAAATTTCAGACCCATACCTCCTTCTGATGCCGAAATTTGGCCTCTGTGCACTGGTATGGAATCGAATTCGGGGGCAGAGTTTGGGTGAAGTAGAAAAGAATAGGTTTATTGTGTTGCCAGGCAAAGGGGGACACAGCAGGCTAATGCCCTCAAAACTGTGTGTCCCAACCTGGGGGGATTTGGTGAGGAGTTTTATAGCAATGGTTCAAGGTCAGGGTTGCTGATAAGGGTTATGGTGTGTTCAGGGCCTGCAATCCTTTAAGCTGGCCTCAGGTGGTCTCCTGATGAGCTTCTATGCTTCTCAAGGTTATCAAACTGTGACCTTCTCTCTAGAATGAAGGATGCTTCATCAAGTACTTAACATCTTCCATTTGTTGGGGGTTTTAGTTCTGTAGAAGAGCTCAGTTATTGTTCTATGTTTCCCTTGAGGCAGAACCAGGATCTTGTCCCAAAGCTGCACTATTGTTTCTTGACAGTTCCTCCCTTGTCTCTGCAGCCCCTCCCTTCCCTGATTAGCAACTATTTGACCCTACCCTTTGGAATTCAGGGAAGGTTGTGGAGGCTGAAGCCTAGTCCCTGCAAACAAGAAATGGGGGACACAGAAAGACTTTAGTGCCCAGGAGCCCCACAGGGTCCTGCTCAGTTTCACTTCTCTTTAGTCAAGAATATATATATGCCACCTTGTCTTGCTGTCTTTGGAATTCTTCATACTTATGTGAATTCCCCATGTGCACATAATAATTTAATTTTCTCTTGTTAATCTGCCTTATGTCATTTTCATTGCCAGCCAAAGAGCTAATGTTACCCAACAACCTGGGTTTGCCTCTTGGTGGGTGTCAAGCTGAAAGGCACAACAAAAACAAAGATTGGGAGAAGAAAGGATTTGTTACTTGCAGCAAGTAAAGAGAACACCAGGGGTCTTTCCCAAAGCAGTGTCTTCCTGAACAGCAAAATTGGGGAATTTTTAAGCTAAGGGTATATGCATATTCATGAAGGGGTTTGGGTGGTCCACAGAGTCCAAGCTTTAGTGGACTGAAGTCATGAGGGTCAGAAAAGGTCAATATCATCATTCCTTATGTTCCCAGTTGATCAGGCTAAACTTTACCATTGAAAGAGAACTGGGAGTCTTTACAATTATCTTTGTTATTGTTACTTCTTTTACCTGAAAACAGTCCTTTGATTCTGCATTATTTTGTTCCCTTAAGATCATTAATTACTGAGACCCTTTCAACGGCAAGCATCCTGGCCAGGCTTACGTTGCAAAATGGCTTAGGCCAAAAATGACTCCTAGATATACATATTATTAAACTTTTGTTTTATTTTCTCCTGTTAATCAGTCTCACGTCAATTTAATTCTTAGACCAGCTAAAAGTGTTACCTGAAACACTTCTTTTGTTGAGCCAAAAGACACAACCAAGCCAAAGGGCAGGAGAAGGAAGGCTTTATTACTTGCAGCAAGTAAGGAGAACACCAGGGATTTTCCCAAAACAGTGGCTCCTTGAACAGCCAAATTGGGAAAGTTTTAAACTGTCAACTGAAAAAACAAAAAGCACAAACTGAGAGTTGTGAGTTAAGTTTTATTTGGGGCAAAATGAGGACTATAGCCAAGGAAACAGCCTCTCAGATAGCTCTGAGGAACTGCTCGAAAGAGTTAGGGGGAAGGTCAGCATGTATGTGATTTTGGTGAAGGGGGACACATGGAATCAGGGACACATTTTGGCAGAAATTTGCTGCTAGTCACGAAATGGTGGCTGCTAGTCACAAGGAGCAGATATCTCCATGAATGATTTTAGTGCTTTTCTAGATATGAGAAGATAAAAGAAACTGGGCTCATAAAATCTTCTGAAAATATCTAACTATCTGAAGGCCTGTTCTGCCGGGTTTTCCCAGAGCATAGACTGCCTCATTCCTGATCTCTGTCCTGAATTCCATTCAGGGTGTGTTGAAGGTTGTGAAACAAAATTTATATTTTATGGCAAGACAAGAGAAATTTAAACATAAACTCTTCTCTGCCCTTTGGTCTCCTCTCTCCCCACACTGTGCATTGTGCATCTGCATTATACATTGACCAAACCTCCCCCATAGGCAGGGACACTTGCTCAACCAAAAAGAGCAACATTCTCCTAACATCAACAAGACAACTCCCTCCTTAAGAGATAACATTTCTTCTTGACCTTGTAAGGGGTTACATGACCAGCAGGATGGCACTTAGATCTGAATTATGTAAACGTTCAATAACATGTCATTTGATGTACAGCCCTCGGTCTCAAAAAAAACTTATACACCTCCCTGGGTTTCTAATGGGCAGAACAGTTTTCAGAGTTTTCTGAGATGCTCTTCCCAGGTTATAATCCTCAAATTTGGCTCAAAGAAAAATTTCTAGTTCTCTTTTAGATCAAGTGATAACTTTTTTGTCAAGGTCAGCGACTACAGTGGCTAGTGACTTCATTCTTATAGAACCAGATGGTAAGGGACAATTTTATTTCACAAGATCATTAATTACTGAGACCTGTTCAAGAGCAAGCATCATGACCAGGCTGAGATCACAAATGATTTAGGCTTAAAATGGATTCTCTTATGTCAAAAAGTTATATTTGATTCTTTTTCTTTGGGGACCCCCTACTCCATTTGCCTACAGAAGGGCAGAGGAAAAGTTCTTCCTCTCTGACAGTCTTCATGACTGCCTGGAGAAACAATGATGGACTCAGGAGTTCTTCTCAGCCTCGATGTGCACAGAAATCTTTATGCCTATGGTAAAGGGGCATGGAAAGGAGAGGGTTCTCAATGTGTAGAAGTTCAGATGCTTTCAAAGGCAGGCAATGTGCCCTGCACTATAATGCCTGTTGGGCAGGAAGAAAGTTTCCTGTACCCTTCTAGATTTTTCTGGTTAGTCTAGGAATTAAATTGACATGCGACAGATTAAGATTAACAGGAGAAAATCAAACAAAATTTAATAATATGTATACATGGAAGAGACCCAGGAGAACTCAGTAAATCTCCCAAATGGCTGAAATCCTCACCTTAAATACCACTTTCAACTAAAGACAAACATGTTGGGTGTAGTGGTTTGGGACTTCAAAGGGGAGGAAGGCAATTCTTCCCCGGACCTCATACATGAAGTCACCATACCTCAAGGGGATACTCAGCTTGCACTGCAACTTCAACTAAAGAACAGTTCTTCGTGTAACACTGCCGGATACTGGAAGATACACAGGCCCCTCGGCCGACCGAAGGCGTTCCTTCATTGAGGCCGTTCGCTAGTCGCAGAACACCCTGCTTTAAAAAGTTGATTCAGTTTAGGGCACAGTGGGTAGCTTGTGTCTCTTTTACTTGTTAGAAAACACACGTATTTAGGCTGCGTGTCAATCTACACATGGCGTCTATAGCGAAAAGCCTGGTTTTCCCATTTTGAAAGCTCCATTCTTGCAGCCGGAAAAAACCTGAAAAACACTGTTGTTGCCGTGTTTCTAGTCCCTGCAGGCATGGCTCTGAGAAAAAAAAGAGTTTTCTCGAAAGAAAGAGGGTGCTTCCAGGTCCTGGGTGGCAGCTCTTCCTGCCCTGCTCTAGAGCTAAGGGGAATCTCAACGGGGGCCCTAGCCTCGACGTAAGGTCTTGATTTGGCATCCAGAAGGGTAGGCGTGAAGCAGGTTCCCTGAGGCCTTAGTCGCAGTTCTGCATTCGTTTAACGGCAGTAAGTGTCTAGAGACTCGTGGCCCCGTCGCGTCAGCGCCAGTTTCAGGACAAGAACTCTGAGGACCCGCCAGTTCCCCTGGGCTTGCTGGGCCACACTCAGACCCGTAGGCCCTTCAGGGTGCCCCAGGGTAGGCCGAGGGAAGGGTAACACACTGCAGTCTACCTTGGGGGAGCTAGATGTTGATGTTCCAACTACCGGGTTTGTTTTTTTTTTTTGCAAAAACCCTTAAATATCCTGTGCCCTCCCTTACCTCTTCAGAACAGTCCCTCAGAGCTATCTGAGAGGCTGTCTCCTGACTTAAGTCCTCAGTATGTCCTCCAAATAAAACATAATTCTCAACTTTTAGGTTGTGCATTTTTTTTCAGTCAACATTTAATTGTATGGCTCATGTAGGTACTATGCCTACATGTAATGGGATGAGCTGTAAATTATTAAAACTAGATAAATTCTGTCAGCTCTACCACTAGCTGAGATCAGGCTTTCTTCTCTGGATACTTCTGTCATAGACCTTGGCAGATATGGGGTCTGTGTTGGTCTTAAAATTATTCTTAGAATTGTGGGGACTCATTCATTCTTTCAGCAAATTTTACTGCTTATATTCTATGTGTCAGTTACAGTGCTGGGTCTTGAAATACAGAAGTCAACACACGAAAATACAAGGATAAAACACATTTTCTACCATATTAACTTTTTTCATTCATTAATTCATCCTTAAGTCATTCAACACGCATCTTCTTATTGAATACTGATGAGGGATCAAATGCTATGCTAAACACTGAGTATATAACTGCAAATGAGATGGACAGGCCCTGATTTTGATGTCACTACTATCTTTTGTTGTGTCATATAGTGGGATAGCTTCATTATTCCCTTTACCGTAAGTTTTGGTTTTTTTGCGCTACGCGGGCCTCTCACTGTTGTGGCCTCTCCCGTTGCGGAGCACAGGCTCTGGACGCTCAGGATCAGCGGCCATGGCTCATGGGCCCAACCGCTCCGCGGTATGTGGGATCTTCCCAGACGGGGGCACGGACCCGTGTCCCCTGCATCGGCAGGCAGACTCTCAACCACTGCGCCACCAGGGAAGCCCTACCCTAAGTTTTTATCACAAATTGCTAATGAAAATAAAACTGTTAGTGGAGTTTCAACATGCATAGGTAAATGAGAACACAGAACTCCCCTTTCGCATGCCCCATTCTCCTCCTTCTAACTCCCTATGTGAACTCACTTTGTGCCAAGACCAAGAAGATGTGCCCCAATAAGAACCAAGCTGATTTCCTCACACTGACAGGGGCTATTGCTCACTTAGAAGACTTGATGCTTAAGTTTGATAAGCAACTAGAAGACCATGGAGACAACCTATAAAAATGATTTGTATTGGGAGAAAATACTAAAAAGGGTTAATGTGCTGTTCCACATGTCTAACCTCCTGGGATTAAACCACAGGCACCAAGGTCACCAAGGGTACTTGGCAACAATGAGCTAAAAATGAAAAGAAAAGCATCATACTGTTATTGTATTCATCTTCCCCCAAGGCACTCTCTGATAAACACCACAACCACTAAGGGAATTGAGAACAGCTTCCTTGTGGGGTAGGTTATATATGCATCTTTTTCCAAGAAGTTAAATCATATCCAGCTATCAGCACACCTTACTTAAGGTGATTGCAATGTATGAGATTAAATGTTCCTACCTGATTGGAAAACTTCTTGTCCTCAATTCATTGGCTATACTGGATTATTTTTCTTGGGTCAGACCTTCAGACTTCTACCAGAAATCGTTCCTTTGGGGAAACCAGGCCTTCCCAGAAACTCAGGAAACTGAAATGGAGACAGCAAGAGAGAAGGAAATTATTTGGACATATAGACCTCAATTGTTTGGTTTTAAGTAAACGTCCCAGCAAACATCTTCTAAATGGTATAATAACTTTAGGGAAATTCACAGTTTATAAGTTTGTGTACTCATAAACTGAACATATTATGATAAGAGTACAGGTTGCATTTTGTGTCTTCAACTCAAGCAAAGACTTCAAAAAAGTCCCAGTTATCCTTTGTTCATTAAGACACAAAGAAAGGGCAAAAAGGGCAAGTTTCTAAGTCTTTTTCTTTAAAATTTACTTCCTTTCTTCAGTCTTCATCAAGATCTTCAGGAAATTAACTTTACTAAAGTTAATTATTCATAAAATAAACATAGGAACCTGCAGAAGACTATTTCACAGAGACCTGTAATGTACAATATCCATTGCATACATGCACCATGAGCTTGTCTTTCCTAGCACTGGCATACACAAAACTCTGTGTGTGTGTGCACATGTGTGTCTTTTTTTGTGATGGAGCCATAGGGAGAAAATAAATCTATTGGCTGCAATTCAGTGATGTAGAAAGATTTAAGGGTAAAGGAAAAGGCTACATCAAGTAAAGCAATAAAGTCATGAGGTTGTGCCTCCATAATAATAACAATAGCAGTCTTCTGTAACCAAGGGAGCAGGCTCCTCAAATTATAGTCACACCTGTTAGACCATCTGCCCATAAATTTCACACTATCATTAATGGAAAACAAATGGCACTGTCTCTCCTTCCCTTTATCCATTGGCCATTCTCATATAAATGATTTTTCTCTTCAAGGTCATGCTCTTTCCTATCTGTTTAAAAATATTAGGATTTAGGAGGGGTGATACATAATGTGCCATGCCTTGGTACTTGTACCAGTGATGGCTCTGTAAGGAGCACTGGATTGTTAGGAGGCTATAAATTGAATTCCCCTAGAAGCAGAACCTGAGGCAATAATTTGAATGCAAACTGTTCATGTGGGAGGTGCTTCCAGAAGACTCAGAAGTGGAGTGGGAATTGAGAATGGAGGCATGGAAGGAAGCCAACAGAGGTGCATTACTGAATAAATTACTCCTGCAGGGAACTGCTGCCAGTACTTCAGGGGAGTTCTGTGAAACTCTATAGAACATGTCTCAGAGTTATCCCAAGAATTGGTGAGAAACTTGAAGTACTTATCTTCCAGTCCCCTCTGTCCTTGGTTGAAAGCTACACCCAGATACATTAACTCCTGTACATTTCTGGCCTGCCCTAAGGTGGATAATTGCAGGTGGTAACATGAGTCTATCAGCATATACTGGAATGATGAGTGCTGGGAAGATATGAGTGGAGCATTGAAACCATCTAATACAGTCGGGGCAGGAGGTATTAATTATTGGCTTGCAAGTCCAAATGGGTAACCTTAAATTCCTGCGTTAATGGTTTTACTTTGAGGTATTTAAGCATGATGTATGAGTAAAAATTTCCTCTATTAAATCAAGTTGAAGATCCTAAGTCCCTAATCTTCTGGAAAACTGTGGGTATCTTTTTAACAGATTTTTGAAAAGTAACATGATTAAGATTTCAAACTGACCATCCATTCATTCATTCATTCATTCACTCATTCAACAAACATTTATTGAACACCTAAAGTATGCCATGGGTTAAACTGGGCACCAGTGTTACTGTTACTAAAATCATTATCGTGCCACCTAGAAGTCAATGTATTGTGACACTCAAATAAGAAAATCCATAGTTACCGTAAAAATTATTACAGAGTGATATAGAAACACACGGTAAGACCTTAATTCATGCTGTGGACAGTAGTATATGGGGGATATCAGTAGGGCTTCCTGTAGAAGGCAATTGAAATGGATATGTAACATGAAGGAAGGGTGAATTTTTGAGGAAAAGAGAAGATAAATTCATGTTTGCCAGAAAATGAATGGTTAAGGATCAGTCCAGAAAGGAGTTCCATTCATAATCAGTATAAGAAATGTCACTGGGGCTTCCCTGGTGGCGAAGCGGTTGAGAGTCCGCCTGACGACGCTGGGGACACGGGTTCGTGCCCCGGTCCGGGAAGATCCCACATGCCGCAGAGCGGCTGGGCCCGTGAGCCATGGCCGCTGAGCCTGCACGTCCGGAGCCTGTGCTCCGCAACGGGAGAGGTCACAACAGGGAGAGGTCCGCGTACCGCAAAAAAAAAAAAAAAAAAGAAATGCTCACTGGAGTGTAAGAAAAGAAGACAATGGAGAGGGTGGTAGAAGCCAGACCATGAATGGTCCATGTATGTATACTAAGTGCTATGGTCTAGTCTTTGTGTTTCACTCCAAATTTATATGTTGAAATCTTAATTTCCGGAGGTGATCGTAGTAGTAGGTGGGGCCTTTGGGAAATGATAAAGGTATTAGTGCTCTTATAAAAGAGACCCCACAGAGCTCCCTAAGCTCTTCTGCCATGTGAGGTTACAATGAGAAGTCTCTGACTCAGAAGAGGGCCCTCATCTGACCATACTGGCACCCTATTCTTGAACTTGCAGCCTCCAGAACTGTGAGAAAAAAAATCCTGTTGTTTATGAGCCACCCAACCTGCAGTATAATCTTACAGCAGCCCAAAAGGACAAAGAGAGTTGGGATGTGAGATTTTACTCCAAGAAAGATGGGAATCCATTGAAGGATTTTAACTGGTAACTTAGAAGAGAGAAAAGTTTCATAACACAATCAGGCATTTTTATAAGAAACATTTGTTTCATTTTCAGAAAGATCACTCTGGAAATACTGTGACTAGATTTTTGGAGAAGGGTGATGGCAGTCCCGGATATAGAAAGATGAGTTAGTAGTCCATTAATGTAAGTCAAACAAGAAAGTGGAGATAAAAAGTGTGAATTTGTGGCTGAGAGTTCTTTTCTTTTAGCACTTGAAAAATGTTACGTCAATGCTTCTGACTCCAGAGTTTTAGACAAGAAATATGCTGTCACTGGAATTGGTGTTTCTCAATAAGTAATGCATCGTTTCTTCCTGTCCACTTTCGAGATTTTTTTTGTCTCTACTTTTCAGAAGTTTAGTTATGACACGTCTTGGTAAGGATATCTTTGCGTTTTTCCTCTTTGGGTTTGTTCAGATTCTTGAATTTGTGTTTATGTCTTCTAAAAAATTGGGAACTTTTTAGCCATGATTTCTTTGAATACTTTGTCAGTCCTACTTGCTCTCTTTTTTCATTCTGGAACTTTGATGATATGAATGTTAGTGCTTTTGTTACTGTTCACAGGTTCTTGAGATCCTGTTCTTTCTCCCATCTTTACCCCTCAGTCTATTTTTCTCTGTACATTTGGTACATTGTATTGATCTCTTCTAAGTTCATGATTCTATGCTTTGTAATCTCCACTCTATTCTTTTTTTTTTTTTTTTTTTTTGCGGTACGCGGGCCTCTCACTGTTGTGGCCTCTCCCATTGCGGAGCACAGGCTCCGGACACGCAGGCTCAGCGGCCATGGCTCACAAGCCCAGCCGCTCCGCGGCATGTGGGATCCTCCCGGACCGGGGCACGAACCCGTGTCCCCTGCATCCGCAGGCAGACTCTCAACCACAGCGCCACCAGGGAAGCCCTCCACTCTATTCTTGAGCAATGTTTTTTGATTGTTGTATTTTTCAGTTCTACTGTTCTCATTTGTTTTTATTGTTATAGCTTCTAGTTCTTTGTTTACATTTTCTATTTTTCCCATTTCTGTCAAGGAACACATAATTGCTAATTGAAGCATTTATGTGACAACTTATTTAAAATCCTTGTCTGATCATTTCAATAGATGTTTTATCTCAGTGTTGGTGTATGTTTATTGTCTTTTCTCATTTATTCTGTGATTTCCTGGTTCTTGGTGTCATGAGTATTTTTCCATTGTATTCTAAACATTGTGAGTTATTATATGACTCTGTAACCCATTTAATTTTATTATTACTTTTTAGAAGGAAGTCATCCTATTTGAGGCGTAGTATGAGGACTGGGGGGTTACGTACAGATTTCCATTGGGCCCTACTGACAATACCCCAGCAAAAGTGGGCACTTACATTGTCTCACTGCAGACAGATCAAGTAGAAGTTCAGCTATCCTACTGGCCCTTCTGACACCTTCCCCCCAAAAGTGGGAGCATTAATATCATTGTGTTGCCTTTTAGTAGGAGTGGAAGTTCATCTCCCCAGTAGATTTCTTGACACAGGGGAGGGGAGAAGTGAAGTGTTTGCTCTCCTTCCTCCCACTTCATTCCTTCTTGTTGATGCCGGGTGTGGGTAGAGGGTCAGCTACCTGCTGGCCCCACTGACGCCAGGGTAAGAGGAAGAGAACTGACGACTCGCCCTGCGTGTGCCGTCTCATTCTGTCTTGTTGCCTCAGGGTGGTTCTGGGGATTCAGCACCCCAGTGGGTCTCACTGACACCATGTGTTGGGGGTTAGTGGGGTGCCTACTCCCGCCAACCTGTAACATCCTATTCTTATTGATGTCAGGGAGAGATGGACGCTAAGTCCCACCATTGGACCCCACGACTGTGTGAGGGCAGCCCAGTGTTAACAAGCCTGTCAGGCACCACCTTTTTTTTTTTTAAATAAGTAAATTTATTTATTTATTTGGCTGTGTTGGGTCTTCATTTCTGTGCAAGGGCTTTCTCTAGTTGCGGCGAGCGGGTGCCACTCTTCATCATGGTGCGCGGGCCTCTCACTGTTGCGGCCTCTCTTGTTGCGGAGCGCAGGCTCAGTAGCTGTGGCTCACGGGCCCAGCTGCTCCGCGGCATGTGGGATCTTCCCAGACCAGGGCTCGAACCTGTGTCCTCTGCATTGGCAGGCAGATTCTCAACCACTGCGCCACCAGGGAAGCCCAGGCACCACCTTTTAAAGTCTGTTTGCTAATGGAAAGGGGTGGAGGCTCAGCTCACCACTGGACCACACTGAAACAACCCTGGTGGGGAATCAGAGCGCTGGCTCTTCTAGAGGGCAGGAGTGGGGTGGTGTGGAAGATCAAATCCTACCTTGGCCCAACTGAAACGACAGGACATAGGGGATGGGTGCAATATTCCGCTGGCACTTGGCTCGAGTAGTGTGTATATTATTGCCCAAATGGTCTTCTGTCTTTAGCAACCCCTTTCCTCATACTTTGGCTAGGGGGAACAGGGTTTTGTGGGGTTTTTTGAAGCTTTTTTGTCTGTTGTTCTGTTGGTGGTTATTGATTGGGGGTGCCTGTAATACCCTCTCCAGGATGTATGGGAAGCAACAGGAAACACAGGGGACTCATCACCATGTTATTCCTCAAGTCCCAAAGTCCCTAGTTAAGTCTGCCTTCTCATTTCCACCTTTCAGCGTCTTCCTATGTTTGTTTGTTGTTATGTTCAGGGTTTTAGTTTTAAGTGGGAGAACCTGGGAGAAATGGGCTACTTCATCTTCTTGGAAGCAGAGGTCTGGAGGCCTTTTGATGTTAAAAAGTACTGCTGACTGTAAATTAAAATTTGATGATATACACCTTGCCCTTTAAGAATTATTCTACTAGATGATGTGGCTTCCCAAAGTTGCTACAATTTGATTTTCATACTTCTAAAAGCCAAGTGTTTTGCTGGAGTTGAAATTTAAAGATAAGCAAGAGATGAAGCTAAGATGATCTATGTGGTAACAGATTAAAGTTGGAAACATCAATATACATTCATGTTTAGCTTAATATTGCTTCATATTACCTTAATACACATGGCTATGTAGAGAGATACTTCTAGATATGTGCGTATACATGGGTAATGTACACACATATTATCTCTTTGCTCTGTCAGCTGAGAAGATCTAGAAGCAATGACATCCGAGCAGCAATTAGCACACCCCACACCCAGATCCTGCTGTCTAATACCGTTCTCCACTAAAAAGACCTAGTTATCTTTGAAGAAATAGCTGATTCTAGGACTAGGGCAGTAAATATACAAGATTTATAGACAAGACCATCTTATAGTGTCAGAAAGTAAGGAAGTTCCAAAAAAAAAAATACAGGATGGGGATACCTCAGAGTGGCACAAGAGCCAACTGAAAAGAGTTCACAAGGGTCAGGACTAGAGCAATTTGAGGAATAAAGTAACTAAAGTAGAATTAGATTATAACCCAAAGTATAAAATAAAAATCCATGAGTTCTTCTGATATAAATATATAATTGGATACATAAATGCAGGAGAATAGATAAATCTCCAGTGCAAAGGAATTCCAAATAGCTTATGTAGTACTCCATCTTAAGCATAACTCCCTATTCCTTAGTTGTGGGCTGAGCATATTGACTTCCTTCCAAAAAAGTACAGTATGAAAAAGGGAAGACAGTCATCTTACGATGGAGAAACCTGAAAAACACTACCTCAGCCTGGTGATCAAAGTCGACCTCAGCATTCATAATGCATATTCATACTTTGTACACTTGATGTGATCTGACAAAATAACCCTTCTACTCTGTGGTCTTCCTCCCCAAAACACATAATCCCAATATTATCATGAAAAATGCATCAAACAAATTCTAGTAGTGGGCATCCTACAAAACCCTAACTACTCAAAATTGTCAAGGTCATCCAAGGAAAATCTGAGAAGCTATCAAACCCAAGAGGAGCCTAAGGAAACATGGCAACTAAATGTAATGTGATGTTTTGGATGAAATCCTGGAATAGAAAAAGGACATGAGGTAAAAACTAAGGAACTGGACTAATGTATGGACTATAGTAAATGATAATGTATCAATATTTGTTAACTGATTGTAACAATGTAACATACTAATGTAAGTGGATCATCATAGAGGGAAATGGGTCTAGTGTATATGGAAACACTTTACACTATCTTCTCAAGTCTTCTGTGAAATTAAAACACTTCTAAAAAATAAAGTCTATAAAAACGCTGTGTTGTCTTGTTTTATGATTATGTGCCTGCATTTCCTAATGAATATGTAAATTTGCTTTACCTTCCTTGATACTGATATTACAGAAAATACTAAGTAACTCTGAAAGAATTTGTAACTCCAATTCAACAAGCAATAATTCTTGTATTAACTTTTTGGAAGAACCCACTAAATAAATCAAAGCAAATTGTCTTTAAAGGCTGAATTCCTTTTCACTGTTTAATCTTTTATATGATTAATGCATACCACAAGCAAGATTCTGTTTCAAAGGGCAGAAAACATTGATTGTAGGCGATGTCTAAAGTACAGTGAAATATTAATGCATGATGCTATAACAACTTTAATGTATTTTATGTTTTCAAAATGATGAATTGTTATTTCAGTCAATAAAGTATTCACTTTTATACATTTCCTACCCATCTTTTCCCAAGACACCCACAAGGAAATGATACTATCATCTGACATTAGGTTCATCAATTTAAATTGGAGTTTTTGGTAGCTATGGTTGCCAATGGTACTGGAACGTGTGATACTTTTACAAATCCTCTCCATGGCAAAATCTGATCCTCACAAGGTAAATCACAGTAGGTGCCTAAAGCCAAATGACATATTGCTTTGTAGCTAGATTACCAAGCATTTTACTTAGAGGCACAATAGAATGTAGAAAAGGCCATTTCTCTTTCTGTCTTTTTCTGCTCAAAGGTCACTCACCATCTTACTTTTTATCAGACATTTCAGAAGTTTTCCATAAATTTAGACTATATAATGTCACTTAATGTGAATGTAGCTCAACATTCTGTTTTAGTACAGCTAATCTCACATTATTTTATTGGTGCTAAATATGTAAATCATCAGCAAATTTTTGTACTTAACTTTTTTTTTTTGGATGTGGACCAATTTTTAAAGTCTGTATTGAATTTGTTACAATATTGCTTCTGTTTTATGTTTTGGTTTCTTGGCTGTGAGGCATGTGGGACCATAGCTCCCCGACTAGGGATTGAACCCACACCCCCTGCATTGGAAGGTGAAGTCTTAACCACTGGACCGCCAGGGAAGTCCCTGTACTTAACTTTTAAAAATAATTAAAATAAGCTATTCAACACATTTTTCCTTAAAAAAAAAAAAAAAGCAATTCTCCTTAGGCTGGCCCTGGGCACATATGTGACTTTGCCATTTTTTCCATGGACTATTTTCTTATCTGTTCTACTGTGTCATATTTGTTCTACCTTCTCAAAAAGAAGCATTTAAAAATTCATCTACGTGTTCATGCATTCATACATTTATTAAATAAATCTATTGAACACCTACAGACGGCACAGAAAAAAAGGCAGAAAACTAATCTGGGTTGCACAGAAAGTAATGAACTCAGTTAAAATTTTTGGTGAAAACAGGTATTACTCAATCTACTGGAAATTACATTTCATTATGGGGACTCACAGACTCAAGGAAAACCAAGACCTAAATAATAATAAAGTAATAAAAGCACTAGCCATTTACTGAGTGCCTGCTTGTACCTGACTCTGAAACTCTAAAATCATTACGGATGTTCTGATGATTGTCTGATATAATTGTAATCTCCATTTTACAGATGAAAATAACAAGGTTCAGAGACATTAGGCTACTTGCCTAAAGTGAAGTGGCCCAGAAACTACAGAACTGGAAATTGAACCTTAGACTTCATAATGCCAAAGTCTGTGCTTTTAATCACAATGTGTGTGTGAGAGAGAGAAAGAGAGAGAATGTGTTTAATAGAGAACCTCTGAGAAATGGCAAGAAAACTGCCAGGTATCCATAAAACAATAATTTAGGAGCTTCTTACTATACAAGTAATTGTTAATCATATGGCTGAACTAAGGATCTCTCACTTTTGAACTAAGAAATCAAAAGCTTCCAGAAGTTGAGTCTAAATTTTACACTTACATAAGATACTTCATACAGAATGCTCAAGTATAATAACTAAAGAGCTCTGAAAATACTGGAAGCATTCATATAAGTATGATTTCATAATGTGGATAATAGAGGATTTAAGAAATTGGCAGATGCAACTGTAGACTCATTTGTTATCATTTCTGTGAAGGGCAAGATAAATGAATAAAATGAGAAAAATGAAAAAAGAATGGCTAGCAATTTTAGGTAGTTTGCTGAATCTCCATACTAGGAAAGACTAAGCAAAAAAAAAAAATTCTCGAAATATTATTTTGAAAGCACCTACAAGTGTATATGGTCTTTGTATACCAAATAACTTGGAATTATGAACTGTCAAATAAGTCTAATCTTCTCTGATGATAAAATTGCTGACTTTATTTGAAACTATGGAATGAAAAATGAGGTAATAATCAGAAATTCTTAAGAAAAGGAGTAGAAAAAACAAAATTATAAGAGTTATGTTAAAAAATATTTTGAGGGCCTCCCTGGTGGCGCAGCGGTTGAGAGTCCGCCTGCCGATGCAGGGGATGCGGGTTCGTGCCCCGGTCCGGGAGGATCCCATATGCCGCGGAGCGGCTGGGCCCGTGAGCCATGGCTGCTGAGCCTGCGCGTCCGGAGCCTGTGCTCCACGACGGGAGAGGCCACAGCAGTGAGAGGCCTGCGTACCGAAAAAAAAAAAAAAAAAAAATTTGAAACAAACATAAAATCCCTATTACTGGTACAGAGCTTTTAAAACTTTATTTTGGTTTTAAGTTTTAATAAATATTTATATGTTTACATAATTACTGTCATAAGGAAGACACAATTGTAGGTCAACTTTCTTCATTCTTTCTTTATTAAGCATTATTCTATTTTGCTCCATCATCTTGTAATTATAATATAGTAACTGTGTAACTTTCTACTAAGTGGATATTTCCTAAACTGTTTTCCTATTGTTAACAATTAAAGGTATTTCCAATTTTTTGTTATTACAAATGACATGACAATGAGCATCTTTATATAATAATTTTCTGGATTATAAATTATTTATTGGCATAAGCTTCCAGAATTAGAATTAATGTGTAAAAAGCTATTAACATTTTTATCTTGCTAGACATTGCCAAATTGTCAAAAGATGGAAGCAAATTATATTGTAAAAATCTTTGCCAACGGAAGACATTATATATAATTTTTGATTTTGCTAAATTAATAAGTTGGAAACCTATGTTCCATTTCTTTGAATTCTTTGATAACAGAGTGCTGCTGGAGACTGGGAGGGCAGCCATGTCCGTGAAGGCTCCCCAGAGTTGGAGCGGGGAAGTGGAAAAAGGTCAGAAAAAAATACGAATTGTATTTTCCCTCCATTGTTATCTCTCACTCTCTTCTGCCTCTGTGTAACTTATATCCAGGTAGCTGGAGAAAAATCATGTGGCAGGGCAAATTGGTATTCCAATAAATTAATAATCACTAGCTTCAAATGGATTTTCAAGACTGGAAATATTGCTCTGACTTACAGTAAGCTCTTTCTAATTCTCCTTAAGGACTATTTTCTTAGAAGCTTTACTTAACCTCCATCCTCTCTACTTCCTTCACTCTGAGCTGGTGAGGTGCTTCATAGCTCATTAAGAACACAGAAGTCAGTAAATAGTCCACTGCCAAATCCATTAATTCATTAGCATCTGCGTTGACCTTTGTGTTCCCTTTTACTACAGGAGTGAAAGTTACAAGGCCATGTGCACTACAGAGAGCATTTCATTTTCCCTCATCTTCTCAAGTACTTCACAGCCCTGCATCTTCTACAGCCCATCTACTCCTTAGGAAGGATTCTTGCCAAAGTTCAACCTCATTCTAGACTAGTAACTCCACCTTAAAAAGTTAAAAACTATACGTGTGACATGAAAGCCTCCCTCCTCCCCTAATCCCTGCATATCTTCTTTAGCCAATTCATGTCTGAACTTTTCAAAATGGTTATCTTCATATATTGTTTCCATGTCCTCACGTCCCATTTACTCTATAATTTCCATCCATCTGACTTCTCTCACCGTAATCTCACTGCCCACTGTCCTGAAATTTTACTTATGAAGGTCACCAGCGATCCCCATGTCAGTATAGCCAATGAATAGTTTTTGTCCTATTTCTAGGCTCTTTCCTTCTTTAAAAAAGGAAAAGAATAAGAAACACAAAAACCACTTTTTTCTTCTATGCTTTTACACTCTCATCATCTTCTGTCTTGGTATATTTTATTGGCTTTCTGTGTTTCATCTGCTTTCTAACATTCTATTAGTTTCCTTTATCTCCAGTGGAATAAACCAGTATATGAAGGATTATTCTCAACAGGTAGTTCTCATAATAACGGTTCTAGTAGCAGCAGTCAACACTCTGTGACGCTTATCACGTGCCAGACACTATCCTAAGACACCGTTTAAATCCATATATATAGACACACACACACACACACATATATGAGGGTTTCCTCACAGGCCTATGAAATAAGCCTATTATTATACCCATGTTACAAATGAGAAAACTGAGGCAACGAGAGGCCAAGGTCACAGGATCAGTACTTGGTGAAGCCCCGCCTGAGTTAATGCTGGAACTTTAGAGTAGACAAGTTCATAATGTCTCACAGATTGGCCTTAAATGTGAGCAACATTTAATTAATGACTTGTGAAGTATCAGGAAATAATGGAACATTTTAAATTGATTGGGAACTACTAAGTCATGTATCAGTAACTAAGAAGGACTCTTATTGAATGAAATTATTTTTCATTATTCTTTTGAAAGGAGAATATTCTCGTGTTAGTGTTTCAGTTTTTTTTCATTCACATATTTATTCATTTATTAGACACACATTTCCTACACACTTTCTATGTGCCAGTGTCTGCTGCAAGCCTTGGAAGATTCAGCGGTGAGCAAAAAATTACAAAGTCCTTGCTCTTAAGCAAATGTCCAGTGGTGGAGGAAGACAGAGTAAACATGTAAATAAATTTTGTACAGAGACAGAAATACGACTGGACAATGGGACGGAGAGGCACTGAGGAGGCAGGTCTCTTTGGTCAAGATAGTAGTGGTGGCGTTTGAACCGAGACCTTAATGATCAGAGGGAAATTGGTCTGGGTAGAAGGATTAGCCAATCTAAAGCTGGGAGAGCAAGAAGTAGAGCTTGTTGCATCTGAGGGACTGAAAAAGACAACTGTGCCTCGAACGCCATGAAGGTCAGGGAAAGATGTAGTAAGTGACCAGAGCCCATGGTCCCTGTGAGCCTGGCTAAGTAGCTGAAAATTTAATCTCTTTACAATAGACAGTCTTTAGAGGTCAGAAGCAGTGCGATAATAGCATCTGATTTGTGCTTTTTGAAAGACTACTTTGACTGCGGAGTGTCCTACAAAAGCAAAATACTTGTGCCTCTATGAAGTGCAGATAGTAAAGTTTAAAAAGCCCAATGAGCTCATAAGCAGTAGGTTTACTAAGTGTAATCATTTATCTTAACTAGACTTCATTAATATAAGCTTGGTGACCTTGGGGCCCTGGGACATATTAGATTAGGGAAACCCAACTATTTTCAAGTGGTGTGATTTGAAAAATTCTCAAAATTGTTGGGGTTCAGGAAGATTATTTTATTGCTGGGCCTGGATGGGAAGTTTAGAATAAGAAAAGAAAGTATGATGGCTGGCTTCCATCTATTCTCCCTTTCTGTGGGAGAAATATTGATGGGGTGACTACTTTGCTGTTGACCCAATGCTTAAATTTCAGAGCTAGTTCAATCCAGTAAATATTTGCTGAACAACTATTATATGTTAGGCACCTAGCTGAAACTGAGAATATAAAGAGAATAATTAATAATAAAAGCAGGTATTACTAACAAGAGACAGGCACTATGCTAATGCTTAACATGCACCATCTCAAGTTACATTAATTTACACACTAACCATATGGGGTAGATGCATTTATTATACCATTTTCCGGGTGAGAAATCTAATCCCTTTAAGGATTAAGTTACTTCTCCAAGGTTACACAGCTAGTTAGGGGCATAGGCAGGATTTGAACTCAGGTCTCGTATCAGCACCAATTCTCTTAGCCATTATGCTCTATAAGGACCTTACTTGAGAAGTTCAGGATTATACATATATGGGTACAACCAACCCTAAGACCATCTGGCAAAACTGGCTGCTTGAGAAGTCCTGGATTTATGTAAGATGCTCTTGGAATGGAGAAGATCGTGAAGGAGGGTCCCCAAAACACACTCTGTATACTAAGGGGCAACAGAAGAGAAAAAGAATTAGCCTACAGCAGTATGATATTGAGGACAAAGAAACAGTGTTTTTCTCTTTTGTGAATAGTTATTAAATTATTTCTACTTCAAAATATCAGAAAGAAATCACAGTACTATGGACAGTTTGCAGAGCCACCCTATCTTAGCGTGAATCCTGGCAGGTGTAGAGTTCATAGTATGACCCTGGCACCTAAGTGTAGTTAAGTAAGCTTTCATTTTTCTTTAGCCTTAAAGCAAAGTAGCTTTCTGATAGGTATAATTTAGGAAAGTCTTCAAAGAAAATATTTAAAGTCCACTATCTCAGAGAAAAGCAATTTTGCAAAAGATCTATCAGCAAAAGCAAGGCCAAACACACCAATTATTTAGTGAGACTTATGTGGTTATATCATTGTTCACGTTGTTTCTTTATGCATTTACCTGGAAGAAGGCTTTTAATGTTCAACAATTCTCAAAGAGATAAAGACCCACACTGATGTGTCAGAAAGAGCTTTGCCGTGGAATTAGATCAGTTTAGGCTTGGCTACTTACTAGAATTAGGTAACATTCTTAATCTTTCTGAACCTGTTTCCTATCTGCAAATAGGGATAACACTATCTATTACAGAGGGATGTGGTTAAATTAAATGACACATGTAAATGAAATATATCCTTCCAGACTGAGAACATACCTAGTAAATGTTAAGTGATCTGCAAATATTCTGCTTTCTTGAGATGGATGAAACCTGTTATCATGTTCTTAACCAATGGTCTAAATATCAAGACAATATTTAGTTAAAAGTTATATTTGTTCTTTCACTGTCCATCTGCATTTTAACATATTCTAACATATTCTCCTTGATCAATTGTGTCAATATTAGTAACATTTGTCATTTAAGCTATTACTGTTCATATGTTTAAAATATTTCAATGCGATATAAGTCATTACTCAAAGGGATGCCTAGCTGGCTTTGTCAAAGATTTACTTTAAGTAAAAATGAAAGACACATTTTTCATTTTCACCAAGTTTTATTGAACAGTGTATTCATTAACTGTATGAACTTTGTGGCCAACCCAATACAGTAGCCAAGACATGGAAACAACCTCAGTGATTTTTGTGGATGAATGGATGAAGAAAATGGGGTGCATACAACCTACTATTATTCAGCCGTGATAAAGAAGGAAATCTGGCTATTTGTGACCACATGGGTGGATTTGGGGGGCATTATGCTAAATGAAATGTCAGACAGAGAAAGAGAAATACTTTAGGATCTCATATGTGAAATCTAAAATACTGAACTCATGATAGAAAGAATGGAATGATGGTTGCCAGAGCTGGGGGTTGGAGGTGAGGAAAATGAGTGAAGATGATCAAAAGATAAAAACTTCTAGTTATAAGATAAGTGAGTAATCGTGATGTCATGTACAGCTTGGTCGCTACAGTTAACAATACCGTATTTTATGTTTGAAAGTTGCTAAGAGAGTAGATCTTGAAAGTTCTCATCACAAAAATAAAATTTGTAATTATGTGAATTAAGGTTAACTAAACTTATTGTGGTAGTCATTTCACACTATATATATATATATATCAATCATCACATTGTACACCTTGGACAGATACAATATTATATATCAATTCAATCTCAATAAAACTGGAAAAATCTCATTTATAGTTTAGCATAAATATATCAAATGGGTTTCTTGACAAGATTAATAATAACTATAGATAAAAGGAAATAAGATATTGTTGTTGCTGTTGTTTGCTTTTCCAGAGTGCAAAACACTAAAAAGGGGGGAGGTGAGTATGGGCTTGCAAATGCTGCTTCATGGGCCCTAATGCTATGATACAGACATTTAGTCCAGATCTGAAAGAGAACTTGAGTCATTTCAACAAATCTGCAAAACAGTCATGTTCAAACATGAAGAGATATCAGTAAGTTCTTTTTCACACTGCAAGAAATCTGCCTTCAGCTTTCAGCAAAACCTCAGTTTTTGGGTTATGAGGGTAACAGTTCTTAAGCAAGCAGCACAATCCTTCCACCAGTGCTTTCTCCCTATGATGAATAAGTTTTCAGTCTCCCCACCAGTGCTCATCCCTTCTCCCCTTAATGTCTTGGCCAAAATTCAACCATCAGCCCAGAAAACTCCTTCCCAGTTTCATTGCCTGTACGTGACCACGTTATTTCAATCACCTTGGCACATTTATATTACCTACTTCCTAAGGTAGGTATTATATACATGAGATTTTAAATAAAAGAATGCCTGTAAAGTACTTAATGCCCAACTCCTAGCACAATATGAATATTCCGTAACTGCTGACCAGCATTATTATTATATCATTTCCATTAAAACTAACCTGTACTTTCTTTCACACACCCATGTTCTTTGTCCCCAACTGGGGTAAAGGAAATAAATGAACATTTATTGATTATCTACAGTGAGAGTATAGAATGCAGTGTAGGCTATAGAATTAGTGGTGTTCAAGACTGAAACTGACCTGGATTTGAATTCCAGACCTCTCACTTACTTAAGACTTTACGACGCCTCAGTTCCCTTACTGATAATTAGAGATAATAGACATTTCAGGGACCACGGTAAGGATTAAAAATATTATAATGTTTGGATCCAGAAAGGGCATTCATTACCTCATTTAATGTAAACTCTGATTGAGTTTTGAGAATCTGATAACGGCTCTGCATCCTTTTGCTATTTGCTAACTATTCATAGCATTTTGCATATAATTCCAGGGCTTTGCTAATATGAAAATCAATCAAAGGCACAAAGAACTCAGAGAAATTGTTATGGGGCAAGAATTAGAATTCTTCTTGAAATACAGACTATCATCCTGGAGAAGAAAGAACAACATTTTAATGGGGTCAAATTTGGGTCAAAACTATGCACTTCCATAATGGTGTTTCTACCAGGTCTTGATTTGACTGGGATTGAAATTTCTGACATTACTGTCCCCATCACAGACTTGAAAACCTGGCAGACAATCAAGTGCAACCTACAGTTAAAGGTCGCTCATCTAAAAAAAAAAATGGGTATGTTACTACCATTCTGACAAGAGCATTATGAAGATTAAGAAAAAGCACAAATAAACTCTCCTAACACCTGACAGCCAAGTAATACATCTTTCAGCTCTTTCAATTCTTTTTCCTTCTTACCTGCCTTATTTCCTTCCTTGCTCTGAGTTCTCACTGTGTTTCATGTCCCACAATGCTGAAGTCATTGTAATGCTTTTACTCAGAAACCTCACTTAACATTTAGCATAGTAAATAAGAAAGCCTAAGAAGTGATTGAGGTAAACTGCCATTATTACATCATTCTGATAACCTGATTTGTCCAGAAATGTAACTATGTTATTCTCCTTTACTTCTAGTTGCTCACCATTCATGGGCACAAATTGAGTGTATATCAGATATATTAAATTCCTGCAAAATTCTCTGTGGTGTGATTTGGGGTTCTATTTGTGTACCACAGCTTTCCTAAAACTAAACTATTATCATTTCTACTCCTCTTCTGTCTGTACATCCTCAAGACATAATTTCTAATTAATAGTTATACTAATTGGCATTATAGTCATTCTTTTTTGCTTTTTCTCTGATTATAAGTATCTTCTGATGCTTAAGTCAATCAAATGGGTTCTCTACATATGAGGAAGTTCAAAGAGGAAAGTAGGAGGAGTAGGGTAAGAAGACATTCACACATAGAATTAGTGGAAGCCTTAGCAGTAACAAAACTAGTGAAATTAGAGCTAATTAATTAGCAGCCAGGAAAATTTCATTATGTGTTGTCATTAACTGGTCAACTAGGGTAACTAGGCTTACAAACAATAGAAAGCAAAGAATGGAAAATCTGTTGTTTCTGCCAGCTTCTCCTGCTTGTTATAAGCGTAATTTTCTCCTAGTTTATGAAACAATAACAGTTTGGTATTAGAATTTAAATGCCATCAGTATAAGATATGGAGATATGTGAAGCCTACTACACTTGCTTCGTAAACTAGTAGTATAGCATCATAAATTCCACAGTAGAATGATTTAGTTGAAAGATAAAATTCATGCGGAGTACACTATTTGTTTAAACTTCAAAAGAATCAAAAAGGATTGCTATATCTTGGCACACTCTTCTTTGTAGAATATGTTAGAGCCGGCCTTTTTTTGATTAAGAGCTACTGTTCTGTAGAGAACACTTTTTTCATATTCATAATCATCAGGCAAATCAAGGATCTGACTTCCTTAGAATCAGTAAGTGTTTTTTTCCTCACTTCTTAACAAAGAACAGAACAGCTGATAAGAAAACTAAAATACCTCTTTTTATTGATGTATAAATGATTTACGATATTATATTAGTTTCAGGTGTACAACATAGTGATTCAATATTTTTATAGATTATACTACATTTAATTATTATAAAATGATGGCTATATTTCCCTGTGCTGAACAATAAAATCCCTCTTTTGTTAAAAAAAATAGCAAATGATGGAATGTTAGAAAATTAATTTATTTCCCATGAATAATGATCAATAACTATGGGACACTGGCCCATGTAAATTAAGAGGCTTCTTTTTCCATGTGATTCTGAATACAAAATGTATCCATATTCAGGAATCGTTTTCAAAGTGAATTTTTTTTGGTACCTTAATAATCATAATGGGTAGTAAGATCAATTTGTTTTAACACTTATGTAGATAAGTGTTGAATATAAAATGATAAAACGTAGGGTTTTTTCACTTTTTAATTTTAACTCTGTATATGAGACAAAGAAAACGAACTGCTTTCTATCATACTGTAGTTTTTGCTCAACTACTACGACCAAAATCCTTGAAAGAGAGAATTACCTGTTTGTGTCCTTTCAGAACAACCCCCTTGCATACCAGGGCCATAAAAAAACAATAGCCTTGGGCTTCCCTGGTGGCACAGTGGTTGAGAGTCCGCCTGCCGATGCAGGGGATGCGGGTTCGTGCCCCGGTCCGGGAAGATCCCACGTGCCGCGGAGCGGCTGGGCCCGTGAGCCGTGGCCGCTGAGCCTGCGCGTCCGGAGCCTGTGCTCCGCAACGGGAGAGGCCACAACAGGGAGAGGCCCACGTACCACAAAAAAAAACAAAAAACAAAAAACAATAGCCTTGAGAGACCATTCAAGGAAATCATTGTTATTGATTCATCCCTCAAATAGGACCCAATTGAGCAACAAAATGATGCTGAAGTTTATCGTTTCTTCTCAGTGAATTTATAACTCTGGAAGATTTAAATGTCTTTTCCTAGATGACAGAGGTGGCTTCTATACACATACACAACGGACACATACACACAAATAACATCCTCATATCCATTTTACATCTGTAATTCCACTCTGAATTCTCCCTGCCATTAACCAACTCAAATGCCACATTATTCAACTCCTTTCCCTTGCTGGTTGGATTGGGTTCAGGAAACAGGGAGTAATTTTAATGTCCTCTTTAGTAAACCTACACCCTATTCATGAACTAAGAGGAAGTAGTTTTGGTTTCTATTTTCTGATATCTTGAGCCTTTCGTATGACTGCATCTCTCCAACTATACAGCTTGCAGAATTAGTATTATGACTAGAGATGCAGAAAAGTTTTGATGCCTAAAAATGTCTTCTCATCTACTAACTGATGGTTGGCACTCAACTCTCATCCCTTTATCTCGGAATCTCATCCCTTTAGCTTAAGTCTTTTTTTCCCATTAAAATTCAAATACTGGTTGTGCTTTAAGATCGTAGTCATTTTTACCTCAGCCTGAATGATCCAAAAGCAAGTTTTGATGATGTGCAAGAGGGAAGAGAACTTGAGGGCAGAAGTGTTCTGCAGAGGGTATCAGGGAATAGAGAAGACAGAGCAATAAATAGACTCACAGGGGAAACTCAGAAAGTGGAGCTTGATGAAACAAGCAAACATCACGGTTTTGCTAAGGTCTATTCTAATTAGTTGTTATTCGTGTGTAAAAGTTTGCCTAAAAAGCAGAACCTATGAGTGATTTGTGCCCCTGCATATTACGGATGTATAATATAATTCAAACAGTGCAAGGAACACACAGATTACCACATGGCCTCAGCCATGCTCCATTTTGTAGTCTGCCCACTTTGAGCATCAGAAAATGGATTGTAGAAATCTGGTTCATCTTATTTTAAACTTCTCATTCCCCAAATTTGAAATAGTATTTATTTAAAAACTAGGCTCTTTATAAAGATCGCAAAAACACTATAAAGTATTCATTGAAAAGAACCTAACATTTACTACTGTAGTACATTATGTACAATTTATTGACTATTTCTACTGAATATACATTTATGTATTACATAATCTAACATTTATATTAAGGATAACTATAATATGATTCTTGTGTCAACCTTGACAAAGCTGGTGAAATCCTTTGCTACAAAAATATGTCTCTGCCTTCTATTTTTGTTTCAGTATTAGTTTCCACATTTGCCAGCAAGATACTTTTCATCCTACTAAACTAATAGGCCACTTAGTCGAATACTGGATAAAATACAAATTGCAGAGAATTCTCCATTTTTGTTTATAATTTTTAAAATTTCAACTAAAAGTGCAAAGCTTTTATCAATTTCTGTAGCTTGCTCTCTTCCTAAACCTACTTGCTTCTTCCATCAATATTTAAGTTTCTGGTTTTAAATAACTGTGACTCTCCTTTAATGTGTTCTCTGTTAAAGGCTTTCTCTCCCTTTAGAATTGTTAGTAGAAGTGGTATTTTTGTGGGAAGAAAACTGCATCTTCTCTACTACTCAGCTGTCAGGACTATAGAGCTACATCCTCAGTTGTATAATCAAAAACCTGGCCTGGCATCAACTAGTGAGATTAAAAACCACTTTTTCAAATTCCTTGCAATTAAAATATTTACATCAACTTCTCTTGGTTTTAACAATAGCATATAGAACCCAGTGTGGGTGTGGCTTATGATTCTGCTTCTCTGACTCATGATCTTAGACTTCTTGCTTCCAACTTCCTAATGAATGTGCCCTTTAGCAATTGCTGGGGGCCAGGTTTGTTTACTGCTACCCCTTTCCAACAGTTCAAGGCCATGAGGCATCTCTTGAATGTATTTCTTTGCTACAAAGTATTTCTCTCCCCTGCCCTCACCCCACTCTCAGGTTCTGTTGCTTATTTAAGATTTGCATCTGTAAAGAGTCCTTTGGGTTTGTTTCCTTGGTGGACTGGCTGTCTTCCAAGATTTTGTTGTTAATATCGTCTGACATTTTAAAGATGACCTTTCGGTGTTGTTATAAAACTTCTCAAGGAAAGGAAAACAGAAGTGCTCATCTAACCCTCTTCTAAAGACTATGCAAAAAAGCCAGTTGTTTTAAAACATTATGGCTGGTGATATAAATGCCTGCAGCATATTATATCTACACCTGCATGTTTTCAACTTCCAGAAACTAAAAATCACCTCTGCAACATGCAATCAGCCATGAAGAAAGAAAGAAACAAACAAAAACCCAGTATGGAAAATTTTCTGCCTGATACTTGAATGTATTGGCGAACAAGCCTGCTACTTCTAGTATTTACATAAAGACAGTAGTCAAATAACCAATGCAGTCAAACAAACAATTCTTCTGTGAGAAAAAAGAATGATGCTACTTAAGAGTTGATGGACATGAACTTTAGGAATTTTAGAGCTGAAAATAATCTTGGAGGCCTCCTTTTAGAGATGAGGAATATGAGGTCTATGGTGGTTAAGTGAATTGTCCAAGCCAGAGATGGGACTAGGGTCAAAGTTGAGGTCTTCTGCCAGGATGTTGAGCTTACTCTTTGAACTTGCTGGGTGTTTACATATTGCATCAACAGAGCCCAAATGTACTGGATTTTCTTCCATTTACTAATAGAAGGAAGTTAGTGCCTTTACAGGTATTGTTGTATAAAATCAGCCCATTCAGCCAAAAATTAGTCAATCTAGGAGTCCCAAAGAGACAATGCTTTGCAGGCTTTTTCTTTTCTTTTCTTTTCTTTTTTTTTCCACTGGAAATGGGAATTAGATAGATAATGCATGTTTGTGTGTATGTATGTATACATATATATATATATATATATATATATATATACACTTATATCTTGTTCAAATTTAAAAGAATACAATTTTTATAGTCTACTTATGTATGACATAAAAATAGAACATCGTTAATCAAATACATTTGCAGTATTTATTTTTGTAAGTAACTTCCTTTCTTTATATATCTATACAGTTTTAAAGATAATGGGACGACACAGAAATATTCATTTTCAAGCTAACACTGATAAATAATGTTTTGTAAGTGCCCTAAATTATGTAAAGACTAAAAGTTCCATTGTTCTGTCTATTCTATGGAAAGTGGTTGATGTTTAGCTATGAAATAATGTATCAATCTCAGGAAACAATTCTTAGGTTAAAAAACTCATTTTCCCTATGATGTCCTTTCACAAAGATTTAATTCAAAGAATTTGCCTTTGTAAGATCTCCATCACTTTTCACCATTGTTCCCATGCATGTTCCTGTTAAGAGTGCCTGATTCTGTTGCTAAGCAACCTTGCAGTCTTGTTGGGTCATGATGGTGTACTAATAATTATTTAAAATGTGTGTTTGGATAGGGTCTTTTAAAGAATATCGTGATACTTTTGTGTAAGAGGCTGGGTAAGAGGGTTCTTCATTTCAACTTACAGTTCTACAGGAATATAAGCGATAGAATGATGTTTTCCAGAAGAGTTGGAAGAATGCCAAGAGTACACTAAAAAGCACTAGCTCTTACTTCCTCCTGTTATGCTTTTTTTCTAGAAAAGGGTAAAAGTCAGTCAGGTGACGTCAAGAAATTTAGCAAAGGATTTCAAAGAAATAAGAGGAACATCAATATTCCTTTTATTGACTAGATTAAATTATTGTTTTTCCTTCTCATCCCAAATTATTAAGAAAAATTGTCAAGCCATATTATGTTGAAAAATAAGTCCCATGTAAGCGAGACATGGGTATTTGAATTTTATCAGGCTTCCAGATAAAACTAAATTGTTGATTAAATCCTCTCCATCCTGCTTGCTCTTGTCCCAGACTTCCCTCTCCAGTTCAGGAATATCCTCCTTTAAATAGCTTATTTAACCATACGGGACTGATGCCAGTAGCCTTAATATTTTCTGTACGGTATACTGGGATATATAAGGGGACTACCATCATATCTCTAGCATGTAGTGAGAGTTGGTAAATAGCATTCCCAGTGTGTATCTGGAAAAACAAAAAGGTTGTTCCTTTAAACCATCTTTTTTGGTGATAAAGCAAAGAATCAAAGGTATTTCATTACTAAAGAATCAGAGAATGTCCTAACTCTAAGAGAAGAGCACTTCTAACGTCATCTCAATATCCATCCAATCCAGAAGCAGAGCTGATGGTGCCACCAAGAGACAGAGTCTCCTTGTGGTGACACCACCTTCAAAAGTTTTGGAAGGTACCCCCAAACATCACCCGTTTTCTTTACACCCTTGCTTGTCTCTAGTATTTAAAGATACATCTGATACTTACTGAGTCTATTTATATTTTGAGGGTGATCCCTTCTTAGGGATATCATCTCATATGCAAAGTTAAAAGTATTGATCATTTTTCTCTCCTAAACTTAAACTATTATAATTTATGTTTAAGGCAGCCACGTTTAATAGCTTTATGACTTGGGGCCATAAAGGTGAGTGTTTCAATCTTGGTTCACTGTTCTGTAGGTGGTATATGGCCACTCCAGGAATCAGTTTTCTTACTTATAAAATAGGGTTTGCAGTGCTTTCTTCACAGATAAACGATTCAATTTGATATGCTAACATAGTGTCTACCATATAGTGTACATTAAATGTGAGCCCTCTTTCCTATCTCCACTGGGTGTGGCCAACTTCTAGTTTTCTAGGATTTACTAGAAAATTTCATACCTTCTAGGAATATATGGCTTCTGATCATATTCCCTTACCATCTTCATTTTACTAAACTAAAGGCTCTTAATTTTTTTGTAATTCCCACATTCTTATTTCCTATCTCAGTTACTTTTCTGTTAATTTTATAGAATTCAGTTTATTTTAGCAGGCATTAATTGAGGTAAGGGGAATTACAGTAGGTCCTATGGTTACAAATGTAAACAGGATCCCTGTTCTCAGGTACCTTACAGTCTAGTGTCAAGAGTAGTAAACAGACAAAAAATTGCAATTTGACCCGATAAATTCTGTGATATTGGTAAGCCTGTGACAACACAAGTGAAAGACCTAAATCAGATTAGGGAGGATGGGAAATTAAAGGTAAAGGAGCTGGTCGTACTTGTAGGCTTTTCTCTAGAGTTGGCAAACATCTGTACCTGTGTTCAAGGTTTAGATTGACCAAGACAGCCTTAACATTCCTTTCAGCTTAATAAAACTTTAGACAGGTTTCTTCCTGACTTATAGGCCCTTGACCTCCCCTTATTTAGAACATTTACTCTAAAAAACATGCAAATTCTTTTTTCACCCCTTTGACACGTAAATCTTCTTCTAGTAATCTTGCCAGATTTACAACCCAGGAATGTCTTTCTCACGGACATGGGAGCCATTTTTCGAAATGTAATCATCAAGAAAGATAGCACCGCATTCTCTGTGGGAGGGCAAGAGTCTAACTTCAATAAGTGCTGATTAGCAAACACAGATGGCCTAATCACATTAACCAGTCTCCTCCTAATGTCCTCCAGTACCAGTCCACTAGCTCACTCCAGAATTGATAAACTGTCCCACCTTTTGTTTCAGCAGAGTTTAGTCCAATCTCTCTCTCCAACTGCAACAGTTTTCAACAAACATTCCCTTGCCTGTTTAAGTCTGTCCTTGGACAGGATGCATCCAGGTTGTGTACAAGGGGAAAAAACGGATTTTTGCCCAATAATCTACTCACTGATGCCTGGCACTTGGTCAACTTTTGTAATTGCTGATTAAAATAAGTCCATCATGTCAATGTCTAGGGGGAAATGTTTTCAATGGCTCTAAACACTTTGAGCAGTGATAAATGAAATCTCTGAGTTCACCATCTTCTAACTAGAACTAGAATTATTTTTCCAAAAATATATTTCTTTACACTTATGCACAAAATGAGTCTCTGCCTCAAAGAGACTCTGAGCAGGCTCAAGTATCCACTCGTCCTAATAGCTTTATACTCATTCTTTTGGTATTTCAATTATCTCAAGTGTTCAGAATCATGAATAAAGTTGGGAGCAATTCGAGATGATGTTAATCAAGTATAAATTACTCAACAAGGGCTCCCCTTATTATACTCTCCATGAAGCTCTCTAGAGGATCAGCTCAGGTACTGGCCTCAGGCACAGTCTAGATTGAGAGAGGATTTCAAATAATTGATGGTTTTAGCCAAAATTTTGAATTCTAAAAATGGATGGAAATTTGGAAATTCTAAATCAATCATAGCAAATTACAAATTACCATCAAGAAAGACTGCATAATAAAAATTTCTAAAGGTTACTGTAGAAATTAAGCTTAAATTCAAATTTAATTCTAAGGTAAATAAAAATATGTATTCCATTTTCTTTTTTCATTATAAAATTTATAAAACCAGAATTTTCCTTCTAATGTGCACATTTGGTGTACTTGCTTTTTATTTCCAAAAAAAGTTTCCCTAACTTAAGGACATATACAACATACGGTACCTTAGAATTAAGGAAATATGGGAGAATGATTTTGATTACCTCCTCATGCTACATGAAAATTCATTACTTCAAACTTTCTTGAACAGTTTTTTTAAAAGATGCCAGTTACCTAACTCATACAAACACCCATATACATATGTACATCTTTCTTGTTGGGGAACAGACTTATATTAGTGTAAATAAGTGGTCATTAAAGTTAATGTGTTCATTTTATATAGTTATAATTTAAGATATAGTAGAAATTCGTTTGAATATGATATATACCTTTTTAAAATATATTAGAGACTTATAGAACCACCTCACAGTGACTATATTTGTCCATTATGAGGTTTAGAATATACTTTACTACTTAAATGAGTTGAGTATGATATTTTATCATTATACCTTTGCTTTTATCATATATTGTGGATGTAGAGTCTTTGGTCAGAAACATACCCTCTATATTATAAAAACATCATTATAGAAAAATGTAGTATTCTTTTAATATATAATTTAACATGAAACTAGGACAGATTTTCAGCAAAAGAAGGGAGCTGCATATAGTTGGCTTTTACTGGCAGGCCTCTTTCTGCCCAGTAATTACCCAGTCTTTACATACATGTTACAGTTAGTTCAGTGCTTTTAAGGAAATCCAGCTTTCTTTGCTCTCTGATCTTTTCTTCTCACAAAATACTTAGCAAACACATAGCTATTAGCTCCATAGGAACTGGTTGTATACATCAGTATTTTTCACAAGCCCACTTAACCAAGGTACCAAGTAATTTGACTAGAATCCAAACCAAATCAGTTGAAGAGCTAAGTGTGAAAAATATCCTGTAACACACTAGATTCCAATGAGCCACAGTTTTATTAACACTGCATCACTTAGCAAACTCAGATGGGGTCTTTGGGTCTTTATGTTGAGTTTCTTTAATTGGCAAATGCTTAAGAGCACACTTTATTTATTGATTGATTGATTTATTAAAGAATCATCTTTTTTTAAAAATTTATTTATTTTTGGCTGTGTGGGATCTTCGTTGCTGCACGTGGACTTTCTCTAGTTGCGGGGAGTGGGGGCTACTCTTCGTTGCGGTGCGCGGGCTTCTCATTGCGGTGCCTTCTCTTGTTGCAGAGCACGGGCTCTAGGCACGTGGGCATCGGTAGTTGTGGCGCATGGGCTTAGTTGCTCCACGGCATGTGGGATCCTCCCGGACCAGGGCTCGAACCTGTGTCCCCTGCATTGACAGGCGGATTCTTAACCACTGCGCCACCAGGGAAGTCCCTAACAGCCCACTTTAAATGCAGTTACACAATGACATCATGATAAGAAATGCTATAGGAATATAGGCATAGAAAAAAAATTATCATCACTCACATATGCCCTGAGCATTTTCTGCTGGAGAATCTGAACTTCATAATGAGGGTACTAATATATTACATGCTTCTGATAGTAAGTTCTTATCACTTGAGAAATATCATTAAACGTTATATCTCTGCAGCTTAATCCTTCTTAACCTGAAATATACCTTTAGAAATAATATTTTAACAGTTTGAGAAAATTCAGCTATTACATAGCTATTTACCTAAATATTTACGTGAGATAATTATGAAAGCATTCTATTAATAATTTTTTGAAGACATTGTAATAACAATTTAGTCTTAGAATTTTAGAAAAAAAAATAAACCAATAAAGGTACTTCTTCTGGTTCAAACTGTACAAATGAAAATTCTGAAGCTAAGTAAATTGGGCAAAGTATGTTACTGTTTCATAAGTTAATGAAAGTAAATTTATTTATTAAATTTTTATTTATTTATATTTTCATGGGTTTATAACACATAAGGTTCATGTGTATAATATTATATTTTGACATTTATATAAACTACAGTGTGCTCACCACCAAAAGGTTGTCAACTGTCATCATATTGTTGACCCCCTTTACCCATCTTGCCCTCCCTCCACCCCCTTCTCCTCTGCTAACCACTACTCTGTTCTCTGTATCTACTTGTTTCAGTTTGGTTTCTTCATTCATTTTGTTTTGCTTGTTTTTATATGCCACATATGAGTTAAATCATATGGTATTGGTCTTTCTCCATCTGGTTTATTTCACTTAACGTAATACCCACATGGTCCATCCATGTTGTCCCAAGTGCCAAGATTTCATCTTTTTATGGCTATTATTCCATTGTAAGTGTGTGTGTATCTTCTTTATCCATTCATCCATCAGTGGACACTTAGGTTGTCTCCATATCTTGTCTATTTTAAATAATGCTGTGATGAACACAGGGGTGCATATATCTTTTCAGATTAGTGTTTTTGTATTCCTTGGATAAACACCCACAAGCGGAATAGCTACATCACATGATAGTTCTATTCTTAATTTTTTGAGGAATCTCCATGTGATTTACCATAGTGGCTGCACTAATTTACATTCCCACCAAAAGTGCACAAGGGTTCCCTTTTCTTCACTTCCTCTCCAGCACTTATTTCTTGTCTTTTTGATAATAGCCATTCTAATGGGTGTGAAGTGATATCTCCCTGTGGTTTTGATTTACATTTCCCTGATAATTAGTGATGTTGAACATTTTTTACATGCTTGTTGGCCATCTATATACCTTCTTTGGAAAAATATCTATTCAGTTTCTCTGCTCATTTTTTAATTGGATTGTTAGCTTTTTTGTTGTTGAGTTGCATGAATTCTTTATCTATTTTGGATATTAGATACATGATTTGCAAATATCTTCTCCCATTTGGTAGGTTTTCATTTTGTTGATGTTTCCTTTGTTGTACAGAAGCTTTTTAGTTTGATAATAGTCCCATTTGTTTAGTTATGCTTTTGTCTCCTTGCCTGAGGAGGCACAGGCAGAAAGATATTGCTAAAACCAAAGTCAAAGCGAATACTGCCTATGTTTTCTTCTAGGAGTTTTATTGTTTCAGATCTTACATTGGAGTCTCTAATCCATTTTGAGTTGATATCTATGTATGGTATAAGATAGTGGTCTAATCTCATTCTTTTGCACGTGGCTATCCAGAAAAACTAAATTTAGATGCTCTCCATCCTTTCATCAAATTTTAAACCCATTCAGATTAATCTGCAAAACTTCATCAAGAGGTTTGAAGGTAGAGAACTTTTTACTGTCTAGCTGATTTTTAAGAGTGATTAGGGCAGATTTAGATATCAAATTACTGCAAAAAACGTTCTGGCTAGTCCATGTCAGTCACTTTCCTAAATTTCAAGGTTATTGATTGCTCAACTTATCTTATGACTTTAAATTTGAAAGCCTCAAATTAGCAACAAGTTTTCATAGGATTCAAAGCAGTAGTGGTTTTACAGAATGATTCTATTAAATTAATCTTTTCCTCATTTGAAACATACATGATTAAGATACATATTAATTTATTCAGAAAAGTCATACATTTTTTCAATGGAAAAACTCTTCCCTTCTGTGCTCCCTAGGGCTATTTGTGTGCAAAATTTAACAAATATTGGTTCAACTCTTTTTTTTTTTCTGATTCAAAACTTCAGCATGAGTGAGGATTAGTTGGATGGCTAACGAGACAGTAATCTCCTCAAACATCTTTTAACCCACTTACCCAGAAGACTGAATTCTTCTTTAAGAATCTGAGGTTTAATTTTGTGGTCAAATGTTTAGAAATGGAAATCGAACTCAAAGTTCCACTTGACTTATAACGTGACTTCTGTTCTCAGCAGATGGTTAAAAAGGTTAGTTCCACCAGTGGCTTCAGAAAACATACAAAAGGTGTTAGCAGAACCATGATATTTACGGTACATATTTGATTGTTTCAAGAACTGAGCGAACAGGTAGTACTTGTAAGGGCAATCAGGTGCCAGTTTCAATGGTCAGGCCTGAACCGCAGGGGTTTCCCACTCCGCCCGCTGCTTGTGAATTCTGGCTTCACTCATTATGCCTCCTGATGCTGCCACACAGCTCCTTACTTTGAGGTAACAGGTGATCTGACTATGCTTTTTTGTTTGTTTGTTTCTCTAACGTTACACAGAAAGCTAGAGTCAAAAATGTGTGTGTAGTCTGAGAATGATACTTTGGATATATTGCTATTTATGATAAGCCCAGACTTACATGTTTACCTCGAACTGGAAAAAAATTGCTAACTAGAATATCCCCCGTAAAAGTAATTACTGACAATGTCTTCCTCCTTAACCACATGGACCTATATCAAGGCTGCTTATCTGTGCAAGATACCAAACTTGTTACCACAGGACTATGCTATCAGAAGCAGATTTTCTGCCAGTGGGCTGGGCCAGCTTTTGCAAACTACAGGAAACCTGGGTTCATAAAATAACCTAAGGGACACTCCTGGTCTAAACTCAAACAGAATGGGCTTAATACATAAATCCTTGCAGGAAGTTTGGACACTGAAATGATCTCTCACTGAGGATGGCGATTCAGCTTAACAAATGAGGCAATGAGACTGATGGAATACGCCCTTTCCAAGGAAGAAGTTACAATGATTTCCGTTGATACTATCAGTATTTCCACAGTCCTGTTTCCAGGAGGTTATATATAGTATCACAGAAGAACCCTGAGAACAGATAATCAAGCCTTCATTATAAAGAATCAGAGAAATATACTAAATGTCTCTTAACAAGGAGAATTGAACTTTTTTACTTATAATAACCATTATTATCATTATAGAATTATTATATTGTTCTTAATATTTTATTATTAAATAAATATTATCTGCATGGAAGGCAGATTGGCATCACATACGTGTTACGGCACTGAAAACTAATCAATACACACACACAAAATAATGTGCTAAGGCTACACTAGGGAGTCTCACTTCTGATCTCAAGGTTATGCCAGTTTATCCCAAGTTCTCAACAAAACTCTTTATCAAACTTATTGTATCTTATCCCTCACTGTATCAGAACTGTTTCAAAAGGGATCTTGTTAGTCATTTTCCTTAAAAAAAAAAAAAAGAGAAATCCAAGTCATGCCTTTTCTATGAAATCTTTGGAGGTTGCTATGACAATGTTATTTGTAGCTCAGCCCACAATTCATATTCTTCAGCTTTTACCCAAAGTAACCTGGTTCTGCTTGCTAGGTATCATCTTCTAAGTCTCCAAGAGATATTGCCAAAGTTTTCTCCAGAGACTGGGATTGGAAAAATGACGGCATTATTAAATGCTGCACTTTACAAAAATCATTTCTATTTTGAGCACCCTAACATAGTTATCTTCATTTTGATTAATCCTTTTTTTTAAACAAGGATGTACATTTTTACATGGTTGCAATTACAGCAAACACAGGGTTTTGTGTTATTCCTTCACTATTTCCAATAACGAAAGCATTTTTCATATATTACAATTGGGGGATTATTTTAATGTTAAAGAATATATGATATTTAATGGATACAATCTATATTTAATTTAATCAGATTCCTATTACTAGCCGTTTGTCTTCATTTTTTCCTTATTACAGATAGATTCACAAATAACATTATTATTAATATTTTTTTCCTCTACAGAATTGTTTCTTTGAATGAGACAGGGGTGATGGTTGTTTGGCTTGTATCGACAGTATTTATAAAAGTGTAAATCTGAATGTGTTTAGGTGAGGCAAGTACAGTAACCTGTATTCCCATTGCCTTCCCCCCCCAGGCCAACATGGCACATTTAGATTACTTGCTTGACCCTGAAAGCATGTGAATTTTTGACTCCTGGATTACTGGGTCAAAGGCATAAGTATCTTTATGACTTTCAATAACAATGATCATTTAACTCTTCTAAACCAGTTATACATGTATTTCAATGTCACCAACTTTCATTTATTTGAGTACTTTCCAAACCTTAGGTGCTGTATATGCATTGGGGACACAATGATGAAGACAATGAACAGGGAGTTACAATGCAGTCTGAATTAACAGAACTTAGAATAGGGTACTAAGGGAACCCATAAGAGGGGCAGAAACAAGTCTTCTCCAAATAGGGTCATTACATGGGGAAGTGGTGGCAAGTAGAACGGAGGAAGGAGAGAACTCCAGGCAAAGAGAGCACCACATGCAATGGCCTGGAAAACATAAGGCAAGCATATTTTAAGTATTATGAGAATGTAGAGGGTGAGGTTAGTGTTGAAAGACATGGATATATATGAAAAGGCATATATATATATATGATTTTGTAACGTAGTCATCATTAGGCATCACTTAATAATTTTTTGTCAAATTTATTAACTATATAAACATGTTATACATGTAAAGTAGATTTAATATGCATCACATCTAAGAAAATCCAATTCCTGACATAATCAGCAGAATGAAAAGTGACAGAGATTAGAAAACTCCCCAGCACTTGAGAGAAGAGAGGTTTGTGCAGTTTGATGGCAGCACAGGCCCATGTGTAGGAGAAGGGGAGGTGATGGAGCAGCAGGGATAGGTTAGAACAGTTGGAGTGCCTGGAGGGCCAGGCCAAGGAGTTCACTTTGTATTAACTCAATGGTCAATGAAATTACATAGCAATTTTAGAGGAAACAAAATTATAATTAAAACTGTAGAGGAAACACTAATTCCTTTCACTAAAGCAAAAGTCAGAACATCCTGGTGTCAGCACTGGAAAACAATCTCCAGGTAATTGAAGCAGGAAAACCACATCCATTTAGGGGTTCTCTCATTTTCATTATGACTGCTACCACCATAGCAGCCTCTAGGCTTCCATTCTAACACTTTTGTCCAGGTATGGAGCAATCAAAAACATCTCGCTTTGTTTCACTTTAGTACAAATGATATAGAAAAGACATCAAAAGAATTTATTAAGTGATAAGAGAGAATAACTGGGAAACAGAGTGTGTATGAAATATATAAACAGTCTAGTTTACAAAGAACTACTTTATTCTTTAGAGAACATTGTTAGCCCATAGTCCATGTTATTCTACATTGGACACCAAGTACCTCTTAAACCTATGAAATAATATGTAAGACATTATGTGCATTTATATAGTCTTTGTATAAAGGATGTCATGGAAGAGGACCTCTACCAATAGATAGAAAAGAAATTCTTGCAATTGTCTGTTATGCAAGCCAAAAGCAGATGGGGTAATTTGCCAGAAATAATACTATAAGGGATATAAGTAATTTGGTCCAAGTACACCGCTCTCTGGGTTGCATTATTCAAAAGTAAATTTTAGAACGTCTGGAAGCAGAGGTCTTACCCAGTGTTCGAGACATATGAGGTCTCTGAGAATTTCTCTGAAGTCACACTGAACATCTTGTGTACATGTATGTGTGTGTGTATATCTCCTGGGAAGTCTTTAAAAGGCTCATAAGTTCTTTTATGGCACTTCTTCATTTCACTTCTGTGCTGGGCCTCCCCATTTATGAAAGCAGAAGTTTCAGCCTCGGAGACTTTGGGCACAAGTCAGCAGGTGGTGACAGCTTTCTCTTCCAACACTGCATCTTTTAAGCATTCTTAAGAAAGCAAGCAGCCATCAGTTATGAACATCATTCAGGTGACGTTCTGTATGTATGAACTGTATTTGAGATTAAAAGACGGGGAAGAGATGGGAAGTGAGTAGACATGAGACTATTATAGGGCTCAGGAGAAAAGTGGCAGAATCTAATTACGATGGGATGAGTGGGAATACAGAAATGAGGATGGGCAGAGGATGCACATCTTGGTATTTGGTATATGCCGCAGGGTTTTTTTCACCAAGTTGTCATTCTGTGTTTGGAAAACAAAATTGGGGGAAAAATGAAATCAAAGAGTAAGTCAGTGCTTGGCATATAATAGGAATGTAATAAATTTTGGAAAGACTCACACTACCATGGTGAAACTTTTAGTATTAAACATATATTTAGTATTAAACATATATTCATTTGCAGAACAGACAGTAGTTGGACTTTTATATTACTAATGCTTAAATACTTCAACTTCTGGTCATCTTATACAAGTTCATTAGACCACTGATCGTTGTTGCAGTAGAGTTCTGAAAGTTTAATTTTGAGACGTGAATGAGAAATGAGGTCATGGCATAGATGCAGACAGGCAATGAAACTATAAAATTGGTAAGCTTGGTCTATGAGAACCTATATGAGCAAAGAATCTGAAAAAGAATAGATATATGTATATGTATAACTGAATCACTTTGCTGTACACCTAAAACGAACACACTGTAAATCAACTATACTTCAATAAAATTAATTTATTTTAATTAATTAATTAAAATTTAAAAATGGTAAGCTTGGTGAACTGTAGTTGACCTCGTTCAGGAAAGTAGAAGTGGGCACTGGTTCTGGAGGATACAGGAGTGGTTTGCATAGAGAGAGGGCCAACTTTACTTCCTAACAGTAAGTTAAAAATTAGGGGAATGCAGAGGTCATAGAATAATAATCAGAAAGTGGCATAAATGTAAGAAGCAGTCTGGCTCTTCTTATACTAGAGAAAGAGAAAGGTAAATGTGTGGTGGAGATGGTAGGGGAATCATTTAAAACAATCCAGATTTCAATTGAAGTGAAGAGGTCAGAAAATATTAAGGATAAATAAAGCTTAGTTTATTCATTAGGAACATGGAAGTTAGAGTTAGTAAAAACCAGTCTCAAAATGATAATTCTCTAATTTGATAATTCTGAACTAATCAGAAAAAAATATGAACTATAGTGCACATTAAGTCAATGTTGAGGAAAACGATGTATTTATTTGAGTACAATTCAGTTGTTATTTTACAATGCTTTAACAAAAGTACACGTTAAATACATAGAATTTTATACATACTGTAAGTATACTTTTTAGCATAGAAAATTACAAAATTATCTAATCACTTAAAAGAAAATAGCATTATCCTTCTCACAAAGTTCTGAAATTAAAGAAAACAATTATGAAGATATAAACTATTCACTGAAGTTTCTGAAATAATCAGAAAGCTTGAATCAAAGAGAGATTACATTTAAGGAGGATGTGTTATTGTTTAATTCAGTGGTTAAAGAAATAGAAAAATTAAATGGGAGCACTTTTCTGTTAAACTTTCCCCTCTGGAGGCTGGTATAAATAAGGGAGCTAGTATGGACCCTCCATTTCCCTTGAACAGGTGTTAACTTCTTCCTAGAGGGTTTAACTTCATGGTTAAGAGCATGGCCTCTGGGCTCAAATCTTTTGTGCCTGAATCCTAGACATGTCACTTGTTAAGTTTGCAACTTTTGGCAAGTTTCTAACTTTCTCTAAGTCTCAGTATTTAACTGTGTAATGGATAATATTTGTGAGGGTTAAATGCCACTGACAAACGGTAATTGGTATACATTTAAGCGCTCAATAAATTTGTCTATCAGGAGGAGTTTGGACATAGAGGGAGATGGTAGATAGATTCTGAAGGGAAATGTGAGAATTCGTTTAGAATGAACAGTTTCGAGGAAGATAACAACTGAAACGGGGGTCCTCCTTCCTATTCAGCTGCTAGAAAAAGAGGTGTGTTTAACAGGACAGAGAAAACAGGTTGAAAGCTGGTGGCCCTGTGGGCACTGGAGTAGGGGAAACAGGTTAGAAGTGTTTCACACACAGACTGAAGAAGCTAAATACTACACATCCAGCAGAGCTGTGGATATCTATTTCAGTATGTCTGTGGGTCTATCTGTACAATGTTTCTCTTGAAAAGTCAGCAAGCGCTGTGAAGACAGAGCTCCAATCCTCTCTGACACTTGTTTAGGGGAGGGTCAGCAGCAGAGAAATCCCAGAGTGGAAGACAACCTACAAATACCTGCATGGACATACATGACTACTTTCCACTTTCCTCCTGGCATCAGAGCTCTCGAAGTAGTTTATCCCCTTTCATTGCCTTATTCATTCCCTTCATGCATCTTCCACAATCAGGCTTCTGTTTCACATTTTTTACTTCATTTTCCTCTGTAATGTTGTCATTGCAAAAATGAAGTGAACTTGCCTCAGTCCTCTTCCTTCTTGTCCTCAATAAACTATGAACTGGTAAATATATATCTTCTCTTTCTCTTATCGAGAAATCCACCCTTTAGGGCGTGAAATCCTACAATGTGTAAGACAAAATTGTTCTCTTATACTTAACTGTGTATATATAAACCTTCGCATTCATTATATACATTTATTATATTCAGTTGTTATTCATAATATATTTATTATATTCATATATATATATATATATATAATGAATGTGAACATCAATATCCCCTTAAATTTAAGCCCTCCAGGTAATAAATATTTTTGTCTTTATGAGCTACATAGGTCTGTAACACATATTCTTTCTTTTTTTCCTTTTTTCCCTTTTTTCTTGTTCTTTTCTGACAACCTTTTCAAAATGTAATAACCATTCTTAGCTCAAGAAGAGATTTCACCTTTAGGCCATAGTTTGCTTACTGATGCTTTAAAATAAATAACTCTGAATTTGAGAAAAATACAACAAAACTCAATAATCAGTTATTGATGTTGGCTATGGTCCACTTTAATGCAAGTGAGCGACAACAAGTACTACGGTGAGAATATGCTTATCAGTTCCCAACACATCTGAGGAGTGAAGGTAAGTTGTGTGAAAGGAAAATAGAAATGGAGTCATTACTGGTAGGGAGAGCTCTCTCACATGGAGCCTCTGAGGAAGCCACTGAGGAAGTGTGACTTAGGCACATCTCAGCCGAGATGGAATCTGAACTTTGACTACCTATTGCTTTGACACAGGCATCCAGAGCATCTGTCCACGTTCCAGAAACTCAAGATACTTACCGGACTCTTACCCTAAAATAACTTGTGACAGAGAATCCCTTAAGGACAAATATTTCCTTTCCTGCGTCACAGTCAATCATAATCCCTGACAGACAGCTTTAACAACCTTGTACCTTTTATCTTTATAAGTCCCTGACTCTTTCTCTTCCACAGAGCATCTCTGGGTTTTACCTGAATCTGTGTCTCCAGGATTGCAATTATCAAGACCCCAAATAAAACTTTGTTCTCTGCAGCCTCGATACTGATTATTGTTCGACAGTTGGGCCCCATGGTTTACGAATAAGTGAGACAAGTTCTTATCTCTTGGTTCATGCCTCTGATCTCCTTTTACTTGTTCAATTTAAATGTTATTTCCTAAGAATGACTGCCTCCTTATATTGAGATAAAGTTCTAATTTTCACCTTAGATCTAGTCATGTGACAAAGGAATTATTTTATTCCTTTGTCACATGACAACGGAATGAGAAAATATACTCATTTTCTCAATCTCTTACGGATTGCTTTCACTTTGATACAGCAAAAATGTTACTGTTGAGAAAATTGTTTCTTTTGCCTGTTAATTTGATCCCCTCAACCTTTTCTTGTACATTTTCTATGCTACATTTAATCAATTTAAATTACTGACAGTTGATTTCCAGGCCTACCGATATACCACTTCTGCCTTTCAATACTCACTCACCTTGTTTCTTTGCACTTCTCTTTTGTCATTTTTGCTCCAAATTGCTCATATTTAAAAAGTCCTCTTGCAATATCATGCATAATTCACTCACAGATGTGAGGAGGAACAGCTGTAACATCTTTCTGCCAAGGCATACACTCATTCACAATGCCCAGTGGTTTCTCAGTTGTGTGTAGGATTTTTCTGCTGGGATGGGTCTTTTATCATCTTCAAACACGCATGACTCAGCCACACATACTAGCTTCACAGAGTCTTCCCAGCTATAAAGTTTAGAACAAGCTTCTACTCCCAAGTATCTGCTATGGTCTGAACGTTTTGTACATTGAATTCCTATGTTGAAATTCCTATGTTGAAACCCTAATGCCCAATGTGATAGTATTAGTAGGTGGACCTTTGGGAAGTGCTTGAGTCGTAACAGTGGAACCATCATGAATGAAATTAATGCCTTATAAGAGGCTCCAGAGAGATCCCCTGCCCTTCCTACCATGTGAGGACACAGGGAGGTGGTGTCAGCTTATGAACCAGGAGGAAGGTCCTCACCAGAAGGCAAACACGCTAGTCTTGGACTTCCCAGCCTCCAGGACTGTGAGCAATAGTTGCTGTTGTTATCATCTACCAGTTGGTGGTATTTTGTTATAGCAACACGACTGGAGTAAGATCGCGTCTTTCTACCCTAGAGGAATAATTCCTAGACTAATTACCTAGTAAAATTTGTGCATTACCTCAGCATACACCAAGTGATGCTGGATGAGGTAAAATCCAGAAACAAGGTTGCTGAAGAGTTCTGTCACGATCTACTCTCACATACTATCACACACCTCAGAGATACTACATATTTACTCGTGTTAGGAGCTTCACATGGCAGTGGTTTTCTCCATGGCAGTGTGAACACCAGCATCACTGCTACTTGCTACTCCTAAAGGAGCTTGAATGCCTCACTCCTCTTCCTTGTTTGAGAGCTATTCCACTTTTCACTTGGCTGACCTTCAAGCTACTTATCATAAGTGCCCATTCTCTTGATTTTCAGGAACACTCATTACTATTATATCCCTCGGGGCAATTTTAGAAGTTTAAAGCAAGGAAGAGTAGCTGCTTATGATAAGAAAAAGAATAAGGTGGATTGTTGTTCATTTATTGATCATTTATGAGTAGTTGTCATATGCCAGGCATTGGCGCATTGTGCTTTTGATGTCAGAAGCAGTCCCTGCTTTCAAGTGGTCTCTGGTAAAGCTGGAAGGAGTTTCAACTGGACAGAATAGTATAACATAAGAGTACATAAGTGCCAGGACAGGGTGCCAGGGTGGGAAGGAGGACACAGAGAAAGAACAAGTTTATCATGAAATATTTTTGAAGAACAGGACACCTGATTTGTGTTTTGAAGGAAATGTAGAAGTGTGAAAGACAACAAAAAAGTTTCAGAAATGAACAGCCTAGGCAGAGGCTACAGCAAGATTTAAAAAGCAAGAGGGCACAAACCACAGAGCTGATCTCCCTGTGCTATGCGGCTGCTTCCCACTAGCTATCTATTTCACATTTGGTAGTGAGTGTATATATGTCCTGTGACCACCTAGAGGAGTGGGATAAGGAGGGTGGGAGGGAGACGCAAGAGGGAAGAGATATGGGGATATATGTATATGTATGGCTGATTCACTTTGTTATAAAGCAGAAACTAACACACCATTGTAAAGCAATTATATTCCAATAAAGATGTTAAAAAATAAAATAAAAATTTAAAAAAGACACGAGGGCATACAGAGCAATGGTGGTCCTAAAGAACTGCCAATAGGTACGTATGACTGGAGTATAAGATCATTTGAGCAAGTAATGCAAAAGATACCAAAATTTGCAGTGGATAATCTAAGGTCAGGATATATCATCTTTCTTTTTTTCACTCTAGAAATACTTACTGAGTGACTCTTATGTGCCAATGATTGTTGTAGGTTCTGCAGTGAAAAAAATCATGACTCTACCTGCACAGAATTTGCATTCTACCTAGGGAAGAGACCGAAAATAAACCAATACCAAAATATTGATATATCGTTTGGCAGACGGGAACAAACATATGGAGAAAACGATATCAGAGATGGAATGGAGCATGTGTAGGTTAATGTGTGCACCTGCATGGGGATGCACAACAGCTGTTTTTTATAGGATGATCAAGGTCTCCCTGATGTGGTGACAACTAACCAGAGACTTGAAGGTAGTCATATCCTATCTATTATCATAACCTCTAGTATCATATTCTATTTATATGTGTATGGATTACTTTTCTAGAACATTTCCAGAAGATGAAATCGTAAATGCAAGGGCCTTTGGATGGGAGAACGTTGAGTGTTGAAAGTACAAACTAAGAGGCTGGTGTTCCTGGTGTGGCAAGAGTGAGAAGAGCAGTGGATAAACTGGAGAGCTGGTGGTGGCGAAGGGGGTGCAGAAAAGATAGGGCTTTTTAGAGTCTCTTTAAGTACTTGTTCCCTTGTGGCTCCCCACCTCTTAGACAGAATCAAGGAAATGTCTAGCCCCAGGCAGTGGAGAATAGGCATTTGGTAGTTTTTGCTAAAGAGTTAAGCTTAAAAGCCTAAAATCTTTATGGACAGAGAGAAATTTTGCTAAATTTCTTCTTTACTACATCAGAGTAATAGATGGATAAATCCAAAGAATTTTCCACAAAGGAAAAGCACCATCAGGATTTGCATAGTTTTTGTTTTGTCTTGTTTTTTAACAAGAGGGAAGGGAAATTACCATTACTATTTTGAATCTGAGAAAGACTGGGGTAAAGAGAGGTTAAATGGCTCATTCACGGCAAACCTGGGCTTAAGAGTAGGACAGTCAAGAGTATTCTACATGATGCCCTCGGCCAATCACTTACTCAGAGGAAGGCCAATTATTATTTTTTTAATTAAATTAAATTTATTTATTTATACAGCAAGTTCTTATTAGTTATCTATTTTCTACATATTAGTGTATACATGTCAATCCCAATCTCCCAATTCATCCCACCACCACCACCCTTGCCCCGCTTTCCCCCCGTGGTGTCCATACGTTTTTTCTCTACATCTATGTCTCTATTTCTGCCTTGCAAACCGGTTCATCTGTACCATTTTTCTAGATTCTACATATATGTGTTAATTTACGATATTTGTTTTTCTCTTTCTGACTTACTTCACTCTGTATGACAGTCTCTAGGTCCATCCACATCTCTACAAATGACCCAAGTTCATTCCATTTTATATATGTACTATGTCTTTTTTATCCATTCGTCTGTCAGTGGGCATTTAGGTTGCTTCCATGACCTGGCTATTGTAAACAGTGCTGCAGTGAACATTGGGGTGCATGTGTCTTTTTGAATTATGGTTTTCTCTGGGTATGTGCCAGCAGTAGTGGGATTGCTGGGTCATATGGTAGTTCTATTTTTAGTTTTTTAAGGAACCTCCATACTGTTCTCCATAGTGGTTGTATCAATTTACATTCCCACCAACAGTGCAAGAGGATTCCCTTTTCTCCACACCCTCTCCAGCATTTGTTGCTTGTAGATTTTCTGATGATGCCCATTCTAATTGGTGTGACTTTCAATACGCTTCCCTGGGGCAGTAGTGATTATCTTCCCAATAGCGTGGGCAGCTTGGTGAAGAAGATCAGAGGCTGACTTCAGCTTTTCATAGCTCTCCATCTTTCTACTTCCTAAATTCCCATTCCTTTTACTTGAGCAGTGGTTCATCAAATATGTAACAGCAGCAGAAGTTTCTCCTAGAAACTTGTTAGAAATGCAAATTCCCAGCTGAGGCTCCGGAAATCATTGTTTTGACAAGCCTTCTGATTCTCACTAAAGCTTGAGACCCCTTGCTCTCCTTCTGATCTGAGAGAGAGGGAGAGGGGGAAAGATAGAGAAAGCCCAGGAAAGAATGCTGGAAAGTAAATTCAGATAGCTTTTTATAGGGGCTTTTTACTGTGGTAACTCACAAATGGTTGAAAAAACCCCACAAATTGAAACATGTAGCTACTTTAAGCACTCTTTAGCAGAAATCAATCTTATTCCCGATCTATTACTTACTAGGTCATTTCCTCATAGGGATGACTAACAGCAATTCATCAGAAAATGCTTTTTATATTTAAATAACACTTTCTGTTCCAAGATGTCAAAATGTTTGACAAGTGGTCAAAATGCAGCTCACTAATATTCTCAACCCCATGGTAGTAAATAACCCACATCTACCATCACTGCTCTTTACTGGTGATTGCTTGTCTGGGAAAGTTGAAGCGCCTTTGCTATCTCTGTAGAAAGTCAATCACTAAAGGAGAAAACGTCCTTCATCTTGGTTCCCATAGGAAACCAAATTGATAAATTACTCACTGACTTCTATTATTGCATCTCAAGGATAGTTAACAATGCTCATCAAGGAAAAATCCCTAAGAACACTCTTGCCCTATCTCTGATTAAACCTGATTTGGGAAAATCATCTGGCTCAATCTACATTGAATTACAATATGAATGCTACTTAATTCCCTATTACTTCTGATTACACAGGATCAATGCCACTTGAAGAGGAAGAAGCAAAGGTTCACTACATTGGGGTCTCCTTGACAGCCAAGCCTGTGCCTTAGTCATTTTGACTCCCTAGTGACCAGCCTGGTATGTGGAATAGTATATGCGATCAGTAATTATTTCTTGAATGTATGATGTAGGAATGAGTCAAGATATTTTTAGAGTTGGAGTCATGGATCAAGAGGAGAAAACGTGGTTTAAAAGAAACTACTACAGGGCTTCCCTGGTGGCACAGTGGTTGAGAGTCCGCCTGTCGATGCAGGGGACGCGGGTTCGTGCCCCGGTAGGGGAGGATCCCACGTGCCGCCGAGTGGCTGGGCCCGTGAGCCATGGCCGCTGGGCCTGCGCGTCCGGAGCCTGTGCTCCGCAACGGGAGGGGCCACAACAGTGAGAGGCTCGCGTACCGCCAAAAAAACCACAAAAAACAAAAAAACTACTACATTCTCAGAAGCCGATGCTGCAATGAATGCTAATAACAACTTGACAATGGCCTGTCATTGCAAATAATGTGATACCAACATCTACTAATCAATCAAAAAAAAGACTTTCAGAATTCAAAATTGGATAGGATTTTGAGCTGGGGATTCCTCGCACCCACCTTTTCTTAGGATAAAACTTGGAACTGTAGTGTCAACAGATAATATGCCAGTTTTCCACTTAAAATTGGAAAATTTAATCTAATTTTGGAGGCATGAAATAAAAACTGATGGGCAAATATTAGAATTTCCATCAATGAAAAAGCTTAATTTCTAAAATGCTGAAGGTTAGTTTATCAAAATACTGAAATTGCCTCATATCACAAGTCAAAGCACCCTCTCTTTACTAAATAAGGAGCTATAAAGTTGCACAATTACTGTCCATTTTTTTACTTGGTTTGAAAAAAAGTTGCTTGTTTTAAATAAAACAAAGTTCAACTGAAGTGACTATAATATCATCAGTCTTGTAAAACTCCTTGTGTTAGATTTCTTCTATCCCCAAGATGCCAACCATGCATATTAAACTGACTCTTGTTTTTTGCGTATGATTTCTGTACATCTTTCCTATTGGAATTTTCATGTTAAGTACCCTTGCTTAGAGTGTGGATCGTAACCACTCTGTTTTTTTTTTTTTTTTTTTTTTTTTTTTTTTGCAGTACACGGGCCTCTCACTGTTGTGGCCTCTCCCATTGCAGAGCACAGGCTCCGGACGCACAGGCTCAGCGGCCATGGCTCACGGGCCCAGCCACTCCGCGGCATGTGGGATCTTCCCGGACCGGGGCACGAACCCGTGTCCCCTGCATCGGCAGGCGGACTCTCAACCACTGCGCCACCAGGGAAGCCCGTAACCACTCTGTTTAACACTCTATCACCAGTACCTAGAACAGTGCCTGCCACATAAGAAACACTTCATAAAATTTCTAAATTATCTTGATTAAAATCCATACTCATCCTAGCTTTAAGCACATGAAGACAGAAATAGGTTCCAACTGCATAAGAACACGTGAGTAATCCAGAGAAAATGTTAACTATAAGTACAAATTATCTGTTGATTAAAATACAGAACATGTCTGAGATTTGGAATTACTTCCTAATAACCCTGAGTCAGAGCTGTGGTAAAGGCTTACTGAGGGCATGTTACCATTTTCTGAGGACACACTCAGAAAAGGAAGAAGTTGATGAGAGAGCATGCAAGATTTTCCAGGCTCAAAATGGAACTTGACTCATCTGCATGGAACCATCCGGCGAAACACAGAAGAGCTCACTCTTCTGCTGGATTAAGCTCACCCTGGTGGAACGGAATGGAACAGAAACGAGACTGAGGTCTAGGTTTTGAGGATCTTCACTCCACTTACCTGCTTTCACAGGACCAGGCAACGGACAAGAAGAAATGTGCAACTGTTGCTGTGTACCTCTAAACAAATACAGTCACCCTATGTAATAGAATGTGTCCTAAATCTGACCAATTAGAATAATTCCTCCATTCTTGGTGGAGTAGCTCTGATAGAAATGGACAGAGCTGGGCTCGGGGTGGGAAGGGGGTGGTTTCCTTCTGTTACAAGCTCTAAACTTTCTTCAATTTTCCTATCATTTAAGCCTAACTAAAATGTATGGACTTTTGAAAAGGAGTAGGTACTAAAGTTAAGTAAGCTGAGAGTGTTGAGAGTGAAAAAAATGATAACAAATTTAAGAAAATGTAGAATTATTACTATGAGAATTACCAGAACTGTGTTTGTTCCAAATATGAGCCTGCTGTAGCATTTTAATTAGGAATAGAATTAAACAGAAATTCACTTGCTGTCACCATCTGATAATATTACCAGAGACTTCCCTTAAGGAAATTTAAAATTATTTATTCTATGTAAATCTCTGCAAGTCCTTAATTTCAACCTTATTATAAGAAATAACACACAGTATCAACAAGCTGGCAGAATTTGGACAATTCTCTTGCCTCCCTCCATTCCACCTGCTTTTCCTCTTTCCCTCCCTCCCTTTCCCTCCTCTTCCCTCCCTCCCTTTCTTTCCACAAAGCAAAGAAATGGGTATATAGCAAATAGTAGGGATCACACGCTTTCATCACAGGGCTTGGGAATGTGGACTCTCACAAAAACAGACTTGATTTTAAATACTGTATCTGTGCCTTACTAGCTGTGTGACCATGAATAATTTAATCATTCTGTGCCTCAGTTTGTCTGGCTGTAAAATAGGTGCAAACAGTACCTACCTCTTAGGATTGTTGTGAGGGGGGATTCCCACTGGTTTTAAAATAGTATTTAGCACAGAGGAAGCATAATAATTATTATTTTTCACTTCTCTGAATATATAAAACATTTAGTATTGGGATTCATAGTCTCAAAATCTAACACTCACTGATGTGAACATCTGATTAGCTAAATGGAGAAAAACATTGTTATAGTAATTATTTCTTTAGTTTCTCTTTTGTTTTTTTAACTGAAAACCAGAATCACAATTTCTTGTTATTATCTGTTATCAATGAACAGTATAAGACTATAATATTACTTTTGACAAGGCACTGAATATTCGAAATGAAGAAAACTAAGAAATAGTAGTAAATAAAACTTTTCTTGTGCTAATCCCAAGTGAAAGATGAAATTAATGATGATATATATGTGGAAACTCTGGAGAAGTCATATAGAAAGAACCTCAAGTACTTGAGGCACACTTGAAATTCAAATGATACTAAATGACTAATTCTTAAATCAAGAACCCTTCACTAAAATTAAAAACACAAATGCTTTCTTTTTCTTGATTTCTTGTAGGAAGTGAAAGAGTACTCGGTAGGTGTCAGACTATTTTAAAAAGCAGGTTATAGAGATGATATTTCAGGAGTGTAAAAATACTAAGGCGGATCTCATAAATGATTGGTATATTATTTAATTCAGGTTAGCATCAGAATTGTCAATGTTTGTTTATTAAGCAATGCAATCCTTTAGGTAGGAAGCATGGTTCTTTGGAGAAGTTGATAGACACAAGATACACAAACTGGAATATGGTGAAAAAACACACAGTAAAGATTTTTTAAAATTAAACCTAGGAATTATTTAACATGGCCATTTCTTTGGGTTGAAGAAAGAAATTTATATAGATTTTCCTGGTTCAGGCTCCAGTGAGGTCTATAGGCAAATTTGCAACTAGAGCAAGATTCAGACCTATTTCCATTTTTGTGCTTACGTCTTAAATATGTCCAGTTCCTAGAGCATAGAGGAAAGCACTAGATTGGCCATGGCATGAAACAGGTTAGAATTCTGGCCCTGCCACTTAATAACTGTGTACGGCTTAAATGGGAAATTTGCTAAACTTCATGAATTTCAATTCCCACCCTCCAACCCCCACCCTGGGCAAAATGAGTCTAATCCTTTTTCTACCGACTCTAGAGAGTTAGGATGGTCTGAGGAGAAAATGTACATAAAAGTGCTTTGAAAATTATTTAATGCTTTAAAAATATTATTTATCATTATTATTTCAAGATGAGGGAAAACTCCCCCTCCGCTAATATATTCAGTTTTTTATGGCCAGCTAGATCTTCCAGAAAGCTACATAAAAACTGAACATTTTAACAATACTCGGCAATGTTTAGATGTTAAAAAAAAATTATCCAAACTGGCACATTTCTTCTTAAACAGTTCTAAAAGTAATACATACATATTGCAATGAATTTGGAAATACAGAATGAGAACGGGAGGAAGTAAAGGTCACCCTGACTCTCTTATTTCTTGAGTTAACCATTGATAAATAATTTTTAAATTTTCTTTGGGTCTTTTTGCTCTATGTGTGTGATATTCAAAACCAAGTTGTGAATATGCTATATTTATTATTTAACATTCTTCTCTTCTCACTTGACATTATACAAAAAACAATTTTAATTTGTTAGTTTCTGTATTGTTTCCGATTCTAAGCACCATAAAATACTTAATAGTGAAGGTTACCTATGAGCTATTATGTAAAAAAAAGTTCAGCATATATAACCTAAATAAATATATTAGAAATTCATATGCTTTAAAGCAGTGATCCCCAACTGTTTTGGAGCTAGGGACCGGTTTCGTGGAAGACAATTTTTCCACCAACAGGGTGGGCGGGGGAGGATAGTTGGTTCAGGCTGTAATGGGAGCGATGGCGAGCCATGGGGAGCAGCAGATGAAACTTCGCTCGCTCGCCCGCCCGCCGCCCACCTCCTGCTGTGCGGCCCAGTTCCTAACACAGCCAGGGGGGTGGGGACCCCTGCTTTAAAGGATATCCCTATGTTTTTATGTGATTGACCATTTCAAAAGTTTCATAGACAATTCCAATATTTATATTTAATTAAAGACCATGAAACTTTTTTTTTTAGTATTTTTAAATAAAAGATAGTTAAAGATTACTTCATTTAAAAGCTAATAACAGGGACTTCCCTGGCGGTCCAGTGGTTAAGACTCCCCGCTTCCATTGCAGGGGGCGCGGTTCGATCCCTGGTCAGGGAACTAAGATCCCGCGTGCTGCGTGGCCAAAAAAAAGAAAAAAAAAAAAAAAGCTAATAACAAACCTCTAGAACACTTCCTTGTACTTAAGTGAGGTGTTAGATTAAAAAAGCACTATAGAAATATAGATTATACTTGACTTTAAATAAAAATCTGAATAAATACTATAGAATTGTTATCTCCCCTTTATTCTGTTAATAATTGGTAATAGGAATATTATGGAGAATGATTGAAGCTTAATAGTCATATGTCAATTACCAAGATCACATCTGTGTGGTACAATGAATTTGCAAAGGTAGACTATCAAATATATTTTATTGTCAAAGGTGGTCTGCTAACTGGCAAGTCATTTAGTAAGTTATGCTCTAAAATATATCATTTACTGATACCCAAGAGACATCTCGGTATGTCATTAATAGTGCAGAAACTCTAAGCCAGGGATATTTTTGTCTTTATAATTAATTTGAGACAGCAGCTAATAAAAACCAGAATAATAACAGTAATAACCTTCAAATTAATTTTGACCCTAAGCTATAGCAATTTCAACAGAAGTTAGTACATTTACATACAAATTAAAATTCCTAAACTTGTATTACAATTGATGCAATGTTTTTATGAAATACTACCTGTATAATATTTCATTAAAATAATAAAATGAGAACAATATAGAAATGTCATAAATGTTTGTGTCCTAGAAAGTATTTAGAGGGAATTTCTGGTAGTATAAATTAATACATGATTATTATTATTAATCATATTACTTTTATTTATAAAGCATTCAAACATACACATCTGTAATCTTATATGTCTTTACCATCAAGAGAAATATATTCCAGAATTAATTTTAAAAACACTGCTTTTACTGTGCTTATGTTTTCTAGTTGAGAAGTCTGGACTTTAAGCATTTTTAAATTATAGAACTAATCAGAAAGCAGGAGGAAACCAACAATACAACTGATGGCATTTGTTAATATAAACCTTTGTGTAAAAATGTTATGAAACTAAGAATGGAAAAAGAATAGAATTATTCATCAACAAATGGCTATTTTTAAAAATCTAGTTAATAGTATACTACCTGGGTTATTCTCTTACTTGAAAAAATTACAGTATATTAGGTTGTCCTAATTTGGAACTATGTAACTGCCACTCTCATGTTTCTAGTTTTACTAGAAGAGTGCATTTTTTTGGTATAAGCGTAAGAAAAAAAAAAAAAAAACTGGAACATTCCATAGTGCAGTTTCCTTCCTCCCTTTCCCCAACAGAAAAAAATAAGAAATACTGTACCTAACCAACAGATCTGATGATTCCAAAAGGGACAAGTCTCTATTCTGAAACACTATTCAAGTCAGAACATTCCAAATTACGATTTTGCGAGACACTGGAAAATTATGGCATGAAAAATAGAAGAATATTTCTAATGCACTATAAAATGTATTCCTCAAAGCAAAAGAGCTAATGGAAGGCCAGAGCACTTAATGGATAAAATATAATCAAATGAAACAGAAGCGTGTTCCAAGCTGAAAGGCAACAATATCACTATTCTCACATAATTGGATAGTAGACATAAACCAGTAAGATCAGGTTTAAAAACATTTAAATATATATAAATACACATATGTATAAATAACATATATAGCACCTGAAGTAAATACATATTCGTATTCATATATTAAAGCATCACTTTGAAATTTAAAAATATTTTTTTAACTATTGAAAAATAAACAGCTAGTGAAAAAATAAGTTTTCTTTGCAAAACTTGACTCTGGAAACAAAGATTCTTCAAATGCTTCTCCAAGAACTTGTCTCTTTATTTTAAATATAACCAAATAAAAAAATAAAAAATATAATCAAATATGTGAAATAGAAGGCAAATGTTCATGAAAGCAGACATATATACATGCACATATATGCATATATATATTTATACACATAATTGGATAATATAATTAATATATATAATACACATAAAACACACATCTTCCTGAACTTACTATGGCATTGCATCCTGATAAACCCATCATCAATTGAAAATATCATAAATTGTAAATGCTTATAGTACACCCAATCTACCAACCATCATAGTTTAGCCTAGTCTACCTTAAATGTGCTCAGAACACTCACATTAGCCTAAAGTTGGGCAAAATCATCTAACACAAAGCCTATTTTATAATAATCTGTTGAATATCTCATTTGTTTTATTGAATACTGTACTGAAGGTGAAAACCAGAACGGTTGTAAGTGTGTCAGTTGTGATCGAGTCGCTGAGTGGGAGGAGTGGCTTGCTGCTGCTGCCCAGCATCACAAGAGAACATCATGCTGCATATCAGTAGTCTGGGAAAAGTATAGTTTCTACTCTAAATTCAAAGTAGACTTTGAAAAAATGAAAAAATTCAAACTATAGTTTCTACTAAACGAGTATCACTTTCACACCATGGTAAAGTTGAAAAATCGCTAAGTCGAACCATTGTAATTCGGGAAATGTCTGTCTATAAATTTTTGTATAATATATGTGTATGCACATGTATATTTCAAACAGGAATTTAGACTGTTGCTACATCTCTTCTTAGAAGCAGACTATGCCCAAAATCTATGCCTCAAGCCTTTGGTGAATAGCTAATGAATTCAGTATTCAAACAGGGATTAAAAATATTGACTTGGAAATTCAGGACAAACTTACTACTAAAAATGTTTTACACTTTTTACTTAAAAGAACATAGTTAGGTACACATGATTAGACTCTACCAACTGAAATAAATTATTGCCGATTTGGCTAGAGTTGTTGATCACCACAAAATTCTCTCTTGTGGACAACTATGGCTTACATATTAAATGGAAGGCTTTAGGCAGTTTTTGTACTTGTTTCCTTAGACCTAAATGGTCCACATAATGATAAAAAGCCAAATAAGAAAAAAATGTAAAATTATGTGCTTTTCAAGCCCAACAAAATTGTTTTTTGTTTTTTTTTTTTGCATTACGCGGGCCTCTCACTGTTGTGGCCTCTCCCGTTGCGGAGCACAGGCTCTGGACGCGCAGGCCCAGCGGCCATGGCTCACGGGCCCAGCCGCTCCGCGGCATGTGGGATCCTCCCGGACAGGGGCACGAACCCGCGTCCCCTGCATCGGCAGGCGGACTCTCAACCACTGCGCCACCAGGGAAGCCCCAAACTGTTCTCATACTAAAGCTCATCTGTGTGCTCACAGTGCAGTTTCCATAGGCAGGTGTTCCTGGTACTAAAGTTTTCACGTTAACTGAGGCTCTATTTTTGATTTCAGTTTAAAGGTGTTGCTAGTGATTGAATCTACTCAGTAGTGCACGTTTATGAATAAGACTCTGAATGTTAAAATTCTTACATGTACTCTCTAAATTCATTGAGATTCAGTCAAATAGAAAGATATCATATACCAAGAAGATTCCTTTGTATATGATGTACAATGGAGTAACAGATTAATTTTCCTTTCTGGACAACTTAATGATACTGATTAACATTAAAAAACTTCAACAGTTACATATTTAAAAAAAAACACTGGGGTACAAGGCAGATAATTAGTAGTATTACCTTTAAAGGCTTTTGTTAGAGGAAGTGAATGTTAACAACTCTTTATAAATTAAAGTTGCCCTCTCCCAGGAACTTCAATACTGTATCAGAAAAAATAAAATAAAATTGTCAACTATTGCTTTGAAGAAAGGGAACAATTCCCATTTTCTATAACATTACTTCTGAAATCAACACCCTTATTCAACAACCTTGATATCATTTCTGATAATGAGTCAGTGAAAAGAGTGATTAGACAAATGGTACAATTCAGAAAGAAAAGAAGATGCAGAAAGAAATTCAGAAAGAAAATAAGATGCCACGTGAGTTCTCCCGGGTCATCCAATCAACTCCTTGCAGAGTTAAAAATAGAAGCTAAGACTAATTCCCACAGCTACTGCCAGATCAGAGCCTGACAACTTTGCATTGTGGTAGCTTCAACCTCTCCTGCTACTGGGATTACCTGCATTGAGACATCTTCCTATGAGGTTCAGTCATTTCAAGGTTTGCTTTAAAATGGAGAGGGGTGGGAAAAGGTTCATAATTTTAGGGAAAATCTGTGGTAATGAGATCTCATTGTAAACTGCTCACGAGAATTAGAAAGGTAAAAACTGGAAATGTTTACTAACCCTTACTATGTCTCAAACACTGCAATAAGTTCCCTTTTATGTTATCTTCTTTAATCTTCGCAACAACCCTGTGATTTTCCTGTTTTAAATATCCAGAAACAATTCACAGTGGTTAAGTAACTTACCCTAAGTCATAGAGATAGAAAACAATAGAGGTAGGATTCAAACTAGGTGAGGTTCAAAGTTCAAATTCACTTCCTGAAAAACATGATTAGAACATAAATGGTAGCCAAAACTCCCCAAAATAAACTAAAAGATTAAAAGAAAGAGAGAAAGGAGGGGAGGAGGGCCTTGTGAGCTGCATACCTTAAAAATAATGTTTAGACTTTTCGATTGATCTTAAAAATGACCAAAAGCTAGCTGCCTGAGAGCTCAAAGAATAAAATTATTAACAAACTAAACAAAAAACATTGATTTTTATACTCACTTTGAGATCAACCCAATTGCTTTCCTTGCATAACACTGTACTGCCATTTTATTTCATTTTCTATTATATTTATTAAGGGCTATTTTAAAGACAAGTATTTTGCCTAACAGGTTAATGATTTTTTTTTCTTCTAAACAATGACCAAGATGCCAATCCTCCTCCCCTTATTCAATGGACTAATTAGTGTCAGATCATTTTAGGGTCATATTTAATTTTTGTGGTGAAATAGTGATTTCACAAACCCTGTGAAGATGTTACACATCCACTATAACATGCATGCAGGTGGAAAAAATTTTCAACTGATGTAGATTTTGCTTTCTCTATGAGTGTATTCTTCACAATCAATGAGATAGAAAAAGACATAGAGATAAGAGAACTGTTGACTAATATTTTCTTATGAAAATCTGTATCTTGGGCTTCCCTGGTGGCGCAGTGGTTAAGAATCTACCTGCCAATGCAGGAGACATGGGTTCGAACCCTGGTCTGGGAAGATCCCACATGCCGCAAAGCAACTAAGCCCATGCGCCACAACTACTGACCCTGTGCTCTAGAGCCCGCAAGCCACAACTACTGAGACCGTGCGTCGCAACTACTGCAGCCGGTGTGCCCTAGAGCCCGTGCTCTGCAACAAGAGAAGCCACCGCAATGTGAAGCCCGCGCCGCAATGAAGAGTAGCCCCAGCTCCCCACAACTAGACAAAGCCCATGCACAGCAACGAAGAACCAACACCACCAGAAATAAATAAATAAATAAATTACTTAAAAACAATAAAATCTGTATCTTGCATTTTCAATTTTCTAAAAGTTCAAATCCATTGTGGTTGAAAAAAGAAGAGTAATGTCATATGTTTTCTTGTCCTGGGAAAATGGACTGTGCTTGGTTGAGTGTGTTTATTTATTTATTTATTTTATTGCCAAAATTTATTTTTTATTATTTTTACATCTACTAGTACTTATTTGAATTCTACTCACTGTTTTTTTTTTTTTTCCATCTTTGTTGGAATACAATTGCTTTACAATGGTGTGTTAGTTTCTGGTTTATAACAAAATGAATCAGTTATACATATGTTCCCATATCTCTTCCCTCTTGCATCTCCCTCCCTCCCACCCTCCTTTTCCGACGCCTCTAGGTGGTCACAAAGCACTGAGCTGATCTCCCTGTGCTATGCGGCTGCTTCCCACTAGCTTCTATTTTACGTTTGGTATATATGTCCATGCCACTCTCTCACTTTGTCACAGCTTACCCTTCTCCCTCTCCATATCCTCAAGGCCATTCTCTAGTAGGTCTGTGTCTTTATTCCCGTCTTACCCCTAAGTTCTTCATGACATTTTTTTTTCTTAGATTCCATATATATGTGTTAGCATATGGTATTTGTCTTTCTCTTTCTGACTTACTGGTTGAGTGTCTTGAACTGCTCAAACTTTAAGGTCCATCACCTCTAATTTGCACCTTACCAAAACCTCAGACAAGAAACAGGAGAAAGGGTAGTGCCATCCATAATTCATTCCCACCACACCTACAAAAATAGTCACAAGGAACTTGTGCAGAATAGCAATTCTTTTGTATTAGGAAGGCAGTTTTCAAAATTAACTGGTATTGGTTCATTTGGTTGTTTAATAAATATCTTGAAAATGCCTATAATAAAGCCAAATACCAAACTGACCATTTAAGTTGCAGGAATTTTTACGGTCTTGATATTTTACTATTTTAAAGTCACAGTTTACATTTGAGTGCTCACCACAATATATAATACCAATGAGCTCCCGAGAAATCTAAACGTTTATAGAATACACCAAATGCTACTGTCTCATGCCTTGCTTTGCAATCCTGGATTGCTTTCTCCTAGGGAGATGATGTAAGAAATATAAGCTAGAAATCTCTTCTACGGGATCACCAGCCATGTCTCAACTAACTTTTATCAGTGGAGACTCTCAGTACATACATATTTATTTATTATAAAACTCTTCGGTACTGATCATTAGGTAATTCTGGTAAATGTGGGCACGTAATAATAGTTAAGAATGTCAGCCCCATTTCATTTCAGCTTGATCCACTGCAGAAAAGCACAAATTAGATGAAAGCAATTTCTCCAAGAACAACTCACCTCCTTGAGATGAGAGATAGATAAACTTGGGTGAACAATGATTTGTCACAATTTATTTTTGAGGGTAGTGGTTTAAAAAAAGTCCTAATGTAATCTTTTCAGAATGAATTCTTTTAAAAATGCATTAATTCTCCAGTGAACATAGCTTATAATTAAAAAGCTAAACATATAATTTTACATTTCTAAATTTTTACATATGACCATATATAATAAATATTGAAATTTTAAAATCTTCGTTATCTTTAAAATTTGATGGCCTTTAAATCTGAATTTGGATTTGGTGAGTCTGACGGATTATTCTTAGTGACTCTATTGGGTACCACCAATTCAGATTCGACATTATTTTTGCAAGTGTCAGAAGCATTAAGTTGTGTGAGTGGATAGAGGGTATTAGCATCCTGGTGGTCTTTCACTACCCTGAGGTGACCAGAGAACCTGAGTGTGAAAGAGCATGGAGAGGAGTGTAAGGAATGGCCTAACGGTATCACTGGCTTCTCTCTATGCTCAGACTCCGCAGTGCACAACAGAGGGAACAAAGCAGGTCGTGTTGCTGCCACTGTTGCAATGACCAAGCATCCTCAGTCTCACCGCCATTGCAGTCCATTGTTTAAGATGTGAGCTTGTTGGTGCTTATTCAGGCAAAAGTCAGAATGCTTATTTGTTTTATGTCTGTTTTTTAATGAGGGTTTGATGAGACAGCAATAAAGACAAAAGTAAATAGGAGAAATGTTTATTAATAGGCCCCTCCATCCCTATCAACCAAAGAAAAGGCATACCTTAAAATATTGTTGTGAAATGTCGAGGGTGTGTCTGTCTGTGTTCTTGCAACCCTTCACCTTTAAGTAGCTTTTCAAAACTATGTTATAAACATGTTGCTTCATCCTTGCCCTTTTAGCCTGTTAATGTCTAATTTAAGTAAAGCAGGATGCAATCCCCAGCAAGTTATCTGTTTCTCCTTTCTTGGACCATGCAAATCAAAACAGTCTTCTTCTATGGAGGGTAGTGAAAAGTTGTGCCAATTGTGTTCATACTTCAGCTATTCCAACATTCTTTAGTTTAGCTTAAATGAGACATTCTCATCTTTGGGCTTTAATTATTCTGTTTAAAAATAAATTTTAAAAGATACTCTAAAGAGAAACTAAGAAAAAAAAAACAAGATAAAAGATTTACCATAATGCAGGTACATAAATATGAACTAAAAATAGTTTTAGATTAAAAATTAATCTTTTTTATATTAAAAATTAATCTAATTAAAATTTCAGATTAGGCTGGATAGAAATGATCCATTGCTGAAGCTTAAAAAAAACTAGCTATAAATGTTACTAGTTTTCTACACTGTTGTTACAAGACTTGACTGACATCCGTGATGTACTCCGTAATATTTCTGAAATGATGAAATGTGTGATCCAGAGACTTGAAATATTTCAATACTTGTGTATAGGAATTTTCTTCCATGAACTAGAAATGAAAAAAGTGAGAATGTTTCCTTGCTCAAATCACATGAAGTGGATTCCCTTATATTACTTGCATTCATTTTTAAGATGGTCATAAATGGCTACATAAATTACAGGAATATTATCTGTTGAAGAAGTTGATGGTTTTTATAGTAAATGTATGTATTCAAATGATAAATGTTTCTGCATAATCTCTGACCTAACAATACCATTCCATGCCACTCCAAGAATTCTTCCATCAAAAGTAAAAGCTGGGCTTCCCTGGTGGCGCAGTGGTTGAGAGTCCGCCTGCCGATGCAGGGGACGCGGGTTCGTGCCCTGGTCCGGGAGGATCCCACGTGCCGCGGAGCGGCTGGGCCCGTGAGCCATGGCCGCTGAGCCTGCGCGTCCGGAGCCTGTGCTCCGCAACGGGAGAGGCCACAACAGTGAGAGGCCCGCGTACCGCAAAAAAAAAAAAAAAAAAAAAAAAAAAGTAAAAGCTCCAGCACATAAAGACATGAACCTCTATGTCCATTACCACATTTCTTGAAATCATAAAACTGTTTGGAACTTAATAAATGTTTATCAATGGGCTTTGACTGAATGAAATTATGGCTCACTCATAATACACATTACTGGGCATCTACTAAAGGTAATATGGTAGTGATATATGCTAGATATCATTAATATAATAGAAACACAATGTACTAAAAGTGTTTTGCAACTAAAAATCACTATACATTGTATGGCTTTAAAAAGGAATGAAATGCTGCTACATGCTATAACATGGATACACTTTGAAAACACTATGTTAAGTGAAAGAAGCCAGACACAAAAGGACAACTATTGTATGATTCCACTTATATGAGGTAGTTAGAATAGGCAAATTATAAACCCAGAAAACAGAATAGAGTTAACCAGAGGCTAAGGGGAGGGGAGAAATAAGGGGTTATTGTTTAGTGAGTACAGTTTCTGTTGGGGATAATAAGAAAGGTCTTAAAATGGATAATGATAATGGTTGCTCAACATTGTGAATGTACTTAATACCAATAAATGATACACTTAAAAATGGTTAAAATGGTAAATTTTACATTATGGGACATTTTACCAAAATAAAAAATAAAAATATACTATAAAATAAAGGAAAAATTTACCTCCTACTAGGCATACTATGAAGTTTGCATAAAATTGCACTTATTTTAGGAGCTTATATGGTTATTATCATATTTGGGGACATGTAAAGAAAGCAACAGCTTAAGTAGTCCTCTTGAGTTCTTTCTCTCCATCTTTCCAACCCAGTTTCTTCCAGATTAATGGTTTTGTCATGCCTCTCTTTGAATACCAGCATCAGTAGGAATGCTAGCTAGTACTGGTTTCCTTAAGTATCAGCGAAAAATTTTAATGTATTTTTATGCTGGTAATTGTTTTAGAACCTGGGAGGGATGTCATTGTTTTCTTAACTTGCCAAAAGCAAATATAGTACTGTAGACAGCATTACTAGAAAGAAATAGTAACTTTGAAGTAGACATATGTCCATCCTAAGAAAACTGAATATATTTCAAAGCAGACCACACCACTCAACTGCTGGCAATGTTCTTCCACATACTTGGCAGTATACTACTCTAAGTCTGAGAACTGTTTCTTTTTTGTAAAAATGATTTTGATTGGAAAACCCTGAATAAATCCTTTGGAATGTGTAACGTTTAGAGCTCCTTCTGGGATTCCTTTTCCATGAATCAAGGTTCTTTGATTCACTATCCTCCTTGGCACTTGCTTCCTAGTCATCTCAGCAGCCTTTGTGCCAGTGCTAAGGAAGAGCTCCCATTTTAGGTCTTAAAGCAGGGAGAACAATAAAAGGAGAACCTCATTTCAAGTACCAGAAATGTCTGGGCTATAAAGGACACACATATTGTCAAGGTAAGCCCAGGGTGGGGTGACATCACCAAGGTCATTCCTGGCTCCGCATCCCCCCTACCCCAGGAGGAACAACTAACAATTATTTGGAAACAGGACACTAGTCGAGAGAATCCTAGAACATGGAGGTGAGGCTGAAGCACCCCCGTGCACCACAGAGACCAAGACAGACTGCATTCGAAGGGTGAGAGAAGGAGCTACGCGTTGACCACGCTGCCCCTCCCCCAGGCCAGTGGAGCACCATGGGTGAGGCCTCCCGTGAACCTCTGGCTCCTCCAGTAGGAGAAGAGAACTGGGGGACGGCAAGCTCCACCACTAGCATCGGGGCTGCTTTGTGGGAGCCGCTGCTCTAACCTGCTCCACTGGGGCTGCAGGGGAGTCTGCAGGGCTTGACCACTACAAGTCGGGCTGTGATGAAGGGGGAAGGGGCATGCAGCAGCCAGCACGTGGATTGCGACCGATGGAATTCATACCTGCAGTGCCCAAGTGGGGATCACAACGGGCATCTCTGCTTATCTACAGAGCCAGGTTGGCGGGGCACTACAACCAGGGAACTCAGGCTACAGATCCACCTGATACGCATCTGGCCCTTGAACCTGGTTTGCCCATAGCCAGGGAAAGAGCAGAGTCACAGCCCACCCACTGTGGACAGTGTCTTCTGGCCATCTGACCAAAAGGGCTGGCAATAAATCCTGGAAGCTATTTGGCCCAGTCGTGCTCCAGCCAAGAGGCAGGCAGCCAGAGCTCATCACTGGCTCTGGTACAAAGCAGAGCCAGTATCAGGTGTGGAGGGATCCGGTACCATGCACAGGCACGGAGATTAATTCATATCCAAGGCTGAGAGGAGCTCCCAGCTCCTCCCAACTGGGGAGCCTGTTTGAGAAATTAAGAGTAGCCTGGAGCGGCCCCTCCTCATCCCACCCAGGCAAAGGAACTGGGACTAGCCCCATCCCATCTGCTGTGGAGAGTGTCTTCCTGGCCCATCTGACTAGAAGGATTGGTGACAACTCCTAGAAACTGTGCGGCCCAGCAGTGCTCAAGCCTAGAGAAGGGTAGGCAGAGCTGATAGTCTGCAAAGCAAAGCCAGTGGCCTTGTTCAGCCACAGAACGTGGAGTGTGGATCAGCTTGAGTTAAGACAACAAAGAGCTTTACTGGCTTTAGAGCTGCTTCTCCTGCTGCACCCAGGCAGGAAATCTAATTCATAGCCCTACTCATCACTGAATACAGCCTTCAGCATGTCCAACTGGGGAACCTAACCAGAGAACATGGGAAGCTGTACAGCCCATTAAACAGCCCTAGATACAGTGGCACTTGAACAGACAGCACAGCCTGTGGCCTCCCCCATCTGCAGGGCAAAACCAGTGCCCTCACCTGACCAGGGAATTAAGTGCACACTCTGGCCTGATTTGGGTTCCCAAACAATGAACTATACAGGCTCTGGGTCCTGTCCAGAGCCAGGTCCTATACAAGCTCTGATTCTCTGCCAGGAAACTACTTCATAGCCCCATCTACTACTACTACTGAATATAATACCCAGTAAAGTCTGGAGGAAGAGCCCAATTACTCAGATATGCAGATACCAAAGTAAGGAATCAAGGATCACAAAAATTAGGCAAATATGACACCACCAAAGGAAACTAATAAAACTCCAATAACTGACCTTAAAAAATAAAGATCTGGGCTTCCCTGGTGGCGCAGTGGTTGAGAGTCTGCTTGCCGATGCAGGGGACGCGGGTTCGTGCCCCGGTCCGGGAGGATCCCACATGCCACAGAGCGGGCTGGACCCGTGAGCCATGGCCGCTGAGCCTGCACGTCCGGAGCCTGTGCTCCGCAACGGGAGAGGCCACAACAGTGAGAGGCCCACACACCGCAAAAAAAAAAAAAAAAGAGTATCTATGAACTGTCAAAGAATTCAGAATAATCCTCCTAAGGAAGTTTAGTGAACTACAAGAAAGCACACACAGCTAAGTGAAATTAGGAAAACAATGCATGAACAAGACAAGAAGTTTGACAAGGAAATAGCAACATCAAAAAAACAGGAGCACTAGATTTTAAAAACACAATAACTGAACTGAAGAATTCAATAAAAAGTTTCAAAGGTAGATTCGACCATGCAGAAGAAAGAATCAGCAAACTGGAGGATAGAACTTTAGAAATTACCCAGTGAAAGGAACAAAAAGGAAAAGAATAAAAAGAGTGAAGAAAGCCTATGGAAATTATGGGACACAACAAAGTAAACAATGTTCATGTTATGGGAATTCCAGAAAAAGAAAAGAGAGAGAGAAAGGGAAAAAAAGTATATTTAAAGCAATAATGGATGAAACCTTCCCAAACCTAGGATGAGAAATGGACATCCATATCCATGAAGCCCAAACAAGCCCAAACAGGTTGAACTCAAATAGGGTTACTCTGAGACACATTGCAATTAAATCACCAAAAGTCAAAAACAAAGAAAGAATTTTAAGACCAGCAAGAGAAAAGAGAGAAGTTACATACGAGGGAACCCTGGGATACTTGGATATTCACATGTAAAAGAATGAAATTGGACCAATATCTTATACCACTCACAAAACTAACTTGAATTGGATTAAAGACTCAAATGTAAGACCTGAAACTATGCAACTGCCAGAAGAAAACATAGGAATAAAGCTCATTACATGGGTTTGGTAATGACTTTTTGGATATGACACTGAAAACACAAACGACAAAATAAAAAATAAACAAATGGAACTACATCAAACTAAAAAGCTTCTGCACAGCAAGCAAAAACAAAAACAAATCAACAAACTGATTGAAAAGACAACCTATAGAATGGGAAAAACGTATTTGTAAACCATATATCTGATAATGGTTAATATCAAAATAAATTAAAAATTCATACAAATCAATAGCAAAAAAAAAAAAAAAAATTACCCAATTAAAAAAATGAGCAAAGGACCCGAATAGACATTCCTCCAAAGAAGACACACGAAAAGCCAACAGGTACATGAAAAGATGCTCAATACCACTAGTCATTAGGGAAATGCACATTAAAACCACATTGAGGGCCTCCCTGGTGGCGCAGTGGTTGAGAGTCCGCCTGCCGATGCAGGGGATACGGGTTCGTGCCCCGGTCTGGGAGGATCCCATATGCCGCGGAGCGGCTGGGCCCGTGAGCCATGGCCGCTGGGCCTGCGCATCCGGAGCCTGTGCTCCGCAACGGGAGAGGCCACAACAGTGAGAGGCCCGCATACCGCAAAAAGAAAAAAAAAAATAAAAATAAAAAACACTGCTTTTACTGTGCTTATGTTTTCTAGTTGAGAAGTCTGGACTTTAAGCATTTTTAAATTATAGAACTAATCAGAAAGCAGGAGGAAACCAACAATACAACTGATGGCATTTGTTAATATAAACCTTTGTGTAAAAATGTTATGAAACTAAGAATGGAAAAAGAATAGAATTATTCATCAACAAATGGCTATTTTTAAAAATCTAGTTAATAGTATACTACCTGGGTTATTCTCTTACTTGAAAAAATTACAGTATATTAGGTTGTCCTAATTTGGAACTATGTAACTGCCACTCTCATGTTTCTAGTTTTACTAGAAGAGTGCATTTTTTTGGTATAAGCGTAAGAAAAAAAAAAAAAAAAACTGGAACATTCCATAGTGCAGTTTCCTTCCTCCCTTTCCCCAACAGAAAAAATAAGAAATACTGTACCTAACCAACAGATCTGATGATTCCAAAAGGGACAAGTCTCTATTCTGAAACACTATTCAAGTCAGAACATTCCAAATTACGATTTTGCGAGACACTGGAAAATTATGGCATGAAAAATAGAAGAATATTTCTAATGCACTATAAAATGTATTCCTCAAAGCAAAAGAGCTAATGGAAGGCCAGAGCACTTAATGGATAAAATATAATCAAATGAAACAGAAGCGTGTTCCAAGCTGAAAGGCAACAATATCACTCTTCTCACATAATTGGATAGTAGACATAACCCAGTAAGATCAGGTTTAAAAACATTTAAATATATATAAATACACATATGTATAAATAACATATATAGCACCTGAAGTAAATACATATTCGTATTCATATATTAAAGAATCACTTTGAAATTTAAAAATATTTTTTTAACTATTGAAAAATAAACAGCTAGTGAAAAAATAAGTTTTCTTTGCAAAACTTGACTCTGGAAACAAAGATTCTTCAAATGCTTCTCCAAGAACTTGTCTCTTTATTTTAAATATAACCAAATAAAAAAATAAAAAATATAATCAAATATGTGAAATAGAAGGCAAATGTTCATGAAAGCAGACATATACACATGCACATATATGCATATATATATTTATACACATAATTGGATAATATAATTAATATATATAATACACATAAAACACACATCTTCCTGAACTTACTATGGCATTGCATCCTGATAAACCCATCATCAATTGAAAATATCATAAATTGTAAATGCTTGTAGTACACCCAATCTACCAACTGTCATAGTTTAGCCTAGTCCACCTTAAATGTGCTCAGAACACTCACATTAGCCTAAAGTTGGGCAAAATCATCTAACACAAAGCCTATTTTATAATAATCTGTTGAATATCTCATTTGTTTTATTGAATACTGTACTGAAGGTGAAAACCAGAACGGTTGTAAGTGTGTCAGTTGTGATCGAGTCGCTGAGTGGGACGAGTGGCTTGCTGCTGCTGCCCAGCATCACAAGAGAACATCATGCTGCATATCAGTAGTCTGGCAAAAGTATAGTTTCTACTCTAAATTCAAAGTAGACTTTGAAAAAATGAAAAAATTCAAACTATAGTTTCTACTAAACGAGTATCACTTTCACACCATGGTAAAGTTGAAAAATCGCTAAGTCGAACCATTGTAATTCGGGAAATGTCTGTCTATAAATTTTTGTATAATATATGTGTATGCACATGTATATTTCAAACAGGAATTTAGACTGTTTGCTACATCTCTTCTTAGAAGCAGACTATGCCCAAAATCTATGCCTCAAGCCTTTGGTGAATAGCTAATGAATTCAGTATTCAAACAGGGATTAAAAATATTGACTTGGAAATTCAGGACAAACTTACTACTAAAAAGGTTTTACACTTTTTACTTAAAAGAACATAGTTAGGTACACATGATTAGACTCTACCAACTGAAATAAATTATTGCCGATTTGGCTAGAGTTGTTGATCACCACAAAATTCTCTCTTGTGGACAACTATGGCTTACATATTAAATGGAAGGCTTTAGGCAGTTTTTGTACTTGTTTCCTTAGACCTAAATGGTCCACATAATGATAAAAAGCCAAATAAGAAAAAAATGTAAAATTATGTGCTTTTCAAGCCCAACAAAATTGTTTTTTGTTTTTTTTTTTTGCATTACGTGGGCCTCTCACTGTTGTGGCCTCTCCCGTTGCGGAGCACAGGCTCTGGACGCGCAGGCCCAGCGGCCATGGCTCACGGGCCCAGCCGCTCCGCGGCATGTGGGATCCTCCCGGACAGGGGCACGAACCCGCGTCCCCTGCATCGGCAGGCGGACTCTCAACCACTGCGCCACCAGGGAAGCCCCAAAACTGTTCTCATACTAAAGCTCATCCGTGTGCTAACAGTGCAGTTTCCATAGGCAGGTGTTCCTGGTACTAAAGTTTTCACGTTAACTGAGGCTCTATTTTTGATTTCAGTTTAAAGGTGTCGCTAGTGATTGAATCTACTCAGTAGTGCACGTTTATGAATAAGACTCTGAATATTAAAATTCTTACATGTACTCTCTAAATTCATTGAGATTCAGTCAAATAGAAAGATATCATATACCAAGAAGATTCCTTTGTATATGATGTACAATGGAGTAACAGATTAATTTTCCTTTCTGGACAACTTAATGATACTGATTAACATTAAAAAACTTCAACAGTTACATATTTAAAAAAAAACACTGGGGTACAAGGCAGATAATTAGTAGTATTACCTTTAAAGGCTTTTGTTAGAGGAAGTGAATGTTAACAACTCTTTATAAATTAAAGTTGCCCTCTCCCAGGAACTTCAATACTGTATCAGAAAAAAATAAAATAAAATAAAATTGTCAACTATTGCTTTGAAGAAAGGGAACAATTCCCATTTTCTATAACATTACTTCTGAAATCAACACCCTTATTCAACAACCTTGATATTATTTCTGATAAAGAGTCAGTGAAAAGAGTGATTAGACAAATGGTACAATTCAGAAAGAAAATAAGATGCAGAAAGAAATTCAGAAAGAAAATAAGATGCCACGTGAGTTCTCCCAGGTCATCCAATCAACTCCTGGAAGAGTTAAAAATAGAAGCTAAGGGCCTCCCTGGTGGCGCAGTGGTTGAGAGTCCGCCTGCCGATGCAGGGGATGTGGGTTCGTGCCCCGGTCTGGGAGGATCCCATATGCCGCAGAGCAGCTGGGCCCGTGAGCCACGGCCGCTGGGCCTGCGCATCCGGAGCCTGTGCTCCGCAACGGGAGAGGCCACAACAGTGAGAGGCCCGCATACCGCAAAAAAAGAAAAAAATAAAAAATAAAAATAAAAATAAAAATAGAAGCTAAGACTAATTCCCACAGCTACTGCCAGATCAGAGCCTGACAACTTTGCATTGTGGTAGCTTCAACCTCTCCTGCTACTGGGATTACCTGCATTGAGACACCTTCCTATGAGGTTCAGTCATTTCAAGGTTTGCTTTAAAATGGAGAGGGGTGGGAAAAGGTTCATAATTTTAGGGAAAATCTGTGGTAATGAGATCTCATTGTAAACTGCTCACGAGAATTAGAAAGATAAAAACTGGAAATGTTTACTAACCCTTACTATGTCTCAAACACTGCAATAAGTTCCCTTTTATGTTATCTTCTTTAATCTTCGCAACAACCCTGTGATTTTCCTGTTTTAAATATCCAGAAACAATTCACAGTGGTTAAGTAACTTACCCTAAGTCATAGAGATAGAAAACAATAGAGGTAGGATTCAAACTAGGTGAGGTTCAAAGTTCAAATTCACTTCCTGAAAAACATGATTAGAACATAAATGGTAGCCAAAACTCCCCAAAATAAACTAAAAGATTAAAGAAAGAGAGAAAGGAGGGGAGGAGGGCCTTGTGAGCTGCATACCTTAAAAATAATGTTTAGACTTTTCGATTGATCTTAAAAATGACCAAAAGCTAGCTGCCTGAGAGCTCAAAGAATAAAATTATTAACAAACTAAACAAAAAACATTGATTTTTATACTCACTTTGAGATCAACCCAATTGCTTTCCTTTCATAACACTGTACTGCCATTTTATTTCATTTTCTATTATATTTATTAAGGGCTATTTTAAAGACAAGTATTTTGCCTAACAGGTTAATGATTTTTTTTTCTTCTAAACAATGACCAAGATGCCAATCCTCCTCCCCTTATTCAATGGACTAATTAGTGTCAGATCATTTTAAGGTCATATTTAATTTTTGTGGTGAAATAGTGATTTCACAAACCCTGTGAAGATGTTACACATCCACTATAACATGCATGCAGGTGGAAAAAATTTTCAACTGATGTAGATTTTGCTTTCTCTATGAGTGTATTCTTCACAATCAATGAGATAGAAAAAGACATAGAGATAAGAGAACTGTTGGCTAATATTTTCTTATGAAAATCTGTATCTTGGGCTTCCCTGGTGGCGCAGTGGTTAAGAATCTACCTGCCAATGCAGGAGACATGGGTTCGAACCCTGGTCTGGGAAGATCCCACATGCCGCAAAGCAACTAAGCCCATGCGCCACAACTACTGACCCTGTGCTCTAGAGCCCGCAAGCCACAACTACTGAGACCGTGCGTCGCAACTACTGCAGCCGGTGTGCCCTAGAGCCCGTGCTCTGCAACAAGAGAAGCCACCGCAATGTGAAGCCCGCGCCACAATGAAGAGTAGCCCCAGCTCCCCACAACTAGACAAAGCCCATGCACAGCAACGAAGAACCAACACCACCAGAAATAAATAAATAAATAAATTACTTAAAAACAATAAAATCTGTATCTTGCATTTTCAATTTTCTAAAAGTTCAAATCCATTGTGGTTGAAAAAAGAAGAGTAATGTCATATGTTTTCTTGTCCTGGGAAAATGGACTGTGCTTGGTTGAGTGTGTTTATTTATTTATTTATTTTATTGCCAAAATTTATTTTTTATTATTTTTACATCTACTAGTACTTATTTGAATTCTACTCACTGTTTTTTTTTTTTTTCCATCTTTGTTGGAATACAATTGCTTTACAATGGTGTGTTAGTTTCTGGTTTATAACAAAATGAATCAGTTATACATATGTTCCCATATCTCTTCCCTCTTGCATCTCCCTCCGTCCCACCCTCCTTTTCCGACGCCTCTAGGTGGTCACAAAGCACTGAGCTGAGCTCCCTGTGCTATGCGGCTGCTTCCCACTAGCTTCTATCTTACGTTTGGTATATATGTCCATGCCACTCTCTCACTTTGTCACAGCTAACCCTTCTCCCTCTCCATATCCTCAAGGCCATTCTCTAGTAGGTCTGTGTCTTTATTCCCGTCTTACCCCTAAGGTCTTCATGACATTTTTTTTTCTTAGATTCCATATATATGTGTTAGCATACGGTATTTGTCTTTCTCTTTCTGACTTACTGGTTGAGTGTCTTGAACTGCTCAAACTTTAAGGTCCATCACCTCTAATTTGCACCTTACCAAAACCTCAGACAAGAAACAGGAGAAAGGGTAGTGCCATCCATAATTCATTCCCACCACACCTACAAAAATAGTCACAAGGAACTTGTGCAGAATAGCAATTCTTTTGTATTAGGAAGGCAGTTTTCAAAATTAAATGGTATTGGTTCATTTCGTTGTTTAATAAATATCTTGCAAATGCCTATAATAAAGCCAAATACCAAACTGACCATTTAAGTTGCAGGAATTTTTACGGTCTTGATAGTTTACTATTTTCAAGTAACAGTTTACATTTGAGTGCTCACCACAATATATAATACCCAGCTCCCGAGAAATCTAAACGTTTATAGAATACACCAAATGCTACTGTCTCATGCCTTGCTTTGCAATCCTGGAGTGCTTTCTCCTAGGGAGATGATGTAAGAAATATAAGCTAGATATCTCTTCTACGGGATCACCAGCCATGTCTCAACTAACTTTTATCAGTGGAGACTCTCAGTACATACATATTTATTTATTATAAAACTCTTCGGTACTGATCATTAGGTAATTCTGGTAAATGTGGGCACGTAATAATAGTTAAGAATGTCAGCCCCATTTCATTTCAGCTTGATCCACTGCAGAAAAGCACAAACTAGATGAAAGCAATTTCCCCAAGAACAACTCACTTCCTTGAGATGAGAGATAGATAAACTTGGGTGAACAATGATTTGTCACAATTTATTTTTGAGGGTAGTGGTTTAAAAAAAGTGCTAATGTAATCTTTTCAGAATGAATTCTTTTAAAAATGCATTAATTCTCCAGTGAATATAGCTTATAATTAAAAAGCTAAACATGTAATTTTACATTTCTAAATTTTTACATATGACCATATATAATAAATATTGAAATCTTAAAATCTTCGTTATCTTTAAAATTTGATGGCCTTTAAATCTGAATTTGGATTTGGTGAGTCTGACGGATTATTCTTAGTGACTCTATTGGGTACCACCAATTCAGATTCGACGTTATTTCTGCAAGTGTCAGAAGCATTAAGTTGTGTGAGTGGATAGAGGGTATTAGCATCCTGGTGGTCTTTCACTACCCTGAGATGACCAGAGAACCTGAGTGTGAAAGAGCATGGAGAGGAGTGTAAGGAATGGCCTAACGGTATCACTGGCTTCTCTCTATGCTCAGACTCCGCAGTGCACAACAGAGGGAACAAAGCAGGTCATGTTGCTGCCACTGTTGCAATGACCAAGCATCCTCAGTCTCAGCGCCATTGCAGTCCATCGTTTAAGATGTGAGCTTGTTGGTGCTTATTCGGCAAAAGTCAGAATGCTTATTTGTTTTATGTCTGTTTTTTAATGAGGGTTTGATGAGACAGCAATAAAGACAAAAGTAAATAGGAGAAATGTTTATTAATAGGTCCCTCCATCCCTATCAACCAAAGAAAAGGCCTACCTTAAAATATTGTAGTGAAATGTCGAGGGTGTGTCTGTCTGTGTTCTTGCCACCCTTCACCTTTAAGTAGCTTTTCAAAACTATGTTATAAACATGTTGCTTCATCCTTGCCCTTTTAGCCTGTTAATGTCTAATTTAAGTAAAGCAGGATGCAATCCCCAGCAAGTTATCTGTTTCTCCTTTCTTGGACCATGCAAATCAAAACAGTCTTCTTCTATGGAGGGTAGTGAAAAGTTGTGCCAATTGTGTTCCTACTTCAGCTATTCCAACATTCTTTAGTTTAGCTTAAATGAGACATTCTCATCTTTGGGCTTTAATTATTCTGTTTAAAAATAAATTTTAAAAGATACTCTAAAGAGAAACTAAGAAAAAAAAACAACAAGATAAAAGATTTACCATAATGCAGGTACATAAATATGAACTAAAAATAGTTTTAGATTAAAAATTAATCTTTTTTATTTTAAAAATTAATCTAATTAAAATTTCAGATTAGGCTGGATGGAAATGATCCATTGCTGAAGCTTAAAAAAAAACTAGCTATAAATGTTACTAGTTTTCTACACTGTTGTTACAAGACTTGACTGACATCCGTGATGTACTCCGCAATATTTTTGAAATGATGAAATGTGTGATCCAGAGACTTGAAATATTTCAATACTTGTGTATAGGAATTTTCTTCCATGAACTAGAAATGAAAAAAGTGAGAATGTTTCCTTGCTCAAATCACATGAAGTGGATTCCCTTATATTACTTGCATTCATTTTTAAGATGGTCATAAATGGTTACATAAATTACAGGAATATTATCTGTTGAAGAAGTTGATGGTTTTTATAGTAAATGTATGTATTCAAATGATAAATGTTTCTGCATAATCTCTGACCTAACAATACCATTCCATGCCACTCCAAGAATTCTTCCGTCAAAAGTAAAAGCTCCAGCACATAAAGACATGAACCTCTATGTCCATTACCACATTTCTTGAAATCATAAAACTGTTTGGAACTTAATAAATGTTTATCAATGGGTTTTGACTGAATGAAATTATGGCTCACTCATAGTACACATTACTGGGCATCTACTAAAGGTAATATGGTAGTGATATATGCTAGATATCATTAATATAATAGAAACACAATGTACTAAAAGTGTTTTGCAACTAAAAATCACTATACATTGTATGGCTTTAAAAAGGAATGAAATGCTGCTACATGCTATAACATGGATACACTTTGAAAACACTATGTTAAGTGAAAGAAGCCAGACACAAAAGGACAACTATTGTATGATTCCACTTATATGAGGTAGTTAGAATAGGCAAATTATAAACCCAGAAAACAGAATAGAGTTAACCAGAGGCTAAGGGGAGGGGAGAAATAAGGGGTTATTGTTTAGTGAGTACAGTTTCTGTTGGGGATAATAAGAAAGGTCTTAAAATGGATAATGGTCATGGTTGCTCAACATTGTGAATGTACTTAATACCAATAAATGATACACTTAAAAATGGTTAAAATGGTAAATTTTACATTATGGGACATTTTACCAAAATAAAAAATAAAAATATACTATAAAATAAAGGAAAAATTTACCTCCTACTAGGCATACTATGAAGTTTGCATAAAATTGCACTTATTTTAGGAGCTTATATGGTTATTATCATATCTGGGGACATGTAAAGAAAGCAACAGCTTAAGTAGCCCTCTTGAGTTCTTTCTCTCCATCTTTCCAACCCGGTGTTTTCCAGATTAATGGTTTTGTCACGCCTCTCTTTGAATACCAGCATCAGTAGGAATGCTAGCTAGTACTGGTTTCCTTAAGTATCAGCGAAAAATTTTAATGTATTTTTATGCTGGTAATTGTTTTAGAACCTGGGAGGGATGTCATTGTTTTCTTAACTTGGCAAAAGCAAATATATTACTGTAGACAGCATTACTAGAAAGAAATAGTAACTTTGAAGTAGACATATGTCCATCCTAAGAAAACTGAATATATTTCAAAGCAGACCACACCACTCAACTGCTGGCAATGTTCTTCCACGTACTTGGCAGTATACTACTCTAAGTCTGAGAACTGTTTCTTTTTTGTAAAAATGATTTTGATTGGAAAACCCTGAATAAATCCTTTGGAATGTGTAACGTTTAGAGCTCCTTCTGGGATTCCTTTTCCATGAATCAAGGTTCTTTGATTCACTATCCTCCTTGGCACTTGCTTCCTAGTCATCTCAGCAGCCTTTGTGCCAGTGCTAAGGAAGAGCTCCCATTTTAGGTCCTAAAGCAGGGAGAACAATAAAAGGAGAACCTCATTTCAAGTACCAGAAATGTCTGGGCTATAAAGAACACACATATTGTCAAGGTAAGCCCAGAGTGGGGTGACATCACCAAGGTCATTCCTGGCTCCGCGTCCCCCCCCCCCAGGAGGAACAACTAACAATTATTTGGAAACAGGACACTAGTTGAGAGAATCCTAGAACATGGAGGTGAGGCTGAAGCACCCCCGTGCACCACAGAGACCAAGACAGACTGCATTCGAAGGGTGAGAGAAGGAGCTACGCGTTGACCACGCTGCCCCTCCCCCAGGCCAGTGGAGCACCATGGGTGAGGCCTCCCGTGAACCTCTGGCTCCTCCAGTAGGAGAAGAGAACTGGGGGACGGCAAGCTCCACCACTAGCATCGGGGCTGCTTTGTGGGAGCCGCTGCTCTAACCTGCTCCACTGGGGCTGCAGGGGAGTCTGCAGGGCTTGACCACTACAAGTCGGGCTGTGATGAAGGGGGAAGGGGCATGCAGCAGCCAGCACGTGGATTGTGACCGATGGAATTCATACCTGCAGTGCCCAAGTAGGGATCACAACGGGCACCTTTGCTTATCTACAGAGCCAGGTCGGCGGGGCACTACAACCAGGGAACTCAGGCTACAGATCCACCTGATACGCATCTGGCCCTTGAACCTGGTTTGCCCATAGCCAGGGAAAGAGCAGAGTCACAGCCCACCCACTGTGGACAGTGTCTTCTGGCCATCTGACCAAAAGGGCTGGCAATAAATCCTGGAAGCTATTTGGCCCAGTCGTGCTCCAGCCAAGAGGCAGGCAGCCAGAGCTCATCACTGGCTCTGGTACAAAGCAGAGCCAGTATCAGGTGTGGAGGGATCCTGTACCATGCACAGGCACGGAGATTAATTCTTATCCAAGGCTGAGAGGAGCTCCCAGCTCCTCCCAACTGGGGAGCCTGTTTGAGAAATTAAGAGTAGCCTAGAGCGGCCCCTCCTCATCCCACCCAGGCAAAGGAACTGGGACTAGCCCCATCCCGTCTGCTGTGGAGAGTGTCTTCCTGGCCCATCTGACTAGAAGGATTGGTGACAACTCCTAGAAACTGTGCGGCCCAGCAGTGCTCAAGCCTAGAGAAGGGTAGGCAGAGCTGATAGTCTGCAAAGCAAAGCCAGTGGCCTTGTTCAGCCACAGAACGTGGAGTGTGGATCAGCTTGAGTTAAGACAACAAAGAGCTTTACTGGCTTTAGAGCTGCTTCTCCTGCTGCACCCAGGCAGGAAATCTAATTCACAGCCCTACTCATCACTGAATACAGCCTTCAGCATGTCCAACTGGGGAACCTAACCAGAGAACATGGGAAGCTGTACAGCCCATTAAACAGCCCTAGATACAGTGGCACTTGAACAGACAGCACAGCCTGTGGCCTCCCCCATCTGCAGGGCAAAACCAGTGCCCTCACCTGACCAGGGAATTAAGTGCACACTCTGGCCTGATTTGGGTTCCCAAACAATGAACTATACAGGCTCTGGGTCCTGTCCAGAGCCAGGTCCTATACAAGCTCTGATTCTCTGCCAGGAAACTAATTCATAGCCCCATCTACTACTACTACTGAATATAATACCCAGTAAAGTCTGGAGGAAGAGCCCAATTACTCAGATATGCAGATACCAAAGTAAGGAATCAAGGATCACAAAAATTAGGCAAATATGACACCACCAAGGAAACTAATAAAACTCCAATAACTGACCTTAAAAAAATAAAGATCTGGGCTTCCCTGGTGGCGCAGTGGTTGAGAGTCTGCTTGCCGATGCAGGGGACGCGGGTTCGTGCCCCGGTCCGGGAGGATCCCACATGCCACAGAGCGGGCTGGACCCGTGAGCCATGGCCGCTGAGCCTGCACGTCCGGAGCCTGTGCTCCGCAACGGGAGAGGCCACAACAGTGAGAGGCCCACACACCGCAAAAAAAAAAAAAAAAAAAAAAAAGAGTATCTATGAACTGTCAAAGAATTCAGAATAATCCTCCTAAGGAAGTTTAGTGAACTACAAGAAAGCACAGACAGCTAAGTGAAATTAGGAAAACAATGCATGAACAAGACAAGAAGTTTGACAAGGAAATAGCAACATCAAAAAAACAGGAGCACTAGATTTTAAAAATACAATAACTGAACTGAAGAATTCAATAGAAAGTTTCAAAGCTAGATTCGACCATGCAGAAGAAAGAATCAGCAAACTGGAGGATAGAACTTTAGAAATTACCCAGTGAAAGGAGCAAAAAGGAAAAGAATAAAAAGAGTGAAGAAAGCCTATGGAAATTATGGGACACAACAAAGTAAACAATGTTCATGTTATGGGAATTCCAGAAAAAGAAAAGAGAGAGAGAAAGGGAAAAAAAGTATATTTAAAGCAATAATGGATGAAACCTTCCCAAACCTAGGATGAGAAATGGACATCCATATCCATGAAGCCCAAACAAGCCCAAACAGGTTGAACTCAAATAGGGCTACTCTGAGACACATTGCAATTAAATCAACAAAAGTTAAAAACAAAGAAAGAATTTTAAGACCAGCAAGAGAAAAGAGAGAAGTTACATACGAGGGAACCCTGGGATAATTGGATATTCACATGTAAAAGAATGAAATTGGACCAATATCTTATACCACTCACAAAACTAACTTGAATTGGATTAAAGACTCAAATGTAAGACCTGAAACTATGCAACTGCCAGAAGAAAACATAGGAATAAAGCTCATTACATGGGTTTGGTAATGACTTTTTGGATATGACACTGAAAACACAAACGACAAAATAAAAAATAAACAAATGGAACTACATCAAACTAAAAAGCTTCTGCACAGCAAACAAAAACAAAAACAAATCAACAAACTGATTGAAAAGACAACCTATAGAATGGGAAAAACATATTTGTAAACCATATATCTGATAATGGTTAATATCCAAAATAAATTAAAAATTCATACAAATCAATAGCAAAAAAAAAAAAAATTACCCAATTAAAAAAATGAGCAAAGGACCCGAATAGACATTCCTCCAAAGAAGACACACGAAAAGCCAACAGGTACGTGAAAAGATGCTCAATACCACTAGTCATTAGGGAAATGCACATTAAAACCACATTGAGATATTACTTCACACCTGTTAGAACGGTCATCCTCAAAAATGTCAAGAGATAACAAATGCTCGTGAGGATGTGGAGAAAAGGGAACCCTTGTGCTGTTGGTGGGATTGTAGATTGGGAAAGCCAGTATGGAAAACAGTATGGAGGAGCCTCAAAAATTAACACTAGAACTACATATATCTAGCAACTCCACTTCTAGGAATATATCCAAAGAAAATGAAAACACTAACTCAAAAAGATATCTGCACCCCCATGTTCATAGCAGCATTATTTATAATAGCCAAGACATGGAAACAATCTAAGTGCCCATTGATGGACAAGTGGGTAAAGAGGTTGTTTTATATATTTATAGGTATATACATATTATAGGTATACACACACACACACACACTGAAATATTATTCATCTGTAAGAAAACAAAGAAATGCTACCATTTGAGACAACAGAAATGGACCTTGAAGGCTTTATGCTAAGTTAAATAAGTCAGAGAAGAAAGGCAAACACTATATGATCTCACTTATGTGTGGAACCTAAAAAAAAAGAAAACAATCATAGAAAAAGAGATCAGACCTGTGGTTACAGGAGACAGAGGGTCAGGGGAGGGGAAATTGGAGGAAGATGGTCAAAGGTACAAGCTTCCAATTGTAAGATAAATACATACTATGGACATAATGTACAACATGATGACTATAGCTAACACTGACGTGTGATATATAGAAAAATCGTTAAGAATAAATTCTAAGCATTCTCTTCACAGAAAAGTATTATTTGATCTCATTTATATAAATGTGTGTGTTTGTGTGAGAGAGAAGGACAGAATACAAAAATGCAAAAAGAAAAGTTGTAAAGTACGAAGCTGCTTAGGTTTATACCTCAACTATAACAGATAATAATTTGTTTAATTTTAATAGGTACAAAAATAAATGTTAAGCATAGAACAAGCAAAAAGAAAAACTGAGCCCAGCGTAGATGTCCTTAAAGCATTTGCAAAGGAGGGCTTTATTAGGTCCGCAAACACCTGCAATTACAGGCAAAATTCTGTGTATGTGTGTTGTGTATGTACTTGGGGAGTGGATGCATAGCCTTTATTGAATTATTAAAGGGGATGTTAAGACCCAAAAGTTTAAAAAGCACTGGAAAGCCTGATCACAAAACCATTTTAAACTACTCTGATTATGTTTTATAGTTTTCCTTCACTCGTTAACACTTCAAAGAACAGCATGTGAATGTGGAAAGAATCTCTGCCATTTAGGTAAGATCTCTGAGTCTCAGCGTAAAATTAGCATATAGTAGCAGGATGAAATTATACACCATAGATGAAAGTACCTAGCAGAGCGCTTTAAGACTAGTACTTACTTATGCAAGACATCTTCCCCTGCTTACTTGTTTTCAGTAGAATGAAAGCATACTGAAAGCTGGTACAATGTCTTCTTTGAAGTTTTCTTTTGTAATGCTTACTATGCTTTTTGATACGGATGAGCCAATATCCACTTAAGGGCATGTAAGCTCACAATAACTTTTGTTGAATATAACTGTTTGAATGTACTTTCACTATATTATTATATAGGGATTTTAAACTAAAACGTACTTGCACACATTATTTAGAGCCTAACTTGGATATCAGAGTAGGTGGATATACACCCCTGGAAAATAATAGCTAATTTCTTCACTAACATCAAACTGCTGAACACCTACTTTGCATATACATAGCTAGGCACTGTATTATGAGTTGCAGGTAATAAAAAGTTGTTAGTCAAAGACTCTGCTCTCTAGGGTTATTTTACAACAGCAAATCATGTTCAAACTAAAGGATAGACCAAAATAGAAAGTGCCATAGGAATTTAGACAAGGGAGAAACACATCTGAAATGAGAAGGAAGGTGGGTATGGGGAAGGGTTCATGGAAGAGGCAGTGTATGCTGTGAGCAAGGTTTCAACGTGTAGCAGGGTGAGTGAAAGGAACAAATGAAGACATATAGTCGTGATATCATGAGGCACAAACTAGAAATAAACAGCACTTGTTCTAGGCTGGTCATGAGGTAATTTAAGGGGATTACTGAGAAACTAGATAAAGAGATATCTCTTTATATATTACTTATTAATAATACTTTTGAACACAAGTATTTAATTTAAAAAAAAGAACAATATAGGGATAGGAGATTAGGAGGTACAAACTATTATTATAAAATGAGCTATAAGGATATATTGCATAGCACAGAAAATATAGCCAATATTTTAGAATAACTATAAATGGAGTATAACCTTTAAACATTGTGAGTCACTATATTTTACACCTGTAACTTATATAATATTACACATCAACTCTACTTCAATTAAAAATGCTATTTTAGTGAATAAAACACTAAGCAGTAAAATTTTTAAAAAAGAACTTAGAAGAGAACTTAAAAATAAAGACATAAAGAGCAGGTTGAAACAGCGCAGAAATCTGGCAATTAAGAGGCCATTGATAACTTTCAAAATAGCACTTTTTCTACCCATTCTCAGTGGAGGCAAAGCCTTATTAATCCTACTATTTCTTTTTCTGTTTTTCAAAATCTCAGGATAAGTCTCTTTCAATTGTAGCTAATGGCAGTAATGCAGCACCAGAAAATGCCTTTTGTAAGGAGAGGCAACTTTGAATCCTAAATCGGTACTCAAGTCTTAAATTACTGATAACACTGACCACCCACCAGACTAAATGTTTTTTTTTACGTGATTGGAAAGCAACAGATTGATTTCAATTCTATCTTGTCAAATCTACAAAAAAGTTCCCACAGTTCATTTAGCAACTAATAGCGTACATCCTTCTATTTGTTATTACTCCTCCTCCTTAACACCGGGCAATTAATTTTGCCTTTCTCTGGGAAACGTTTTTAACAAAGGAAATAGAGTCATAAATCAGTTTCGGATAGGAAATCATACAACTATTTCTACCTAGGGCTTTGAATTTAGAAACTTTCCTCAGAAATTGTTGAAATATAACAAAGTCCAAACTCAGAAATAACTTAAATTTAATTATCTTAGTTGCACTCAAATAACAAATTCTATTTTCTATCTTGTTTTCTTTCTTCCCCAGAAGGCTTCTCCAACCCTAATCCATAACTTAATGCATTCATCTCACCTATAAAATCACTGGCAGGTATGATGCCGGCTCTGGCGGCTCCAGTCCCCTAATCCTGACCCATTTCTTGCCAAAGAATTCAGTTTCTTCAGAAACCAAGTAACAGACATTTCAATTTCTAACCATCATTAGCATATTTTCATGTACTAATACTCAACATAAAAACACCTTTTAAAATTACAGAAATTTTTACTGTACTTAAGATCAATTGCACTAACCTGTATTTCATAAACCTTGGGCTACTTTCTTAAAAATGAATTATTATTTTAATATGTTTTTCACTTATTATTCAGAATAATTATTCATATAATTAAATATTTTACAATTAGGTAAGAAAGGTGGAAAATAGTTTTGCTATTCTTGTTCTTTGTTCTCTCTTCTACTTGGTGTGCCTGAGTCAAAATTTTAGGATATTGAAAATTTAATCTTTCAAACCCAAACCAAATTTAAAGATAATAATAACAACCAGCCAAAACAATTTCGGTCCAGAGCTTTGCATGGTCCGGGGAACAGTTCTCTCTGAGTGGGCCATTTGGAGTGGGATTTGCCCACCCGCCTCCACTCCTTCTGCCTCATATACTGAAGATAGAGACAAAGAAACCAACTCAAGTCTTTCCAAAGTGTATTTATAAATAGAGAATTTGTAATCAGAAAAACAATAACGATATATAATAGAAGTAACATGATTTTTCAGAACCAGTATCTTGTTCTAAAGCAATATTTAAAAAAGAAGGTAAGGGGCTTCCCTGGTGGCGCAGTGGCTGAGAGTCCGCCTGCCGATGCAGGGGACACGGGTTCGTGCCCCGGTCCGGGAAGATCCCACATGCCGCGGAGCGGCTGGGCCCGTGAGCCATGGCCGCTGAGCCTGCGCGTCCGGAGCCTGTGCTCCGCAACGGGAGAGGCCACAACAGGGAGAGGCCCGCATACCGCAAAAAAAAAAAAAAAAAAAAAAAGTAAGAAGGCTAGCTATAAACCCTGGCCCTCTTTTTTATTGATCTCCTATTTTAATTTGTTAAAATAAAATCCATGGCCTTTTGAGTCAAACCGTCTCTTTAATTTCAGATTTAAAGATAACAAGCCTCTTTTTAAATGGAATATTGGCACACAGACACCACACAGTCTGGCTTATTACAACTGTTCTCTGTTGGTGAAGTGGCACATTTGCAATCCCCACCATAGCAATCTTCACCATTTCACAGAATATCATTCAATTGTACATCCCTAGGTGAGCAACAAGAATGGGCACTTGAGCTCAGGAGCAAAGCGTTTGTGGGGAAATCCTAGGTCAGAACCCCTAAAAGGGGAGACTAACTTGAGGATGCCCAAATAACCTGAGGTTTACCTTGGCCACCTCCCCTGGCTTTCTGACTGCCTGGGGGAAAAGTCTCTCTGGAAACTCTTTTGAGGTTATTGGGGGAATCCTAGGACAAACACACTGCTTGCTTTTGCAGGAGGACTTGCCCCATACCCTACCCAGCTAGGTGTCTCACAACCTAGCTGGACTAAAAAACCTTCAAGAAAAACGGGATAGACTGACATTTGCATTTCTACTTCCACCTATTCTTATGCACAAAATATGTAGGTAGAGCCCTCTTTCTCACACCCCAATAGATTCTGCTGTCCTTGAAACCCATCTGGTAGCTGCAGTGACTACAATGAAGGGAGTTATCGGAAACCATATTGGTACTGGGCTTAAAGGATTTTTCATGCCATGCATTTTGGGGAAGGACACAGATAACAGTCCAAACGTGGTATAAGGCAATGCCCTTTCTGGGTCCTTGAAAAATGAGTCACGGAACACAGGTGGTGGACAGGAGCTGACAAGAGCTGGTTTGTTAATGAGCACAGCATCCCCGGCGGGGGGGGGGGGGGCGGGGAATCAATGAAATGATTGACAAGAGAAGATGGTAAATGAAGGGAGAAGTGGGGACAAGTGCTGCTCAACCCAAGCTGAACTCCAGGAGGTAAATTTCTCCTCTAATTTGAGATTCTTTCTAAAGGTTCAGTATTGAAGTGGATGTTTGACGTTGAAATGTGCAGACCCATTCTGATAACTGGAAAGGGAGGAGGCTGAGGAACGCAAAAGGAGAAGGAAGATTTCCGATTACTTCTCCAGGCTGCTGACAAGAACCTGCTGCTCGCAAACCACAAATTAACCAAGCGAAGGTTGAAGGTAGCAACGTAAAAGTGCAACTCAAATTATTTTACATTCGGAATCCTCTTCAATATCTAAGCGAGTGTAGCACAGCAATGGTTGATTATCTTAAGATTACAGAGGCTGACCGCCTTCTTTGTTTGCCCAGTAACACCGCTCCTCCAATAATCTCAAGCACTTGGCTGATTAACATTTCAATTTCAGTTGTTGCTCCTTTTCCCATTGCAGAAGGCCGCAGGGATATTCCCCTTCTTCCCTCTGTATTACAAACCCCATTACTAACCAAGCAGAAAGCACCGCGCAGTGTGGCCGAGGCTAATAATAGCCGGGCTGCTTACCTTCTCCGGAGGGATCGAATCAGCGCATGTCCCCGGCGCCGGCTGCCCCGGGGCCGCAGTGCCGCCGCGCCGCGTCTGTGTGTGGTCAGCTCGGCCGGCCCCCACCCCACCTGCCAGCTGCAGCACCTGCTCCCGGCGCTGAGCTCCGGCCGCCGGAAGTCATCCCCCGCCCCTGGCCGGATCACCACATTCCGCGCCAGCCGCGGGGGGGAGAGGGGCCTCTCCCGGCACCGGCTCCTGGAAACTGCGCTCAACGATCGCTACCCTTCCCAGTTGTAGGGTTATTTTCTAGGAATGCTTTTACAGAAGAAGCGTCGCCGGCTGGTGGACCGAGAGAGAAGAGCCAGAGTGACTTTCCCTGCAGAGCGCCTTTCCTCTGAGCGCTCCCCTGTCACTCCCGCGGCATGGACGGCTCCATTCCGCTGTGTGGGTTTTCCACCCTCATCTTCCTTATCTGTATTGTTCATTTCGCTGAATTTGAGAGTGGGATTAGCTCTTAAGATATTCAAACACTCCGAAAATATTTTAAATTGGCGACTAGTTTTTCTAAGCCCCTTGTAGCGAGCTCCACTTCCCCCCCACACACACACACACAGTTACTCGCACGTACACACCCAGCCAAACCACTCACAATTAGGAAAGCTGGGACCTCTCGCCCTCTTGCTTACGTAATGGAACAGGAAACTCCCAAAGGAGTGGGGAAGTAGGACCGGCTAGCGAAAGCACTCGAGGAAAGAGAGAGGGGTCGCCCCAAGATTTTGTTGCTGTTTAGTGGTGTCCTTAGTGGACAGATGTTCCCCCTCTAACCCCCTGGCCTCGCCCCAAGTGGAATGGCTGGTCTGGTGACAGCTGTAATATCTGAAAACAAAGAAGCTGAAGCCACATTAACAGATGGCTGCATCTCTTTCTTTCCCGAAGGATTGATCAGAATTGGCTTTAAGAATCATATTAGCATATACGTATATAATAAGCCCTTTCCTTCTCTCTTTAAATTGGCACCAGCTATTAACAGGTTTCTCTCTCTCTCTCATCTTCCTCCCTCCCTCCTTCCCTCCCTCCCTCTCCTAAGCTGACCAGATCATCAGTTTCCGGATTTAAGGGGGAAAAAAGGCCAAGGATGTGCTCTCTTTACAGCTGAACCAGGGTTTATTTTCCCAGTGTTGAGCCATTCCCAAGTAGAGAGGCTCTTTGACACTAGGGTTCTCTGAGTGAACTTCTCACATTCAGCTTGCTTTTGGAATTGCCCATCACTAGGTCCAGGCCAGTTTTATCCTTGGATTTGTCCAGCAACCTAAACAGTATAATTGCACAAGGCCAAGGCAGTACTTTTACTCTAGGAAGGCTTCCCAACTCTCTGTTTAGCAGTTCCAAAATTAGGAGGTAGTGTAGCAAACAGTTTCAACAAGGCTCAACAAGAATTCTTGACCCTAGAATGCGGGCTTTTTAAAAGCTGGAGCAACCTAATTCATCTCTCTGTGTTTCACTTTCATAAAATTAGACCTCACCAAAGAGCAGGGGATTCTTACTATGTATCAAAGTGTATGTGGAATCTGGATGGGAATATTACATCTTTAATTTCACTAACCTCTAACTGCAATTTAGTATTTAGCATGTCCTTTAAATCTAGATGCAGACAATAAACCACAATAATATTAGGAGTACCTGTGCCTATATCCCCAGCAGATATCACAGACAATTTCCTAAGGCAGTTTTATAGATATCTCAAAGTATCACTACTCTGATGTCACAATCAAATCATCATTACCTTTTTTGTTTTATCTAATAGACTATATCTATTTTAGAATGGTTTTAGATATACAGAAAAATTAAGGGGATAATACAGAGTTCTTATATATCTCATTCCCAATTTCCTCTATTATTGACACCGTACACTAGTGTGGTACCTTTTTTACAATTAATGAGCCAATATTAATAAAATAATATTAACCAGAGTCTGTACTTTATTCAGATTTCCTTGGCTTTTGCCTAGTGTCCTTAATTCCATTTCAGGCTTCCATCCAGGACACCACATTACATTTAGTTATCAAGCCCTCTTAGGCTCCTCTGGGCTGTGGTAGTTTCTCAGGCTTTTCTTGTTTTTGATAACCTTGACACTTTTTATTTATTTATTTATTTATTTATTTATGGCTGTGTTGGGTGTTCGTTGCTGCGCGCGGGCTTTCTCTAGTTGCAGAGAGCGGGGGTTACTCTTTGTTGCAATGCGCCGGCCTCTCATTGAAGTGGCCTCTCTCGTTGTGGAGCACGGGCTGTAGGCGCCTGGGCCTCCGTAGTTGCAGCACATGGGCTCAGTAGTTGTGGCTCATGGGTTTAGTTGCTCCCTGGCATGTGGGATCTTCCCAGGCCAGTGCTTGAACCCGTGTCCCCTGCATTGGCAGGTGGACTCTCAACCAGTGCGCCACCAGGGAAGCCCCAACCTTGACGGGTTTGAGGAGCAGTGATCAAGTGTTTTGTAGTATACCTCACTAATGTAAACTGTCCAATGCTTTTCTCATGGTAAGGCTGGGATTATGGTTTATTGGGAGGACAACCAGATAAAGTGCCTTTTTTATAACATCTTATCAAGGGTCCATGCTATCCACGTGATTTGACTGTTGATGTTGACCTTGATAACCTGGCTGAGGTCGTGTCTCAGATTTCTCCACTGGAAAGTCACTCCTCCACCCCTTCCACACTACACTTGTTGGAAGGAAGTCACTATGTGAAGCACAAACCCAAAGAGTGGAGAGTTATGATCCACCTCCTTGAGGACAGAGTATGTACATAAAATATTTGGAATTCTTCCACACAGAGTTGTCTATTTCCCCCCAAATATTAATTTATTCAATTATTGATATTTATTTATATCAGTATAGACGCGTGGATATCTATTTTATCCTTTGGGTTATAATCCAATACTACTTTATTTTGTTGTTTGAATTGTTCCAGCTCTGGCCATTGGGAGCTTTTGCTTTTGGCGCCTGTGCTCCTTTGACATACTCCCTTTGGGGTGTGTGAGTTTGTCTGTGTCTGTGTATCTGTGTGTATATGTGTTTAGCATGCATGTGTGTGTGTGTGTTTAACACTTCCTGACTTTCTGGTACCACAAGGTGCTCCAGGCTCATTTTGTGTATTTCCTGCCCCAGTCCTAGAATCAGTCATTTCTCTGAGGAGCCCTGATTCCTTCTATTGGAGAGTAGTAACAGAAACCAAGAGCTGGGCTCTAGATGTGCTGTTGCTAATGGGGTATTATTTGATTAGGCTCTCTTAACTGAGAGAACAAAGAAATAGATATGTATAGTAACCCATGTATATACACATATCAGTAAACATTTCTATATATAACTATCTATATCTATATTGAGCTGAGTGTATACTGATGTCTGCAACTATAATCCATTAATGCTGAGATTAGTTTAGCTTTCTCCTCGTTTATCTGTAAATTCATACTTTAATATTGAGAAATGTGGCTACCACCATCCACCATCTATTTATTTAATTGTTCAATTTCAGTACACATGTATCAGAATTGTTAACCCATCACCCCAACATCACTATTTTTAAGTATAGTAGTTAGTAGAGTCTCTGTTATATCTTGCTATTTAATGAGTTTAAATACCCATTCGTTTCTATATCACAAATTTGGTTTTTAAAATATTCTAATGACTGCATTTAAAACATAGTAACTAGTTTCTTTTGAGATTCTATGTATTATATTTTATGAATTTAAAAGTGTTATCTTAAGACTATTTAAATGGGCTACTCCATATTGTCAAAGGATCCACAGTAAAAAGAAGGTGAGGATCTCAACCTCACAAAGATTATTGTCAGTTTATAAGGAGATGATGTGAAATTGTCTGGTGCAAATGTTGGGAGCTCATGCTTGATAAGTGTTAGCTTTGTCCACTTGGGCAGGCTTCTTTCTCCTTTAAAGTTCTAAATACCTTGGAAGAGAGAACATGCTAAACCTTATGGTTAATAATTTATAATGTAGTGGAAGGATTTGCTAGGTATCAGTGTTGGAGGTAAAGGTCCATATAAGGTTGACAGAGGTTGAGAAGAAGACAAGGATGACCCTGAAGGTCAGGGGTTTTGTAGTTGAACAGACTGGGGATTGGATCCTTCCATTCACAGCCTGACTTTGTCTCATTTTTGAAATAAGAAGAACAGTGGCTATTACATAGGCTTGTCCTTAAGAGTGAAAGTAGATGTTTAATCTTTTCTTTCAATTTGTTTGAGGCAGTGGGGATTAAGTGTGGCGATTTGGGACAGTTACATAACATATTGGATTGTCCTTCCTTGTATAATTTTCACTCTGTGAAGCCAGACTCACTGGAGGTATAGATAGTTTCTCATGATAATTCAGGCTCCTTCATCCATGAAAGTACTCTTGCCAGGTGCTTTTTACTCATAGAAGACAATCAATGTTGATGGTGCTTGGGATAAAACAAAAATTAAAGATATTAAATGGCAGGAATTAACTGCTTCAGATGCTATACCATGGCGAGAGACATAGGGGAAAGAGAAAGAAAAAAAATGAAATGAGAAATGTCTTACGTCAACATGTACGGTTTGAATCTATCTGCTTGGAACTTGACATACACCAGTATGCCAGATAATTTAATTTAATGAATAGTGGCTAGGGTGAGGTGAAATAGATCAGTTTTTTAATCTATGACTTTTCATTGAAGAACGCTTTTTTAAAAAACAATCTTCGGATCATGACTTTGAGGTCTGCAGTAATTCCTTTCTGATATTCTGGAATTACAGATCAAATGGCCTCATGATATCATGCGTCTCCGCAAAGGACAACATGAAAACCTGAGCCAGAGGCCCTGGGTGCCTGAAGCTGTCAGCATTAGAACCACTCCTTTGGTTTAAGGAGTCCTTCCAGAAAGGACTCATTTAAATGCAAATATACTATCAAGAGGGGTAACCATGTATCCAGTATCTGATTAGCAGCCATTAACAATTTAGCAGAGATTAGCTTCTCAGATTTATTATGGAGAGGAGTTGTCAGGGTGATTTGGCCCAGGCATCTGTCATCCACTGACTGCCAGGTCTCCTGCCCTCTTCACTACATAGGGATCTGCCTAAAGCTGGGAATTTAGTTTACTAGGAAAGAATTGGGCACTCACCGCATGAAAATCAATATTGTTTTACATAATTTTGACTTATGAGAAAGGGTAGGAGGAGAATTTCTATAATAATAGTACCTTTTGTGTGTGTGTGTGTGTGTGTGTGTGTGTGTGTGTGTGTTAGCTGCTCAGCTTAGGTTGATTAATCATACTCTACAGAAATCTTAAAATTTTATGATAATCATCTACCCTTTCAATGAGGCCAGAAATTATATCATGTAAAATATGCACAAATGTAGTCTAGGGATGGCAAAGCTATAGTAATAGAAATAGAATTGCGTTCAAGTAATTATAGCTGGACTAAAAATTTCCTGCATTAATATGAAAGCACGGATACAAGAGTACAAGAAAATGATCATTCATATGAAGATTGATATTTCATATTGAATATCTGTAACAGAAATAGGAAAATGGAAGAAGGGAAATGACTACAAACAGAACAGTAACTGTTTCTTTAGACATCGCTAAGAATTCACCTTGTTTTTACTGGTAAGGAGTTCACATATAATACCAGACCTATAGAATACAGGTAGTATTCTATAATTGGAAGCCTAGATTTAATTGAGAAATGTATGTGTACTTAAGTGAGATGCTTGGTAAATGGCATATGATACATTCAATAGTGTGGTGTAAGTAATTCTCAAATAAACCCTTTTAAAAATAAATCATCATGTAGAAGTCATGAAATAAAACAATGTACTTAGGCATTGCTCTTTAGATTTTTTAACCTTAAGTTTTTAAAGAATCTAAGAAAACCAAAAAATCCCTTCTGGAGAAAGGTATACTTTGAATAAAACTTTTGCATTGTAATGAATAGATTATTAAATAGTATTTATAAAGAATTATGTCTCTATAATTATTCATTTTTTAATAAAAATGAATATTCAACTTTTCAAATCAAATTTAAGCTTATAAGAAGAGGAAATTGAAATTTGATTAAAAAGTAAGTTTCAATGAACTGTGTTTGGTCATCAGGCAAGTGGATGTTCATCCATTCAGCAGATATTGATGGAGTGTCTAATATGTGCCGCTGTTCTAGGCACTAGAGCAGTAGGCTCTAGGAGTGAACAAATAAATCTCTTCTTTATGGATCTTATGTTCCAGTGGAAGGAGACCACCATAAATACATAAATATAGCATGTTAGTGGAAGGACCATGAAGGAGCAGCGTAATGATGCAAGGTTTAGGGCAAGTATATAGGGTGGTCAGGGAACATTTGAGCAGAGATTTGAAAGAAGTATGGGAGCAAACCGTATGAATACACTGAAAGAGAGGCTTGGTGTATGCAGGTGGGTGGGCTTATACTTTATGTGTTCCAAAGACTAGGAGGTTAGTTGGTTTGTAGTGAAATGATCAAAGGGGAAATTGTTAGAAGATAAGGTTAGAAAGCTAGGTTAGCGAAAAATCACTTAGGGTCTTTTAGGCGATGGTCAAGAGAGAACTTTAGAGGATTAAGAATTTGTTTTTGGACATACTAAATTTGTGATGGCATGTGTGGACATGTGAAGTAGACAACTGGATATACTAGTCTGAATTTCAGCAGCAAGAGATTATCATGGCTGTAGATGAAAATTGGTAAATCATCATGGTATTTAAAGTCTCTAGATTTACAGATGAAATCACTTTATAAGTAGGCATAGGCAGAGAATACATGATGTTGAAGGACTGAGCCAGGAGACACTCCATCCTCTAGAGGATTCGGCAAAGGATGTAAGAAGTGAGCAGGGAGATAAGACGAACTGTCTCATGAGCCAAGTGGTAGGTGTTAGAAGGAAGAGGGAGTTATTATTAATCCTACTGGTAGATTAAGATGAGAACTGATCACTTAATCTAGGACTTGGCAACATATAATAGATATCACTAATAACCTTAAGAAGAGTAGTTTCTGTGTAGTGGAGAGGACAAAAATAGGTAAGTGGGAGATAAGGAAATGAAACGTTAAGTAGAGCTGTGTTGTTTGAGTCGTTTTGCTCTAAAGAGGAGCAGAGCAATGGGGCAATGGTTAGAATTGGACATGGGAAGAGAGGAAGACTTTTTCCCTTTAAGAGGAGAGGTATTAGACCTTTGCATGCTAATGAAAGCATCTGGTAGAGAGCAAATAATGGAAGATACAGGGAAGAGGAGACACAGTAGAAGAGAAATCCCTGATTCGGCCAGAAGGGAGGTATCCAGTGCAGAGTAGAGGGTTCGGCCTTAGAACAGAGGACAAACATTTCTTCTGCCAAAGGAAGAAGGAAGGCAGCACACGTGGTTTCAGATAGATCCAGGTAGGATGGTAGACTTGGTGTTTGGAGTTCACGGATATTCTATTTTGATCCCTCCTGTATTCTCAGTGAATTAGGAAGCAGCTGAGAATTTAGAGGAAGACATGTTATAGACGTAAAGAAAGAGGAGTTATGAAATTGTTCTCTAGGACAGAAGAAAAGAGAATTGATTCAGCAATCAGTTTTCTAGTAAGTACTAAGAGTTCACATGGGGTAAAATGATTATGAATTTAAATGAGGCAACTTAGAAAGGTTGCTCATTTTTTTCTCCAGCCAAGTTTAGTTGTTTGGCCCAGACGCTGAATTGGCATAAGTTCAATTTCACTAGGGCTGGCATTTTGCACTGCCAATATGACTAAGAGTGAGGGCCAAGGGACTTCACAGTGTCTCTGCAAAAGAGTGATTCTAATGACAGACCATGGGCTCTAATCAGGGTAAGCAGAGAACTGAGGAATTACGCCTTGAGCGCTACACTTGATTTTAACTGCAGGTTGGAACACAAAACTGAAAATCTTGACTGATAATGGTATGGTAAGGGCAAACACAGCTAGAACCTCCACATTTCACTCTGTTACACAGGAATTCTCCATGTTTCTTTCAGCTGAATTCCTGTCTCTCATTTCTTGATCCTTAATTCAGTGACATTATCTGAGGGGAGGTATGCATTTTTGATAAAGTCTTTCAGAAATGCATTTTACAAGACTACTTTTAATTTTAAAGTTGTTAGACTAGAAATAAGTTTAACAGAACTTGCAATGTTTTCAAGTGCTTTTCTTTTCTCTAAAGAGACATTTGTTTGACTATTACACCGAGCACCATCCTTCAGGTGTTCTTCCTCTGGCATTGAAAATAGGAGTAAAATGTAACAATTAAACAAACATCTTATCTTCAAACAGATATGGATCACTGTTTTCTTTCTAATATGGGCCAAATCTTGCTATTGACACCATGTCCATTTTTTCCCCAGTGTAACTAGTTTTCCCTTCATTGTGTGTATGAGACATGTTTGCCCCCTCATGGATGAATCTGGAACTGTCACCGTGAACTTTTTCTTGTTTTTATAGGGAAAAATAGACTGAAAGTATAGATATTGTGGTCAATGGGAATTATTTTTGAAGGAAATGTTGAGGCTGACCAAAAGAGGTTGAAATCACTAGATGTTTAACCTTCAATTAGTTTCAGAACTTGGGATTATGTTAAGAACCACACTTTAAGTGAATCTGGAAGAAGATGATAGACAAAAAAGTTTAAATTTTGACATCCTTTAAAAATATGAGAACACAGAATTGTGAAGAAAGCTAGTCTCACTCTTATTTAAATATTAAAATGCTTAATGTTTGTAACTTAACTCAGAAGGATGAGATGGCTTTTCTTAAATTAGTTTAAGATTATATAAATATAAATGAAGGAAAACCTGCCATTGATTAATCTTCACTTGCTACATATAGAATTATACAAGTTATGAGAAAGTCCATTCTTAGGACTGTGGGAACAACAATGAATCTGACTTTCCCTTAAGTGTTTTCCCTAACATTCTAGAAAAAGTAACTTCAATGTGCTGATTTAGACATTTATGACTTATTTGCTTGTCACTGTTTTCGTTTCTAGGAATAAGACCCAGTTTCTTTCCTCAAAAGAGTTGCAAGTTGATATAGAGCCAAAAATTGCAATAAAGTGTAATCAATTCCACTGCAGAAGTTTGTACTTGATATAAATTAATAGAAGTGCAAGCAATGTATTTGAAGTTCATTCTAGAGGAGGAGTTCAGAATAGCTTCATAGAGGAGAAGACCTGAGCTATCTTGGGAGATGTTTAGACAGATGAGGAGTGGAGCCGGAGTTGGGAAGGCAAAGGCAGTGTAGCCTTAGAATGCAAATGTTCACAGACATGATCTTGTGGCTTATTCACCATTCTTACCGACCTAAGAAGGGCACCTGCTGGTAGCTTCATCATCATCATCATCACCATCATGTTAATAAAGAATGGATATTTTTGTCAGGTAGTCAAACAAGCTCTTTACATGTAGCACCTAGATGTTTTCTACGATCCACCTTATAAGTTCAATCATTGTAATTATTCTCATTTTTCACATACAAAAATGAAGACTTAGAGAGATTAAGTAATTTGTTCAAATCTTGGTGTGTGCCCTTTCAACTCCATGCTCTGTACCTCTGTGCTTAACAGGCTAGGATGATTTGCCCATATTAAGGGCTCAGATATTGGTTGATAAGTATAATAATCTCATAAAAGGTAAAGTGAAGTAATCTGCTTTGATGTTTATGATGCAGTTTGGTGAATGCACTTAAGTGCCAATAGATGAATAATAAAAGTTAGAAACACACAAAACATAGAGAATAAAAATTCATATATGTATGTCTGTTGGGAACAAAAAATCCTCTTGAATGTCTAACTTCTTAGTAAATATCAGGATATCACATACACATCATTAGGCAGCATCAATGGAGTATCCTCTGTACCCTGCAAGAGGGCACTGTTACAGATGCACAGAAAGAAAATTCATATTTCCTGCACATTATAAATAAGGACATACTATGATCACTCTTTAAGAATGAAGTAATTTGAATTTTTAACTTTTCCTTATCAATTGGTGTATATGAATCATGTTAGGTGAAGAATTATTGGTTGACTGGACATTTTATGTTTTAATTCTTTTCAGAAAACAGTAAACAAATCCCTTTAGGATCAAAATATCACATTCAGCAAATGAGCTATTATACTGAAGAAAGTGATGAATTCAGTAAAGTGTCTGCAATCTAAAATATTGTTATAGAAGAAGTAATTGAAGGAACTGGGATTGGATGACATGAAGCAAGACCAGGAGAGAAGTAGGTGGTCGCTCTAAACTATTTTAGGAGTTGTCCTATGAAAAAGGGTTTAGACTGTCCCACACTGGAGATTTTAGACCAAGTAGACAGGTTTAGGTTGATAAAAGGATGAACATTTTGACAAGTAGAACCTTTCAACTCTAAAATGGACCGACTGCATTTTAAACTCAAGAACTCCCTGTTACTGAAGTGCTTTAACAGAGGTTGAAGTTAAGCAGTTGGAAAAGGAAGAGCCTTTACAGTGAGAAAATTCTATGATTCTATGGTTTTCAACTCATAAATTTGTGTAGTTCATCCATTTTATTCATTGTATACACTTAAGTATATTGTTCCTTGAAATGGCCATTCAAAGTTGTTTCCTGTGCCACACACTATGAATGCTAGGGTTGGTCCTGTGTAAATCTTACCCCCATTGAATTAGTATTAACCCTAAACAAGCAGCTTTCTTCCATAAGGAAACAAGAAAAGAGGTTCAGAAATGTCCAAACTAAGTTTCTATAAAACGGTGTTATCAAATCTTATTTATCAAAAAACTTCAAACAGGGGCTTCCCTGGTGGCGCAGTGGCTGAAAGTCCACCTGCCGATGCAGGGGACACGGGTTCGTGCCCTGGTCCGGGAAGATCCCACATGCCGCGTAGCGGCTAGGCCCGTGAGCCATGGCCGCTGAGCCTGCACGTCCGGAGCTTGTGCTCCACAACGGAAGAGGCCACAACAGTGAGAGGCCCGCGTACCGCAAAAAAAAAAAAAAAAAAAAAAAAGGTAAGATGCAGACCTGTATGCTTCAGGATTTTCTCACCAAAACCCCACACAATTTCTTTACTATTCCAGCCAAGTATGGCCTAGCCCTACCCTCATCCCTGTTTTTCTTGGTTTAGTAATAAAGAAAGAGATGGAAATAAAGAAGAGATATTAGGTAGAAAGATATAAAATAGTGGGGAAAATAATATAAGTGAAGTCATGTACCACCACCATTTACTAGAAGTGAACTTTCAGCACCAACATTAATATTTTTTCCTGTTATATCTGTAAATGATAATAACTAATATGTGCATAACAATTTTCAATTTAATCAAATCTTATTTTTATAACTAACTACTTCGCAACAAGTAACACGCTAAGGCAACATCAATAGATGAAAAAAGGTAGTCCCTGGCCCCAAGGAATGTTGCCCAGGAGAACACAGATATATGTAAAAAATACAATCACAATACAGTGTAGCGAGTGCAACAACCAGGAATGCAGAAGTGCAAGGGTAGCAAAAAGGAGCGTGTGATCACAACACTCAAAAGAAGACTGCACAAAAGACATAATATGTAAACTGAGGTTTGAAAAATGAAGTGGGTTGCCCAGGTACCCCATAGGGAGAAAGGAATTCTTGGAGGAGGGAAAAGCATAAATGAAGACAGTGAATTGTTCATATAATCCAGAAGTGAAGTAGGCAATGGCGGGAGAAATGATTGGACACAGGCGTCATGAATACTTGCAGGTCTGCATTTTAGCAAGTCCATTCTAAAGGAAACTTTGAGGACCAACTCGGGGGTGGGGGGCCGCGGTGGGGACAGAGCTAGTCATTCCTGAAAGAAACACTGGAACCAGTTTCTACCAACCCACCAATAGAACGACTTCAAAGGCAACATGGTATCACAGAAAGGGTTTGTTTTTTTGTTTGTTTGTTTTTAGTTCATTAGGCCTCACTTAAAATTCTGATTCCACAATGCGTTTGCTTTGGGATCTTGAACAACACTCATAACCTCTGCAAGTCTCAGTGTAGTAAGTTTATGTGATTACCTTCATCTGTAATATCTCTGCGATGCAATTTTAATGGAAACTCAAGTTCAGGTCAAAGACAAGTTTCTCTGTAACTTCTCCTCCGAATTGATTCAAAAGCCGTCTCTCCCGTCCTCATTTGGCTTCTCTTATGGAATCTCATAAAAACTTCTATGACCTCTTTCGGGGTTTTTTTGTTGTTGTTGTCTGTTTGTTTGTTTTTTAATTTAAGTATAGTTGATTTACAATGTTGTGTTACTTTCAGGTGTACAGCACAGTGATTCCTTTTTCACATTCTTTTCCCTTATAAGTTATCACAAAATATTGAGTAGAGTTCCCTGTGCCATAGAGGAGATCCTTGTTTTATCTATTCTACGCCTTCTTTGAATGACCGTAGCACTTGTTGTCTGTATCAGTTTTATGTCTCTGGTTGCTTTGTGACTGAAAATGAAAAAGTTCTATTTGTTCATGTCCTGGCCCTTCCTTAAAAATCTGTTCATTTATGTATTTCATATTTATTGACTACATCTTAGACACCGTGTTAACTGCTGGTTCTAGATGTTAGTAAAATATAGACCTTCCTGCTCAAAAGGTCACAGTATTTGTGGGAAAACAAAAAAATGAACAACCTATGTCTCAAAGAGCTTTGTACTTCCCAAAGAGAACACACCTAGTAGGTACAATAAATACACGTATCATACATAAATGTATAAATAGTTAATGGGATTGAAAACTAGAGATAACTGCTTTTCGATTCTGAGGAAATGATGATTATATTTCACCAGGAGCTCAACACCACTCTGAGAATGAGGGCTTAACCCCCGTCCTGACTCACTGCATCGCTTTTCTGTATAAAAACACACAAGTCTGTACGTACGCTCTAGAAAAAGGCTTATCTGGCATGAATTTCAGAGAGCAAGAAGAAAACTTCAAGAGGTTCAGAGAAGCATCCGGAAGCTCACGTGATTATCTGGCACTAATACAACTTGCTTGACAGGAAAATAGAGCTGTAAATCTCACAAAATTAGATCATCTTTGAAGAATTTCAAAACCTCCTGCTATTAATTGGAAATCCTAGAAGAACCGCTTCTTTTAAAGCATACTGATAATATGCTTTACAGCTTAATATTCAGAAGCCTATGTTTTGGCAAAGTGAGCTTCAGGAAAGAAGGAAACTTGAGGTTCAGTTCCATCTACTCTGGAACCTCTGGTCAAGACATCTACTTCTGTGCTCAGCCATCTTATCACCTGTAAAATGGAGGCAACTCTAAGAACACATAGTTACACAGATGCTGCACAGTTTCACGTGTCATTGTCCTCATTTGTTTCAGAAAAACCAGTAACATCTAAGCTACGACTGCAAAGAGTGCAGTGTTCCTTGGGGTCATCTAGTGCAGCTCCGTCAAAGGAAAGAAAAGGAAAGGGGCCTAGAATAACTATAATTTTCCCAAGAGGACACTATTATTTTATGGTAAATCTGAGTCAAGAACCCTGATCTCTTTGATGACATTCCATCGTTCTTTCATTGGGTTGTGAACAACCCAGAGAAAGAAAGAGAAATAAAACTCATATGTGCTGTGTCACTGGTACAGGACGTGACAAGATTGGAATTGGAGAACTGTATATTAACAGGTATTTGGGAAATTCTTCAAACTAATTAAGATATATACCAGGTCCATAAAAAACAGTATGTTTTCTCAAGATGATTCTGTAGAATGAACAGAACTGGTAACTGAAGGTGTCTGTGTGCTGCAGTTCCAAACAGGATGGGTGAATGCTTGTTTTCTGGCACCTTGAAGACTCCACCTCAACATACACATTAAAATAAAATTAACATTTCAACTGGGTCATATTTAATTCTGCATGTTCTTGTAAGTCAGCAAAATATTTCATATATCATTTAAGTTGTCACTCAGTTTTTTTTTGTGTGGTACGCAGGCCTCTCAGTGTTGTGGCCTCTCCCGCTGTGGAGCGCAGGCTCCGGACATGCAGGCTTAGCGGCCATGGCTCACTGGCCTAGCCGCTCCGTGGCATGTGGGATCTTCCCGGACCGGGGCACGAACCCGTGTCCCCTGCATCGGCAGGCAGACTCTCAACCACTGCGCCACCAGGGAAGCCCCTAGCCATTCATCTCTTGATGACACTTAGGTTGCTTCCATATCTGGGTAATTGTAAATAATGACGCTCTGAACATTGGGGTGCATGTATCTTTTCAAATACATGTTTTTGAAAACACGTGTTTTTGTTTTTTTCGGATTTATACCCAGGAGTTGAGTTTCGAGGTCATATGGTAGTTCTATTTTTAGTTTTCTGAGAACCCTCCATACTGTTTTCCACAGTGGCTGTGCCAGTTTACATTCCTACCAACACTGTACCAGGGTTCCATTTTCTCTAAAAATTGTAAATTTTCTTCCTAGGTGTAATTGAGATGGTAGTTCAATAATAACATAAGATCAGGTGATGTCTAAAGAAATTTTAGAAAACCTGGATAAAGTAAGAAAACATCTGTTCGCTGGCATCTGAATGTTAGAGAGACACCAAGACATGTGGGCCAAGTTCTGGAGAGAAGGGAAACACAGACGCAAGCTTGACATTTGGTGCAGCTTTTCTCCTTGGGGCATTTGCAGATTCAAATCTTACAGCCTAGGAGCTGAAAAGCCAAGGAGTTCAAAAGACTCTAACCACAGAAGCTGCTGGCATCCCTTGACTTGTAGGTGCAGCACTCTAGTCCTGCCTCTGTGGTCACTGCCTCCGCCTCTTCTTTGTATATAATCTCCTCCTGTCTCTCACTTATAAGTACACTTACAGATGGCACTTAGGGCGAGGATAGTCTCAACTCAAAATCCTTATATCCGCAAAACTTTACCTTGTAAGGTAACATTCTCAGGTCCCAGGGATTAGAGCCTGAGATCTTTGGGGCCACCAGTCAGCCCACTGTAAGCCCTAAACGTCTTCTCTCCTGAGGAAGGTCTAGGCTGGGCAGTAACCCCGACAGACATCTACCACAGGCCAGATTGAGAGCCCTTTTAGAAGGTCATTTCTCAGCTCATTTGGAACCTTGCTATTGCCCTTTTTTTTTTTTCTTTTCTTTTCGGTACGTGGGTCTCTCACTGTTGCGGCCTCTACCGCTGCGGAGCACAGGCTCTGGACGCACAGGCTCAGCAGCCATGGCTCACGGGCCCAGCCGCTCGGTGGCATGTGGGATCCTCCCGGACTGGAGCACGAACCCGTGTCCCCTACACTGGCAGGCGGACTCTCAACCACTGCGCCACCAAGGAAGCCCTGCCCTTTCTTTTTTCCTCCTGTTTGTCCTCAACAGGGGGAAGCATTAAGATTAAATGAGGGGCTTCCCTGGTGGTGCAGTGGTTAAGAATCCGCCTGCCAATGCAGGGGACACAGGCTCGAGCCCTGGTCCAGGAAGATCCCACATGCCGCGGAGCAACTAAGCCCGTGCGCCACAACTACTGAGCCTGCGTTCTTGAGCCTGCGAGCCACAACTACTGAAGCCTCCATGCCTAGAGCCTGTGCTCCGCAACAAGAGAAGGCCATGGAATGAGAAGCCCGCGCAACGCAACAAACAGTAGCCCCTGCTCGACACAACTAGAGAAAGCCCGGGCGCAGCAACGAAGACCCAATGCAGCCATAAATTAAAAAAAAAATAATAATAATAATAAAATAAATGCATTAGCAGATTTTGGGTTTCCTCTCATCGTTACTGTATTGCTTTCATTCCTAAGACCCTAAAAAATTGGAAACCACTCCACTTACCAGGAACACACTTTGCAACACGGATCCAGGGGAAGCTGTTTTCTTCCGTAGACACTTCATGACCCCGGTTTCCACAACAGCAGGCACTGCTGGCTCTGCCAAGTTGCTGGAGAAGGGCACCTTATCTGCAAAGTCACGAATCCAAATGGGCCCCCATTGGCAAGGGTGGAAGGAAGTTGTTTGGCTTAGCTTCTTGGGGGATCAGAAGATTGGGAGTTCTGGTGGGGGGACTGCAGGTACCTTGCTGTCCCTTGGTACAACGTCAGGGGAAAGAAAGGTCGCTGGTAGCTTCTCAGAGCTACCAGTTGGGGCTGTGCAGAGCGTCTTAGTAAATGCCATTTTGGTTGCAAATAACAGAAACTCAAACCGGCTGAAGCAAAAAAGGGGACATCTACGGGGAAGAAAAGATGGCTCCTGCCTGTCCAGACTCCTCAGCTTTGCTTGCCCGTTGATTCTCTAACCTTCCGCATTTCCTTTCAGTAAACTCCTTTTCTGTTTAAGTTAGCCACAGGAGATTTCTGTTGGTTGCAACCAGAGAATCTTGAGTGATACAAAAAGTCCTAGAGGAACCCAAGGGCAGGCATTAGAATGGGCCTTTCCAAGGAAAGAAACCAAGAACCAGAAAGTCATCAGGAATCAGGGCAACTTTCTGCATCAGTTGGAATGCCTTCAGCTTTTTTTTTTTTTTTTCCTTCATGGAGCTCATAATCCATTCATTTATTCAATAAGCAATTATTGAGTGTCTATCCTGTGCCAGGCACCCTGCTAGGTCTTAGAGTTCCATACAGGTGTAAAATATGCCAAGACCCCTGCCCTCAAGTAGCTCACATTCTAGTGAAGATAAGACATGTGAGCACATAGAGTATATTCACAACACAGAATAAGAAGAGCTATGCCATGGACACATATACACCAGCAAACATAAAATAGATAGCTAGTGGGAAGCAGCCGCACAGCACAGGGAGATCAGCTCGGCGCCCCGCGACCACCTAGAGGTTTGGGACAGGGAGGGCGGGAGGGAGGGAGACGCAAGAGGGAAGAGACATGGGAACACATGCACATGCATAACTGATTCACCCTGCCACAAAGCAGAAACCGACACACCATTGTAAAGCAACTACACTCCAACAAAGATGCAAAAAAAAAAAAAAAAACAAGAGCTATGCCAGAGGGATGAAGCATGACTGTCTTCATAGACCTAGAAAGCACAGATGCAATTATCCTGGTAGAGAGGGCCTGGGCAGAGAATCGCAGGTAGGTGAACCTGTGTGCACAGAGAACATGGTGTGTATGAGAAGCTGCAAGTTTGCAACATCCGTGGAGCAAAAGAGTTCTTGCAAAAGTAGTGGGAGACATGGCTGAAGAAATTGGTTGAGGATGAAGCATAAAAAACCCACTGAAGTGTGATCTTTTTTTCCTGAGGAGGCATGGGGGAGCCATGGAAGACTTTTAAGCTGTTTGAGGACATGGTCAATTCTCTGGGTTTCAGAAAAGTCCCTCTGGAGTCTGGAATGTGGTGAAAGCTGGGCTGGACCTTTCACCAGCGGGCATGCTCAGTCGCTCAGGAAAGGTTTTTGCTCTGCCTTGGGAAATTTTTCACGCCGCTCTGGCAGCGGAGCTCGCCCCGCCCACGGCTTCTCCTCACTGGATTGGTTGAACTCAGGGAGGCTACCAGGAGGCCCAGTTGACCTCCCAACTCCACACCCCGGCCCCCGCCCGTTAACGCTCTGGGCGCGCGCTGCCTCCAGCTTTAAATAACAGAAACCTGGATGTGGGTAGATGGTAAAAATTTGGAGCCCCTCCCAAATGAACTCTAGCCATGTGGCTTGCTTTGTCTGATGAGATGTTGGCAAACACATGGCAGGTGGAGACTTGAAAAGTGTGCTTTGGGGCTTTCTCTCTCCTCTTGCTCTTGGAAACCTGTACCCACTACACGTGGCCTGGTCTGGCCTGCTGGGTGATGAGGGACCACACCAGGCAGAATCAGACATCCCAGCTGAGGCCTTTCTAGACCAGGGTTTCTCATTCTCGGTACTATTGACATATTGGATCAAATAAGTCTTGGTTGTGGGCAGCTGTTCTGTGCACTGCAGGATGTTTAGTAGCATCCCTGGCCTCTACCCCGAGATGATAGTATCACCCCCACCCCAGTTTAACAACCAAAGTGTGTCCAGACATTGCCAAATGCCTTCTGGGAGGCAAAATGCCCCCAGTTGAGAACCACTGTCCTAACCCAGCTTGCCTGGCAATGACCAGGCAGGCATGTACGAAACCACCCTAAACTAGCCCCAGCCAAACCAACCAGACCAGTACAAGTGGCCAGCTTGACGCCTGGAATCATGAGAACTAATAGTCGCCATTTTAAGTCACTAACTTTTGAGTGATTTGCTCCACAGCACAAACAGGTACATCTGACTACAGTGGCTGAAACTGATAGGATTGATTTATTTCTACAACAGGATGTACAGAGGTAGGCAGTTCAGGTACAGTGCAGAGCACAGTGATGCCACTAGGCTCCCACCCAGGCTTTTCATGTCTTTCCACTCCACTGTCCTTTGAGGTGGGCTTTGGTCTCTGGCTTGTTACCTGGTGATCCCCAACATGGCTGCTCCAGCTCCAAGTCCGAGCTCCAGGAGAGGAAAAGGAGACAAGGCAAAGGGACAAAGAGAAAAACTTTCTCCTAGCAAAGCCTTGCCTTTAATTCCAGAAGGGAAGCCCTGCCCAGGGCCTTCACCTGCATGTCACTGGCCAGAACTGAACAACACAGCCAGGTCTAGCTGCAAGGGAGGCTGGGAAATGAGGGCATTTCGCGTGCTGCTTATACAGTAGAGGGAGGCAATGACTAAGGGGCTTGTAGTGTCTGCTGCACTGTCTCACTGGGGGTCGTCTTGGTTTCTTCTTCTTTTTTTTTTTTTTTGCCACACGGTGTGGCTTATGGGATCCTAGCTCCCTGACCAGGGATTGAGTCCGGGCTCTTGGCAGTGAAAGCGCAGGGTGGACGGCCAGGGAATTCCCTGGGTCTTGGTTTCTTGTCTCTACCTGTTGCTTATCTATCCTGGCCATCTCTTTCTAAGACTGGCTTTGTTTCTCCAAACACAGTGGGAGAAATGGCCACCCCAGCTGGGAACTGCATCAAGACTTTCAGCTCCGGGCCATTAATGACCTGTGTGGTAACTCCATGTCCCACTTCCAAATATCAAGGGCACAGGTGCTGATTGGCCCAGCTTGGGTTAGAAGAGAAACCTGATTGGTCTGGCTTGGGTAGACTATCTACTGATCAGCCAGTCAGGTGTGGCCAAGAGAGCAGCAGTAGGTAGGGTAAACCTGGTTGGGGAATGTGCATTCTCAGAGAAAGGGGTGTGTGGCTGAGGAGACACCTAAAGAACCATCTAGTTCAAGGAGTGAAGAAAGGACATTGCCATTGTGGGTTGCAATGTTGATATGATAAAGATTAACACGTCCTTTGAAAGACCTCAAATACAGTGGAGCCACATAGGCATTACATTTAACTTATGCAAATTCAAATATTTGTATTCAACCAAAGTATTTTTTTCCCACACAATTTGGCTTCCAAACATGAGCCAGCTACTTAACTACTGCCTGACCAAGTGATCTTTTCTGGTGCTGGAGATTGCTGTTTTGGATTTTGGGGATATGGTACAGTATAAGTAATATGTTCTTTATGGAAAACTGCTGGGATTTTCAAGATTATTTTTAAGGTCAGGTGATGCTCCCCCTTCTCACTGTGTAAGAAGTACCTTTAGTGGAAGATCATGCCAATCATTTTTCCCATTTCCTTCTAGTTTTAATCAGTATAAAGAATGCATTTGGTTTTAAAATATCAAAATACTTTTATTGTGCCTTTTTAAAAATAAAAAATAAATGATATTCATGGCTTCTGGCTCTTCCTCCTGTTTTGTTTGGTGGTCTCTGGCCATACAAGAAAGGCAGGGAGAGAACAGATGGCTGGAGAGAAGGCAAAAATGAGGGTCTCTTCAAACACCATGGGAAAGGGGTGTGTCCACCTGGGCAGTGTGTGTTCTTTGATGACTAGGTACTTGGTCTGTCCTGATGGCCTGGGACTTGACCTACTGGGCTGTCTTGGTGCGGCAGAATGGGCAGCATGAGATGGAGTTAGAAACCTGGGTTCCAGACCCAATTCTTGAATTTACTAGCTGTGTGACTTTAGACGGGCCATTTAACTTCTCTGGGCCTCAGCTTCCTCCTTTGTAAAATGGGGAACATAATGCTATTTACCTCCCAGGGCTTGAGAGAGGATTAGACGAGAAGTGTTTTGAACACCGCAGAGCGCCATATAAACATGACTCACTGTTATGGAAGCGATAAAACTGGTTGCTGTTCACATTTATTATAATCAATTCAGATATAAATGCACTATACCATGGCCCCAACAGCCCTGAGGTTACCATTCTGTCCTGTGGCCCCAGTACACGCTCTGGGTTTTCTCCACTGCGGGCTTCTCAGAGCTCCTTGGAGGTATGACATTTGGGTTTGTCACTACCCAAACACATAATTGCATCTACCAGGCCTAGGAGTCTGAATTTCAAACTTATTCTTCATATGCCTGTGTATGTTTACATTCATAATATCTGTGAAAAGAACCCCTCTCCTCACACACTCCAAAATACAGTATTGTGCAAAATACCAGTCTAGGAAGCAACACACTAGGGTAGCAACCTTTAATGTCCTAAAAAAGCATCTTAGTAGTTGGACGCAGAAGAGTTACACTGACTCACGGAGGATCACGCGAGGCCCAGCGGGACGACGTTTCTAGTTCCTTCCACCAGGTTTAGAAAACAGAAGGCTCTGGCTGGATTTGCTGGACATTTCTCTCTTCAGCATCTCCCTTCCTTGGTCCATCTTTGGGGTGCCTTTTCTGGCTCCAACCTACAACAAGCAAGAGCAACAAATGCCCAAACTCTATAATTGTAGGGAGATCCCCAAATATTTCTCAAATGGCATTTTTTTTTCTTACTGAAAATAAAATCTTTGTTGTAAAAAATATTTATATATACACATAGACGTGAGCAAAACGAAGGTAAAATGATCCACCATTATCACACTACCCACAGGTAACCTTATTCACATTTTGGTGTACACTCTTCCAGATACACAGATAACGTTTTCTTCTGACATTTGCATCTTTTTTTGAACCAGCAGTTTCTGATTATAGGCAATTTCATTGGGATGGACTTTCTCTCGAAAAGCTGTTACTGAACTGAATGCCTTATGTCTCTGATGTCTTAGGAGGGTAAAATGCAGCATACTCTAGGGGGTCTGTCTAACCCTTTTCTGAGCACTACTCCTGGATCCAGGCAGCCATGTGTGTGACTCTGTCCCTGGTCATAGCTGATCGGGCACTTAGCACGGGCTGGGCTTTTAAGATGGTCACTCCCAGGATTTGGGTTATGGGTTCTAAGATGCTACTTGCTTCCTGGGCTGGTCCTTTGAACTGGGGGACCATGAGGTCATTCCTTCCTGTCACATGACTGGAGAGAGCAGAGATCAGGGGAGCCACACAGAGACACAGAGAGGAGATACGGCCTATGTGTGCGTGTGCGCATGCTTGTGTGTGTGTAAAAGAGATGATGCCTGAGATCTGATGGCTTACCAGTTCTATTTCGAGGCCAGTCTCTCTTTCAGCTCCCAGTTTTTATGAGGCACTCACCCCTATATCCTTAAAAAAGCCCCCTCCACCCCCTTTTTTTTTTTGCGGTACACGGGCCTCTCAGTGTTGTGGCCTCTCCCGTTGCGGAGCACAGGCTCCGGACGCGCAGGCTCAGCGGCCATGGCTCACAGGCCCAGCCGCTCCGCGGCATGTGGGATCTTCCCGGACCGGGGCATGAACCCGTGTCCCCTGCATCGGCAGGCGGACTCTCAAACACTGCGCCACCAGGGAAGCCCAAGGCCCACTCTTGGGGATGGAGTCGCCCAAGGTACACTTGGCAAGGAACCTGGAGGAAACCTTTCTGTACTGAGGAGATCCTAGACACCAAACTTCTAAGCTCAGGCTGGAGGGCAGGGAGAATGGGAAGCTGGCTCTTTGCTCTTAGCCGAAGCACCATCTGCCCCGCTTCTGTTAAAGCCAGAGGCAGAGCGAAGTTCCAGGGCGTCTCACATCTCAGAGAAGCACAATGTTCCCACAACATCCGGGGCCCATCCCAATATCTCCTCTGCCATTTCACATCCGCAGGTGGTCCTCAGACAAAACCTAGATGTAGGGCAGTTTCTGCCTCCTCCCAGCTCAGTCATATATGTGAGTGAATAAGTAACAAACTTCCAGTCGTTTCCACTTTGCAGGGTGGCAAACGTCTCAGATCAAGTGGGGCCCTCAGGATGCTCTCTATCCTCTTAACATCCTGCTCTGGGGAGTAACCACCTTCTGGTCTTAGCACAAGGATGCTGGTTGAGAAGCTTCTATTTTTCAAATATATCCCTCACCTAGAATATCTTCGTTTCTTCCCATGATAATTTGGTTGCCTCAGCATGACTGTGGCCTTTTATCAAACTTGAATGTCTCCTCTCTCATATTCAACCAAAATGTGTTTGGCTTTCTAGCTTCCTGAGAGCTCGCCTCTACTGTCTGCAAAGTGGGAACGTGGACTGGCTTAATTCCAGTTCCAGGGCTGATTTGTCAATGGCAATGTTTCAACATGTTCAAGATTTCATAGTCTTAATTCTCAACTTTGAAGAGAATTCTAGAGGATGCTTCCTTGAAATTTAAGAGAAATACCACTGGAAATGTATCAGGTTTATTACCTGGAGGTTTCTAACCTAAAGGAGGAAAAGCTAGCACTCACCTGGGTGTCAGATCTGCACTGATTCCCAGCTCTCCTACTGAGCTGTGTGGCTCTGGACAAAGAAAGTCTCTGAGCCTCAGACACCTCATCTGTAAATTGGGTATAATAACAACACCCACCCCATAGGGTTGTTGTGAAGCTTAAAAGAGATACTGCACGTCGAGTGTTTGGCTCTGTGCCCGGCACATGCCAAATGCTCAATACATAATAGATGTGGGATAACTGTCCACTGGGCTTCCTGCTGATGTTCTAGGGTTTTCTCTCTTCTCTCTTCTGGCTCACCTGGAAATGTGAGTTCTGCATCTTTGAGTTCTTCATCAGCTCTCCAAACATTCGTCTCTTTAACACAGAAAGAATATTGACAAAATTTAGTGTATGTTCTTCTTTGCCTTTTACATCAGAGAAAAATGGATTTTTCTCAACTTTCAGATGCTACCCATTTGGATGGAATGTTGAGCCTTCCTAGGTGAGGAGGTGAGGATAGAGATCTGCAGAAGGGGGTGTGGCTTTGGGGCAACGCTACACTGTCCTGCTGCACCTTTTAGGGAATCTCTGTTCCAGATTCCAGCAGAGAAGGAGGTGGTCAACCAAGAAGGCTATGAAGGATACTGTATTCTTCTTGGAGGACAGATCTGCTTTAGCTGGAAGCAGAGCCTCCTAGATCAGTGGAAGAGGCTGTAGATGTCCAGTGGCTTTCCACCCAGTGGAAATGTTGAAAGCCCCAGTGGCTAACCTCCCTGGCAGGGACTACAGGGGCCTGTTGGGAAGCCAGCATCACTGAAAACCTGGAGCTTGCCACTCCCCTGGGGTTTGATTACTATTGCTGACCCTGATCTGCTCAAGACCCTGCACCTCAGGGGCAGCTCATCAAAGAAAGAGCATCCCCTAGGCACTGGAGACACAAAAGTGAGAGGGAACTGGGGTCTCCCTTGCAGACTGACACTCCGCAGGTGAATGTGCAGTGGTGTCAGGAAGGAGACGTTCTCCTAGAGCCCTGAGCATCCACTGGGGTCGCCAACCTGATTCCTACAGCGGCCAGGAAAGGAAAAGAAGTGGGTGAAGTGAGCTGGGGTGGTGGTGGACAGCAGCAAACACACGAGCCCAGGGCCTTTCTAAGGGGCCTGGAAGATGGAGGCTTGTGATGGTGGCTTGTGGGTCTGTGGGCCTAGGGTCGCCAGATCTTCCAAGTTTCCCAGAGAAGCTGGAAATCCAGAGTATTCCAGGAAACTGCCCTATTTTGAAATGTAACTTAAAAAAAAATCCCATGAGCCAAATGGAATATATCTGTGGGCTGCCATCTTGCGACACCTGCTTCAGAACCTCCCTGCTTGGTGTCTAGTTGGTGCTCAGTAAATGTTGGAGGGGTTGCCAGATAAAATACAGGATGCCCAGTTAAATCTGAATTTCAGAATGAAGCCAACAAATTTGTGAGTGTGAATATGCCCCGTGTAATAGTTAGGACATTTATACTGAATAGCTTTTGTTGTTTATCTGAAATTAAAATTTAACTGGGCATCGTGTTTTTGGTTTGTTTGTTTTCCCCTAAATCTGGCAACCCTACCGGGTAGTCACAAAACTCAGGGAGGAAATAAGGCTGTCTTTTGGGACAGGGCATAGGTGCTTACAAGACTCTTCCATTCTCCCAGAAGGATGCTAACTCTACCCTCAGAGGACTGTCTGTGAAGGCTGATGGGCCCGTATTGAACTGACAGTTGCCCTCCAGGCATTTTCCGTGGAGAAGGCCTCGAGCCTGCAGCCACTCAGTATTTATCACAAACTCAGTTGAGACAATCACTATCCAAATTCCCAGATATTATAAAGCAGGGGTTAGTTTTAAACCAACAGCCTTCTTCTCTCCCACCCCATCCCCCGCCTTTTTTTTGGCAGAACCGTATATCCAAGCAAAATCCCATGAGGAACTTGGGGTATAAGATAATGGAGAGCTTCTCTGGCGGGAGAAAGGTGTGTGTGCTTTGAGAGTCACACCTTTCCATGGCACCCAAAGGCTCCAGGGAACCCCAGTTTGAACATTGCTGCAAAATTCCTTCCTGGATTAAGTTCCGTCAGTGGGCAACTGGGCACTGAAGGGCAGAGCCTGGCCCCTGTGCACCTGCTTTTCCTGAACTTTACTGAACACACTGGGATGTGATGAAGGGGGTGCGGGAGGGTCTTTTTCTTTAGCCTTCTTCTATCCGTATGCTGCATAGGCCTGGCCACATGGTTCTACTTCATCATTGTGGGCGGAAGAGTACCACCCCAAGCCCCTCCCATCCCACGCTCCTCCTACACAACATCTACCAATTGTGGGGCTTCCCTGGTGGCGCAGAGGTTGAGAGTCCGCCTGCCGACGCAGGGCACACGGGTTCGTGTCCCGGTCAAGGAGGATCCCACATGCCGCGGAGCGGCTGGGCCCGTGAGCCATGGCCGCTGAGCCTGCGCGTCTGGAGCCTGTGCTCCACAACGGGAGAGGCCACAACAGTGAGAGGCCTGCGTACCGCAAAAACAAACAAACAAACAAACAAAACACACAAGTGGCACGGAGGAAGCCAGAATCTTGAGAATACCTGGGCCCAAGGAAATCTTGGAAGATAGTGAGTTAAAGAGAATAGTGAGGGTAATGACGATGGTAGGAGAGGGTGAATGCTTTGTGGTCCTATGTGCTAAGGCTTTTGTATACAAGCTCCCATTGGGAAGGCTACGAGCTAGGTGCCATTTTTATTCTCATCTTAAAGAAGAGGGATCTGAGCTAATTAAGCAGAGGGAAGGTTAGGGGGTTTTCCTGGCTGAGACCACAAGGCAAAGTGGTGGTCACGCCCCCTAGCCAGGACTTGATTGGCTGCAGATTTGATTGGCAGGAGAGCTGAGCGGCTTCTCCTGCGAGAAGCAGCCGGTGCCCTTCAGCCTTTCTTACACTTCAAGCCCTAAGAAAGGGCTTGCGTGCTTCCCAAGTGGCAACTTCTGTGCATTTAAAAATTTCCTCTTGAAAATCCCAGCCTTAGCCCATTCACAAAAGGTATCTGGGTCTTTTCTTGGCCGTGGCCTAGTCGTATTCACCAAAGAGAAGAGCGCGTCCCATAAGAGCTGGCGGCTTTGGGAGGACCGGGGAAGGCGTCAGCTGGCAGGAAGCTCCCTGAAAGAAATAGAGGAATCCCCACCCATCCATGAGCTGCCTATTCTTCCCCCTTAGAAACGGGGCTTGTGATGTTCCAGGCACTGCAGGCATTTTGCCATTTAACCCTCCCACTGCCCCACGGAGTAGGCCCCTTGCTAACAGTTTTGGTTGCTTTTGTTGAGGAACCTGGGATACAGAGGTCAAGCCACTTACTCAGGGTCATTCGGGGCAGCGGTGGGGCTTGACCCCTATTTGTTTGACTCCAAATCTGGCCTCTGAACTCTGAGAGACACTGCCGGCTTCTCGAGTGATGTGGGAAGTGGATTCGAGTGAGCACGGCCTGGGCCGCGGTTCCCGTCCCTCTGCCACATGGACAGAGCCACAGACCCAGTTCGCTGTGAAGGCCCAGCATCTTATACCAAGTCTCATTTTCACAGCCAGAGATATTAGTGTGGAAATAGGACTTTTGATATTTGAAAGGTCTGCTTGGTGAAGAGATGGTCAAAAATTAAAACTACAAACTCCATTTTTTTTTGGGGGGTGGGCAATTCTGAGGCTAAAGATGTGTAATTTCATCTCAGTGCTTCAACACTGCCACCTCTGTGAACGGGTGAAGAGTTTCAAAGTTTCATACAGGAGGCTAAAAAACTAAGGCTCCTTGTGAAAATACTACGTGTAAAACTTAGAAAAGAGGAATTCTACTTTCTGTTAATTTCTGCTTAAAGACAACGAAGATATACTCCCTGGAAGGAACGGATGCCAAGACAGATATATACAAGTGCCCTTTAGGATCCAGCAAAACTTTAAAATGTATTATTGTTTTCTTCCTGACAAACAGGCTGGCCTGTCCCTTGCACTGTGTATGAATGAGGCAGCCCATGAATAATGCATGTGAAGCCTGATTATGTAAATCCTCAGGTTTTCAGTACATGACAATGGCTTTTTTTGGGCCCTTCTCTGTCCCATTCTGTGGTCTGGTGTCTCTGCTTTGGGGCCTAGTCTGCCAAGCCCTGGGGGCGGGGGCGGGGTGGGGAGGGGTGAGCTCTCCAGAGGGCACATCAAAGGGAAAGTCACAACTCTGTCACTGGCCCAGCTCTCCCTGGCATTGCTTGGTGTGAAAGGAAACTGTCCTCTGCCTGAGGCAGCTCGATGACACATGCAGACTAAGGCCTGTGATGTTTAATTCACAGCAGTGAGCACTGGAAACACCGCATCCAGGCTCCCTCAGAGCAGGACAGCCACTTTTCATTTCTGGGGCTCTAAGCCAGAGAGCCTGCTGTCTGGAAACCTATTGCCTAGAAGGTTCTCAGAATGGAGGGCAGGCTTCTGCAAGGAACTATCTGACCATCACCTCCTGGTTGAGGAGAAGGGCACCCTTCTATGACCTTGGCCTCCTTAGAGCTCATGCAGGCAACAAACACGCACATGCAAATACACACACATGCAAACACACAGCACGTACTCACATGTACACAGATACACGCAAGCATGCGTGTACAAATACACAGCCCCAAGTCAGAAAGACTGGAGTACTATTCTGGCTACTCAGAATAGCAAACCCAAATCTTTATTCTCAGAGAGCTTATTCCTCGGTGTATCCCTGGCACCTGGCAGAACAATGAAAATCAGAAGCGCCGCCTTTAAAAACACTCGGGCTGTTCACTCAACTGATTGTGGTCATCATTTCAGGAGGCAGGGAAGTCAGATCATGATGCTGGACACCCTTAAGCTCAGTACAGTGCTGTGTGTCAATTATGTCTCAATAAAACTGGTAGAAAAAAGAGTTATCTGGATAGAAAAAACAAGATAAAATACACGAATTATCAAAAGTTAAAAAAATACAGACGAGCTAGACTATGAGTCTCAGAAAGCACTGTTCACAACAGCCAGGACATGGAAGCAGCCTAAATGTCGATGGAGGAGTGGATAAAGAAGATGTGGTACAAATATACAGTGGAATACTACTCAGCCATAAAAAAGAATGAAGTAATGCCATTTGCAGCAACATGGATGGACCTAGAGACTATCATACTATGTGAAGTAAGTCAGACAAAGACAAATATCATATTATATCACTTATATGTGGAATCTAAAAAAAATGATACAAATGAGCTTAGTTACAAAACAGAAAGAGACTCACAGACTTTGAAAACAAACTTATGGTTACCAAAGTGGAAATGTGGTGGGGAGGGATAAATTAAGAGTTTGGGATTAACATATACACACTATTATATATAAAATATATAATCAACAAGGACCTACTGTATAGCACAGGGAACTCTACTCAATATTCTGTAATAACTTATATGGGAAAAGAATCTGAAAAAGAATAGATATATGTGTATGTATAACTGAATCACTTTGCTATACACCTGAAACTAACACAACTCTGTAAATCAACTATACTCCAATATAAAATAAAAATTAAATTAAAAAAAAAAGAAAGTTAAATAAAATAGAGGCAAGCTAGACTGAGTCTCAGAGAGGTTAAGCTAACACATATATATGGAATCTAAAAAAAAAAAAAAAAAGAAGGTTCTGATGAACCTAGGGGCAGCCCGGAATAAAGACACAGATGTAGAGAATGGACTTGAGGAAATGGGGAGGGGGAAGGGTAAGCTGTGATGAAGTGAGAGAGTGGCATGGACATATATACACTACCAAATGTAAAATAGAAAGCTAGTGGGAAGCAGCTGCATAGCACAGGGAGATCAGCTCATTGCTTTGCGACCACCTAGAGGGGTGGGATAAGGAGGGTGGGAGGGAGACGCAAGAGGGAGGGATCTGAGGATATACATATGCATATAGCTGATTCACTTTGTTACACAGCAGAAATGAACACAACACTGTAAAGCAATTATACTCCAATAAAGATGTTAAAAAAAAAAAAGCTGCCTGAAGTCACACAGTAAATGGCAGAACAAGAGTCTAAACCTAAGTCTGCCTAATGCTAAAGCTATTCTGCCACCTTCCTTTGCAATGAGCGAATGCATTCTGTGCTGCCTGGATCCCACTGGGACCTCAGTTGGCTGTTTCTAAAGGGAGCTGAGGGGCAGCCTCAGAGGCTCTGCTCCGAGCAGGGACCTCTCACCTTCTGCTGCCTGATCGCCCTGGTGACCCTCTTCTCCTGGTGCAGCCGCTCTTCCATGTGTGCCAGGGCCTCCTTCAGCAGCGCCTTTTCTTTGGCCTCTTTGGAGATGTCGTCCTTCAGCTTTGCCACCTGTGACTGGTACATCTGAACCGACACTTTGCTCTGCCTGAGCACACAGGAGAGACAAAGTCTCTTTTCTCCTCAGCTTTCTCACTCACCACCAATGCTCCTGACCTGGGAGATCCTCAGAACACTTCCATATATGCCTGGCTTCGCGGTTTCCTTACAAGTGGGGGGAAGGCTGAAGATGTGGGGACTAGAGGGCAGAATAAATAGCCCATTGGCTGTGGACGTGCAGCATGAAGGGGGCATAGGTTATGCTACCAGCCCCTCCCAATTTCCCAGAGAGGGTGGGGGAACGGATACCACTGAAAATAGGATGGAATTACGAAAAGCACACACATGGTGAAACATCAGACACATTTATAAAAAAAGGTGCACCTTATTCCTTAACAGTAGGGTACTTTAACTGCTGCTTTCTTGCCCAGAGACTTGGGTCCATCAGGCCCTGAGTCACCATCCCGCCTGCCCCCCTCCACACCCAGGCCTCTGTCCTCTTGTCCTGGTCCCTACGGGTCTGCAGCTGCACCGAGGTTTAGCCTGGAGAATGGAGGCCTGGGCCTTTTGCCGGAGACATGAGCCATATTTGAGCTGTTCAATGTCTTTCTCGTATCGTCTCAAAAGCTCCTCTTTTCTCTGCAGCTGGTTCTTGAGTAGGGTGATCTTATCAAACACCAGGTACAGGTCTCTTTGTCGAAGCTGGTAGACTCTCTCCCTCTCTTTTGGGGAGAGGTGTTTCATGGACACGTGACCTGACATACCTTTGATGTTCATCAAAGTCCCGAGGGTTTTGCTCATGTCCATGTACTACGAGAAAGCGTTTCACAGGTAAGAGGCCTGGCCCAAGACCGCTGGTGGCCCCTTTGAGGAGGCAAACGTCTAATTCTGTTTCATTCATTTTCTGCAGTTGCAGAGAAGAAACACATGCTTTGCAAATGAGTGCATTTGGGGTTTCTAGTACGACTTTCATTTTCCCCCGCATCCATTTACACTATGCCTTTTTGAGAATTGGGGGGAAGTGGGGAGGGGGAATGACAACAGACATAAACATTCATTCTTACTACCCAGTCTTGCAAGGAATTGGGCTCTGCAATTTCCAGCCCATGCTGGGATAGGAGATGGGTCTCGTGGACCTACTGTAACAACTAAAATGTATGTGGAGCTGATGTTTAAACTACCTGCAGGGCACGCAGGTTTGGACAGGAGGGGACTGATGCTGGGTATACCTACCAGCTTTTCACTAAGATCTAAAGCGTCAGCCACATCCATTTTCCTTAACTTCTCAGAGACCATGATGGACCCTGGGCTGGAAAGGCCATTTTGAGGCTGAAATTAAAAAAAAGAAGAAAAACTCTCTTGGCATTCCATTATGATTTTCTACATCCAGAAGAATAACCCAAAGAATAATGGAAGAACTGGAAAGATACTAAAGAATAATTTGAGAGAGTTAATTTTTTTAACATCTTTATTGGAGTATAATTGCTTTACAATGGTGTGTTAGTTTCTGCTGTATCAAAAAGTGAATCAGCTATATGTATCCATATATCCCCATATCCCCTGCCTCTTGCGTCTCCCTCCCACCCTCCCTATCCCACCCCTCTAGGTAGACACACAGCACTGACCTGCTCTCCCTGTGCGATGCAGCTGCTTCCCACGAGCTATCTATTTTACCTTTGGTAGCGTGTGTGTGTATATATGTCCATGCCAAGAAAGTTGGTTTTAAATCCAGTCTGACTCTGTGAACTGCTTTCTATATGACTGTGTTCCTACCACTTCAGAGCACGACTGCCTTTGAAATGATGCATCACTTATGCCATTCTTTGGCCACCGTCTCGTCTGTCTTCCCTTTAGGCCAGTGGTTCTCAACCGGGGGTGACTCTGTCCACCCTACCCCCTCCAGGACATTTAGCAATGCCTGGACACATTTGTGGTTGTCATAATTGCTGCTGGCGTCTAGTGGGTAGAGGACAAGGATGCTGCTAAACACCCCACGATGCATAGGGCAGTCTCCCAAACAAAGAGTTACCTGGCTCAAAAAATCAGTACCGCTGATGTTGAGAGGACAAGCTCCAGAAAAATGGGGACCATGCGGCTTTTGCTCACTATCTCCCTCCTTGTGCCCAGCATGGCACCTGGCACCGAGTGGTGCATAGTGGGCATGTTTGTGGAATGAACGAATGAAGGTTAAGTGGAAAATAGCCTCCCTCCTTTTTATTAAAGGAATCTCATTTCTGTGCAGCAGAAACCATACCCTCACAAAATTTGGCCCAACCTTCTCCTAGTTCTGGAACCTGGTGGGTGAGCATCACTTCAGACCCTTTCCAGAGACAATGCAGATAGTGTTTGCAGCTGCATCTCCCTAAGACCCCAACCAGCCAGCTGGCTGCTGGAAGCCCAAATGACTGCATGGAATGGCCACCAGTCTGAGTAGGTTACCTGATCTGAACGACTACAAATAACCATAATAAGCCTCCTTAAAAAATAAATTGGCTTTTAATGCTTGCCATGAGCATCTCTTAGCCCTAGCATTTGTTGGCACTACCCTGAAAACCTCTGAGATTAAAAACAAAACAACTAAAAAACTATAATGGCCCCCAAAATGACTGTGATAGATAAGAGTGGACATATTTGTCTATGTATCTATGGAGATGAGAATAAAAGAGGGTATCTGAAGATGACAATAAACCGGGCAGATCTGCTGCAAAAAGAACCTGAGATGCTGCTCAGTGTCTTCAGCTACCCTGAGCTGCATCCTCTGTACCTCTCCAGACGCCCCCTCTTTTCCTGAGGGGAGGGTCACGAAGGAAGAGCCTGGGCTACAGGATCCAAGCACACAGTCCCCACCCGGTCTCTGCAGGCTAGCAGACACACCACCAGGGACACACCCCTGGTGTGTCTTCAATCATTATTCTGTGACCTTGGGTGAGGTACTTGACCTCCTGAAGCCTTAATTTTTCTTATCTGTTAAATGGGGACAATAATAGTAACTATGACACAAGGCTGCTACGATCGTTCAATGACATAAGGCATGGAGCCGGCTGAGCTCAACGCCTGGCACACAGTAAGCAGTTCATAGATGTCAGCTATTCTTCCTCCTGCTCTTTCATTTAATTACTGCCAACCTTGGAGGATTGAGAGTTAGGAGGTTTCCTGCTCTGTGGTGTCAGTGGTGGGATGAGGGCTTGTTGCCAAGGAGAAGGTCTTGGAAGCAGGACCATCAGGACATGAGATCCAGCTGAGCTCCCCACCTGGAGACGGTCCCTCTACTCCCAACCTCAGAGAAGGAAGGTTCGATTTTATCAGGAAGACCAACACGTTTCTGAAGACTCACATCTCTAGACGTGTGAGCAAATGTCTAGAAAAATTGTAGGAGAAAATGCTGGTACAGAGAGGATGGCTTTATTATGTTTTCCAAAAGCTGGTTTAGACCAGCTGCCACAGCAAGCCACGCTGACCTGAGCTGTCCATTGTCATGTGTCAGTCAAACACCCGATCAAACATCCATTTAGGATACAGGGCACCTTCAACCTAACAATCAAATTACTTCTGAAAATCCTGGAAAACACAAACTATGCTCCCTAAGAAAGGAAGGTTTTCTTGGATAATACTCTTTAAATACTGTTTGACAATAATAACTATCATCTATTAAAGTGCTCTCTATGAGCTAGGCACTGGGATAAGCACTTTACATAATGATCTCCTTTAATTTTTCCATCATCATTTTACAGCTGGGAAATTGAAGTCCCAGAAAGGTTAGGAGCCTGCCCAAGGTCACAGAGCTTGCAGAGCTGGGATTAGGACACAGGTCTCTGATTCTAGAACTTGTGTCTTCTTAATCATCATGGCTCCCTTCTGCTGCCCTTTATGTGTTCATGTTTTTCAGTTTATAGCAAAAAGCAAATGTTAGGCAAGCTCATGACATACTGTTGTACATTAGCTTGTTGGATATTTTCTGCAGAATATAACATGTGATGTGAAAAGGAGGGTCCAGAGATTGACCTGGCCAGCATCAGTGCAATGTTATATCATGCTGTACATGATGGGAAGCCGCCTTTCTATTCAAACATTGGATCGCTGGTACGGCCAGGCACTGATCAGTCCATACAGTTGCCAGCCCATCAGGGAGGACCTGGCCTCGAATCAATGATGTATACAGTGGTGCCAGGGCACACGGCTAGTGTCTGTCCTCATGCCCACCCTCCCCACGTGTCAGTCAATGCAGAGACAAAGTTTCTTTGGTTACCGTTCCGATCTCTACTCTTGAAAAAGTTGGCAAGTCAGGTTTTGCATCCAATATTTTCTGAACATTTTTTTCCATCCCGAGGGTCTTTAAGTCTAGAAATGATCCATCCATGTGGTCCTTGTGATCTATAAAAGAAATAACTTACACTCAAAAGAAAGGCTCAGGAAGAAGTTACTGCATGTAAAAGTCACAGCTGCTATTTACTGGACACTTACCCCAGGCCAGTACTAATTAGCTCACAATCCTCCCTTGGCAGGTGAGGCATTGAGGCCCAGAGAGGTGAAATGACTTGTCCAAGGCCACACAGCTCATATGAGGCTGCAGCCTCCCAGGGCGGGGGCACTGAGGGGGAACCTTCGGCCACAGGTGTGAGGATGGACTTGAACCCAGGCTTCTGTGTCCTAGCCCAGGGCTCCACCCAGCAGCAAGCTTGGCTTCTTGAAAGCCCTATTCCCTCTAAACAGGGTATTTATCCTGGGAAGTTCCCCAAGGTTGGTCCTTGCACAGCATCCGTCTATGAAAAAGTCCCAGGGGAGGCGCCATCATTCACCTGGTGTGATCACTGCTTGGCTGAGGCCCCACTGGGCGTGGGCACGCATGGGTATGCAGAGTTGGAGGGGATGGCGTGTCAGAATGGAAGAGGTGGTTGGGTGAATGATGCCTCCCCCCCAAAGATGTCTGGGTCCTAATCCTTAGAGCCTATGAACATTACCTGACAGGGCAGAAGGACCTTTGCAGATGTGATGAAGGTAAGGATCTTGAGATGCGGGCTTATCCTGGATTAGCTGGGGGGACCCAATATAGGTGCATGGGTTCTTACAAGAAGCAGACACAGGGAGTCTGACTACAGACAGACAGAGACGGTGATGTGACAGAAGCAGAGAGTTGAAGGTGCTCCTCTGCCGTGAGCCAAGGAAAGCGGGGAATTTTTATTTCCTCGCCTTTTCCAGTCTAGAGACTAGAAAAGGCAAGGAAACGGATTCTTTCCTAGAGCCTCCAGAAGGAACCAGCCCCTTGCCTTTACCTTAGCGAAACTGATTTTGGACCTTTGGCCTCCAGAACTGTAAAAGAATAAATATGAGTTGTGTTAAGCCCCTAAGTTTGTGGTAATTTGTTAGAACAGCCATAGGAAACTAATATGGGGGGTGAAGGCAGGAGGTAGGATGAGAGGTGGGGAAATGCAGTGCATGTTCTGGAAGAGCTTAATTGGGTTAGAGCAGATGATGGGGGAGGGGAGGAGTAGAGGGAAGAGTCGGGATGGAAAGATGAGCTCAGTTTGTGGCCAGCCTAGAACAGTAGCCTAAAGAGTATAAACTTGATTTAAACATCACTGAAATGTCACGAGTGTGACCTGTGTGCCCGGCCCTCTGCCAAGCAATCAACGCATCACCCCACTGTATTGTCCCGCCATCGCCTCCTTTTACACATGAGGCGGTCGGGCTCTGAGACCTGTGGCTGCTGGACGCCACACAGCTGGCAAATGGCTGAGCCAGGGCTTGGGATCACAGTGGTGTGACTCCAGGGTCTGAGTCACTGCTATTTCAGCTTCTGATGGAGCAGTGAGTTGGCTTAATGAAGGGTGATTTTTTTTTTCAGAAAAATAACCGGGATGTATCAGAGACGAAGGAGCCAGCAGCATTTCTCAGCTGCAGCATCTCGACGTGTTGGGCTGGACAGTCCTCGTCGTGGGAGCCGTCCTGGGCACCGTAGGACGTTTAGCAGCATCCCTGGCCTCCACCTACTGGCTGCCAGGAGCATCACCCACACAAGCTGTAATTATCAAAGATGAGAGGGTTTCAAGAAAGCAAACCGAGAGGGTTGGGTAGGCCAGAGAGAACATGGCGGGGGGAGGAAGCTGGGGCTTCAGTGCGGGGGGGCCACGTCAGTTGCCAAAGAGGCAAAGACAATGTGGGAAGTTGGTGGTGAGCACACAGGGTGTAATGCACTTCAAGGTCTTAGTGGGACAGGAGTACAAGCAGTAGAAAACGAGCTAAAGAAGCAGTGGTCCCAGTGAAGATGCACCAGCTTGAAGTGCATGTTTGATGACGAAGGAGAAAGATAGAGCGGGAGGCTGTAGACGCTGAAGAAGGAGGTCGTGATTCAGGAGCTTGTGCACAAGGTGGTCTGGGAGGGAGAGAGAAGGGGAGACTCAGGGAGGGAAGAGCTGCATTTGGAAAGAGAACGTAGTGAGGGAAGATGGAGGGAAAGGAGGAAAGGTGGGTGCGGAGAGAGACAGGAGGGGAGCTGAATAGGCTCGTGCCTGGGCCCTTGACCTCTGACAATGCCACTTGCTGAGAATTTCCAGCTTGGAAGAGTGAGAATAATAATATTATAATAATAGCTATTCAGTATTAACCACTTGCCATGTTCCAGGCACCATGCCAGAAGTTTACCACGTGATATTTTCTGATCATTACAAACAGCCTAGCAAGGAAATGTGTTTGCATTTATAGGTGAGACACAGACGCCCAGCAAGGTTAAGCTATGGAGCTGGTAAGCAGTAGGATCAGAATTCAGACCTAGGTCTGTCATTCTCTTTTCAGAGAGACTAGAGGCTGGAGACTGAAGCGCTGGGCTGGCTTATGTGAAGGGTGCGTGAGGAGAGGGGCACTGGGTGGATCCCGAGATGGCAGAGATGGGTGATGCAGACTTGGGCTGTTGGAAAGAGGGATTTTCTTCTCTGGGAGAAGCAGCAATTCTTGATTATAGTTCTGGTTACAAAATTTACACATGCCTGTTACACAAATCCAAACAGGGCAGAAACCCATAAAGTGGAAAGTGTCCCCCCGCTGTATCCTCAGGGGCCGGCACACAGTAGGGCTGCAATAAATAGCTGTTGAACGACTGAGGGAAAGTCAAGGCTCACGCAGTCTTATCATGCTGGGATAATACTCTCAACACTTTTATGTCTTTTCCTCCAGATTTCTCCTGTGGTTGGATATTGGCATTTGAAAAAAAAAAAAAGAAAAAAAAGGGGAGAACACTGTGCATATTGTATTACAACTTTCTTTTTTTTCACATAAAAATACTGCGTATCTTGGATATCTGAGAAAGAGCGATTTTCTATGTATGCAGGGAATCCTTTTATTTGCAACAAAGTCTTGCAGAAATAGACACAATCAACTGAGCTTGCAAAGATCAATGTAAAAAGTCCTTTCTTTCCCTTATCAAAAGAAGCTGAGAAACCAGGCAGGAGGAGAGGGGAGCTGACTTTTAAGGTCCTCCTTAGATGTTTCCTGTCTTCCAGTGGGACCACACAGTAATCCTTCACCAATTAGATTTTTTTTTTTTAGGTCGCAGCTTTTTTATTTTTTAATTGAGATATAGTCAATGTAAAATATTGTATGTTTCAGGTGTACAACATAGTGATTCACAATTTTTAAAGGTTATATTCCATTTATAGTTATTATAAAATATTGGCTATGGGCTTCCCTGGTGGCGCAGTGGTTGAGAGTCTGCCTGCTAATGCAGGGGACACGGGTTCGGGCCCTGGTCTGGGAGGATCCCAAATGCCGCGGAGCGACTAGGCCTGTGAGCCACAACTACTGAGCCTGCGCGTCTGGAGCCTGTGTTCCGCAATGAGAGAGGCCGCGATAGTGAGTGGCCCCCGCTTGCCACAACTAGAGAAAGCCCTCGCACAGAAACGAAGACCCAAGACAGCCAAAAAAATAAATAAATGAACAAATGTGGGGTTTAAAAAAAAAAGAAAAAAAATTAGGAAAAAGTGAAATTAAAAAAAATATATTGGCTATATTCCCTGTGCTGTAAAATATATCATTGTAGCTTATTTATTTTATACATAGTAGTTTGTACCTCTTTTTTTTAAAATTGGAGTATAGCTGCTTTACGATGTTGTGTTAGTTTCAACTGTACAGCAACGTGAATCAGCTCTATGTATTCATATAGCCCCTCTTTTTTGAATTTCCTTCCCATTCTGGTCACAAAAGGATGGAACGCTTCATGAATTTCCGTGTCATCCTTGCACAGGGGCCATGTTAATCTTCTCTGTATTGTTCCGATTTTAGTATATGTGCTGCTGAAGTGAGCACGGTAGTTTGTTCCTCTTATTTCCCTACCTCTAACTTGTCCCTCCCCCTTTCCCGCTCCCCACTGGTAACCACTAGTTTGTTTTCTATATCTGTGAGTCTATTTCTTTTTTTCTTATATTCACTAGTTTTATTTTTTAGATTCCACATAAAAGTCATATCATACAGTATTTGTCTTTCTCTGTCTGACTTATTTCACTAAGCATAGTACCCTCCAAGTCCATCCATGTTGCTGCAAATGGCAAAATTGCATTCTTTTTTATGGCTGTGTAGTATTCCACTGCATATATAGATATAGATATAGATATAGATATAGATATAGATATAGATATATCACATCTATTTTTGGGGGGTGGCCACACCATGCAGCTTGTGGGATCTTAGTTCCCCAACCAGGGACTGAACCTGGGCCGTAGCAGTGAAAGCGTCAACTCCTATCCACTGGACCGCCAGGGAATTCCCTACTGCATCTTCTTTATCCACTCATCTGTTGATGGGCACTTAGGTTGCTTTCATGTCTTGGCTATCGTAAATAATGCTGCTATGAACATTGGGGTGCATGTATCTTTTTGAATTAGTGTTTTCCATTTTAGGGGAATAAATACCCAGGAGTGGAATTGCTGGATCATGTGGTAGTTCTATTTTTAGTGTTTTGAGAAACCTTCAAACTGTTTTCCGTAGCGGCCACACCAATTTACATTTCCACCAACAGTGTACAAGGGTTCCCTTTTCTCCATATCCTCGCCAACAGTTGTTATTTGTGTTCTTTTTGGTGACGGCCATTGTGACAGGTGTTAGGTGATATCTTAACCAATCAGATCTTTAGTAGTGACCCCAATCTCCTGGGCTGCTCATGACATGATCCAACAATAGTTACTCAACCTGGATTTCCCTGAGGGATTTATTCCAGGATTTTACAGACCTAGCTCGTTACGTGCGTTTTATCCCTTAGGACAATATTTTAAAAGGCAGGTAGTATGGTGGTTCAGAGCAGGGGCTTTGAGGTCAGAGGGACCTGGATGGAGTCCCAGCTTTACCACTCGGCAGCTAGGAAATGCAGCCCATTGTCAAGAGCCGAGGAAGAAGGCCTGGGAAGAGAACTGAGTGCTCACGGCTAAGAAAATCTGACTAGCTGTCAAATAGAGATGCGGCAGGGGTCACAGGTAAAGGCGCCTCGGCGTGAGTAAATCAAACTGCCCTGCCTGTGTGCATACCCATCTGCTTGCCATCCACATTTAGTTCACATTCAATCAACAAGTATTCAAGGCTGATGCGGATGGCAGCTACCGTTTCCTAAGGCTTATGTGTGACCCCATGATTTGGGTACCACGTCGTTTAATCCTCACAACTACCTGGTGAGATCTTAACCCCATTTTATAACCAAGTAAACAGAGACACACAGAAGTCGAGACCTGCTCACACAATGAGTAAGCGCACACTTGAGAGTCACACCTTAGCAGCTGGTCTCCAAAGCCTGAACTCAGAATTATTCGCTCTAATGCAAATGGGGCTTTGCTGGGGCGAGGCCCGTGGTGCGCATCAGACACCCTTCACTCCAGGGAATGAAACTCTCAGGTTTGTCTCTGTTCAAGTTAACGACAGAACCTGTCCTCTAGGAACCGGGCATGTACCTGGTACCCCTCTGGATCTTCGGAGGGCGTGTGGGGTCACAGAAAAAGCACAAGTGCCAGGATCACAACGACCTCAGTTTGAGTCCTGACCCTACCATGTACCAGCTGTGTGACTTTGAGCAAGTTCCTTAATGTTATTGATACTCAGTTTCCTTACTTGCAAAATAAAGACGACAATAGTACCTGGCTCATTGGGCTGTTGGAAGACGAAAGTACACAGTACATGTAAAACAACTAACACAGTGACAAGTACCGAGGAGGAGTTAAACAAACCATGGTTCCTACCCTCCTCTTAGGAACTGTGAACACACAAGGCTCTTAGGACTGCTTGCGTATGGTGATGAGTGACTCGGGGATCCCCTGCTGGCCTCAGTAATGGGAAGTACCTTGAATCACTTATCATGGTGGACTAACACATAAAGAGTTTTTGAGCCAGCTTCTTTTTTTTTTTTTTTTTTTTTAGTGGTACGTGGGCCTCTCACTGTTGTGGCCTCTCCTGTTGCGGAGCACAGGCTCCGGACGCGCAGGCTCAGCGGCCATGGCTCACGGGCCCAGCCGCTCCGCGGCATGTGGGATCTTCCCGGACCGGGGCACGAACCCGTGTCCCCTGCATCGGCAGGCGGACTCTCAACCACTGCGCCACCAGGGAAGCCCCTGATGGCTTAATTTCGCAACCCATGTTTCTTTACGGTAATGTATGACTAGATTTAGAGACAGAGGCTTCAGTGACTCCTGAAGCCTGGGGAGGGGACAGTGCACACATTGCTTGGCCCCGCTGTTACTAGGATAGAGATCATGGTCTTTCCTTGTTTTAGTTCTGATTTTGAAGAACAGCTAGAACTGTGGGCCACATCTCTCTTGGTTTCACGCACACTCAGACTCTGCCATGATTACAACGACAGTAATACGGGGGTTGGGGAGGGGTTGGGTTGCCGGGAGCAATGCAGCGCCCCTGTTCTCTACGCTATCGGTGAGGGGCAGGCACTTACAGAAAAGTTCATCTGGATTTTGCCTTTTTTTTTTTTAATATTTTTTTTCTTAAACCCCACATTTGTTTATTTATTTATTTTTTTGGCTGTCTTGGGTCTTCGTTTCTGTGAGAGGGCTTCATCTAGTTGCAGCAAGCAGGGGCCACTCTTCATCGCGGTGCGCGGGCCTCTCACTATCGCGGCCTCTCGTTGCGGAGCACAGGCTCCAGACGCGCAGGCTCAGTAGTTGTGGCTCACGGGCCTAGCTGCTCCGCAGCATGTGGGATCCTCCCAGACCAGGGCTCGAACCCGTGTCCCCTGCATTAGCAGGCAGACTCCCAACCACTCTGCCACCAGGGAACCCTTGCCTTTCTTTTTAAACACATTTAAAAGAAATTCACAACACCTTCTGGATTACCTTAGACATATCCTGGCTGGGGTTGTTTAATCACCCAAGTTGAAAATCACTCCTCTATTCTCATTCATTATTGCAAGAATGTCAAGTTTGTGCAGCCTCCCTGGAGAGCGCTTTGGCAAGAAGGATCAACGATAAATGTTGGAGTTTCCCAGGTGTGGCCCTGGGCTCTCCCTTCTCATTCAATACTTTCTTCCTAGTGATACCATTCACACGTATGGCTTTAATCACCATCCATCCATCCACCCGTCCATCCATCCCATCTGACTAAGCACCTGCTATGTGGCACATGTTCTTCTGGGTTCCGGGGCCACATCACTGATACGGTTGGATATCCAGGGTGATAGCTGCGTCCTTGGCACCTCACTTTGGATGTCTACAGGCACCTCACACTCATCTTCCCTCTCAAACCTGGTCCTCCTGTGGCATTCTTTACTCTGGATTTTAGTGAAGGAACCACATCTGTACTTTTAACACAAGCCAGAAACCTGGAGACCTGTAGCCCCCTTTCTCTCCATCACTTCCCTTCTAGCCATATCTAACTCCATCACTGAGGCCTGTTGATTCATCTCTTAAATGCCCCTGGAATCTTCTCTCTTGCTCCGTCCCCTCCATTGCCACAGTGAGGGCCACCATCGTGTCTTGTGACAGCCTCCTAACCGCTCTCCTGGGGTTCTGTGCTGGCCACCTTCCTGTACATTTTCCACTCGTGGCCAAGATGACTGTCTCCAAATGCAAGCCTGTTCCATCAGTTCCTTACTTAAAACCTTTCGTGGGCTTCTCTCTGCTCTCAGGTTAAAGCAGAGCTTCTTACCAGCTCTCTGCAAGCCCCCGGCCACACCATGATACAGCCCCTGTGGACCTCCTTCACCAGTCCCTGCCCTCCGCCTCCATTTCTTTTAGTCCCGTGAGTTTTCCATGCTTCCTGTGATCCCACCACGCTGCTCCCTCCACCCAGAATGCCCTCCCCTCCCCTCTTTGGCAAATAACACCTATGCATCCTGCAGGTGCCCTGCCATCCCTGACCAGGTCAGAGCCCTGCACTTCTCCTTCAAATCAACTGTCATGATTAAAGTTTTACATGTGAGTGATTTTTCAGTTAATGCCCCACCCTATTCCTCCCTGAGACCCTAAGATCTACAAGCGCAGGGAGAGTGCCTGTTAGTTCCCCAATATTTTATAATGAAAGATTTCAAATGTACAGTGAAGAGGGAGGAATTTTACAGCCAACATCTATATACCCCATAACCTGAATTGTACCTGTTTCTGACCCCATTGTATTTCCAACCTGCACTCTGCCTGGTATCTAGGAGGCCTGCGATAAATCTTTGTTGAATGAAAGTGATTCATATCCTTCCACATCTAGGATGATAAAGATAAGATGAACAGGTATGTGTGAATAATATTTATGTCAGCCTCATCTATTAAGTGTGAAAAACTGGAAGCAACTTAAATGCCCATTATAGAGGACTGGCTAAATAAATTACGGTACACCCTTCAGAATGGGGTTCCTTGCCATCAGTGACAGCGATGATGTAGATCTGTGTGTATTGACATGGAAGGGTGCTCCAGATGTACTGTTAGGAATGAAACTAAAGGAAATTGGGTATAATATGACATTATTCTTTTGTAAAGTTAAAAAATCAATACACGTGGATAGGTAGTGCCTATTTTATGCCAGGTACTATTCTAAGTACTTTACATGTATCAATGCATTTTAATCCTCACAAAAATCCTAAGGGGTGAGTATTCCCTATTATCCCCATTTTACAGGTAAAGAAACAGGCACAGAGAGGGGAAGTAACTTGCCTAGAATCACACAGCTCTTTCCATGGGAAAATGCCCTGGAAGTTCCACACAAAATATGATCGTAGTGACGATACCAAACGCTAGCGAGGATGTGAAGCAACAGGAACTCTCATTCACTGTTGGCGGGAACGCAAAACAGCCACTTTGGAAAAGAGTTTTGTGGTTTTCTTAAAAACTAAACGTACTCTACGGACTTCCCTGGTGGCGAAGTGGTTAAGAATCCGCCTGCCAATGCAAGGGACACAGGTTCAAGCCCTGGTCGGGGAAGATCCCACATGCCACGGAGCAACTAAGCCTGTGTGCCACAACTACTGAGCCTGTGCTCTAGAGCCCGTGAGCCACAACTACTGAGCCCGTGTGCCACAACTACTGAAGCCTGCGCACCTAGAGCCCATGCAACGCAACAAGAGAAGCCACTGCAATGAGAAGCCCGTGCACCACAAGGAAGAGTAGCCCCCGCTTGCCGTAACTAGAGAAAGCCCGTGCGCAGCAATGAAGACCCAATGCAGCCAAAAATAAATAAAATAAAATAAATTAATTAAAAAAAAAACCTAAATGTACTCTAACCACACGATTCAGCAACCGCGCCCTTGGTATTTACTCAAAGAAGTTGAAAACATGTCCACACAAAACCCTGCATGTGGACGTTTATGGTAGCTTTATTCATAACTGCCAAAACTTGGAAGCCACCAGGATGTCCTTCAGTAGGTGAATGGATAATGGAATATTATTGGGCACTTAAAAAGAAAAAAAGAGCTATCAAGCCATGAAAAGACTTGGAGGAAATGAAAATGCATATTACTAAATAAAAAAAACTAATCTGAAAAGTTGTATGATTCCAACTACATGATATCCTGGAAAAGGCAAAAACTATGGCGACGGTAAAAAGATCTGTGGTTGCCAGGGGCTGCAGGGGGGCTGGGAGGGAGCACAGAGGATTTTCAGGGCAGTGAAACTATTCTTTTTTTGGGGGGGGATAGGTTCTTTTATTTGGAATAAAAATGTCCAGTTTTGAAAAGAAAAGACGTTATCTTAAAAACTTAAGTCCTCAAACCACAGGTTTCCCCATGACGAGTTGAATTCCTGAACACTGCAGAGGGATTACTGGAGATGTTGATTACTTAAGGCACTAATAGGAAGGCACTGAAGAACAGCAGGGCCAGGCTTCAATCAGACAAACATGCGCTGCCATGGAGGAATTGCATAGGCTGGCTCTGAAGTTGGCTTCTCCTTTGCTTCTTTTTATTTTGTTAAACTTGTAGCTTTACTTTCCTCAGTTTCTAGAATATCAGTTTCTAGATATTTGGGTTTATGGGTTATCATCATTTTGCTTTATTACCACGTCCCTGATCTGTAACTTCACCCACCCCACTTCCCCTCTATGGACTCCACAGGTGGCTTTTAATGAATTCTGCGTACTTTCTATTACTGTGTAGTTACAGAGTGACCTGAGAAGTGAAACTCATAAATCGAGTTGACCTAATACCAGGGCTTTGTGCACAGAATCCACCAATCTGCTCAGAGATGGCCTGATCTGAACCACATCCCCCGCCGTGCTCCCTGGCTTCTGCTTAGGGCAGTAGATTTGGGATCAAAGGCACGTTCAGGACTGGACCATCTTCCCGGTGGAGCATTGTGATTTACAGGGCCTCTGGGTCCTCCCCGGGGTGGGCCTCATTATTGGTGGACCTGCTGGTCTCAGGACTTAATGAAGCTCAGGTTGTTGATGTCTCATCGCAGAAAGAATTCAGTGAGAGACAAAGTGATAGGTAAGACGTGGACTTATTTAGAGAGAAACACACTCCACAGACAGAGCGTGGGCCATCTCAGAAGGCGAGAAAGGCCAGGGCAGGGAAACGATTCTGTATGATATTATAATGGTGGATACATGTCATCACACATTTGTCCAAGTCCAAACCCATAGGATGTACAACACCAAGAGTGACCCCTACACAGCACTGTAAATCAACTACACTCCAATAAAATTAAAATGAAAAAGAGTGAACCCTAATATAAACCATGGACTTTGGGTGATTAGGACGTGTCAATGTAGGTTCATCAGTCCTGACAACTGTACCTCTCTGGTGCTGATGCTGATAAATGGGGGAGGCTGTGTATGAGTGGGGACGGGGGTACCTGGGAAATCTCTGTATCATCCTCTCAATTTTGCCATGAACATAAAACTGCTCTAAAAAACGTCTCTACTCTATATATGTATATATATGGTTACTTCTGAGAGAGAAGATTTAGCATAATTTCGATTTTTCCTTTTGCCACTGTCACGTCTCATTTTTCTCCAGTAATCACGTCTCACTTGTGTACTTTTTTCCAGGAACACTGCTTCTCAAGTGGTGAAGCAAAGTGAAGTCTGGAGAAGGGAACACTTGGCCACATACCTAAGAAGCCTCCCTCAATAGATGTCCCATCGTGATCAGATTCAACGCAATATTTCAGTCATGTAACTATGTGAGAAAAGAGTTTCAATCACCTTTGTCGGAGCTGGAGAACTGGATCCCCACCTCGTGGAGGAGATGCTCCGTTTCCTCCAGCCAGGACAGTGACAGGCGCAAGATGTCCAGTGCCACCTTCTGGAGCCCTGAGACAGGTGGGCTCACCTGCAGGTGCTGCAGGAGGTCGACCTCCTTCTTCAGCTCATTGCTAGAGCAAGACATTGTCATGCACGCCTGGAAAGAGATGAGGTCGTGAGGAGCCCGGGCACCATCGCCAGAAATACCACCTGACGGTTGTGACCCACACAGAGCAGTGTTCTTGACGGGCCCGTGAAGCAGGCAGAGCCGTATGTTGGCCGCCCTGTGACGGCCCAGTTTTACTTCCCTTTTTCGGGGGGCGGAAGGAAGGAGGCAGCTTTTATTTCACGTGCACTCTAACTGACACTCTAGATGGACAAATAGACCCTTTGTTTAGGTATAGGCAATTCCAAAGCCAAATTGCCAAGGACAATTTGGCTGAAAGGAGAAGCAAATTTGGTTACAGAATTCCTGCTGAGATCAACACACAAGCTGGTCATAAAGTGCGGTTTCCTGATTTGAAAGAGTGCTGACAAGCCAACATTTGCCCAGACTCCCCAAATAGTAGCTGCATATTTCCAGAGAAAGCAGAAGCAGCTGCCTGATGTGATAAGCTGGATCCCTGCGTGGGGGCCATGAAGTGGGGGCTCTGCCAGACCCTCTGGTCCAATAAGGGTAAGAGCAGCCTTCCACTGCTGGGACAGAAAAGAAAACTGCAAATAAAGAGCAGAAGGTTTCTTTGGTTTCTCTGGAAATAACACGGGGCTGTTTTTTTTCCCCCGGGGTCTGGGGCCTCCCAAAGGCAGTACTTGGAGTGTGTCGGGCAGCTTCTCCTTGGCCACACCAAGTTCACCTGGGAGGCATTTCTGGAGGTCCTTTGTTTTCTGATCTCAAACAGATTTCTCCAACAAGAGAAAAGGTGGACTAAAAGCAGAGCTGGACAATTTCCTGAACAAGGAGCACAGAAATGAGACACAGGGGACATTTGAGGAATGGAGAAGGGGGCACCTGGCAACTGTCTAAGGATGTCTTCAGCTTCTTGATGTTCTGGGTGATTTCCTCCTCTTTGCAGCTGCTGAGCTGGGTCTCCTTCTGCAGGGTCCACTTTTGCTGCCAAACGTTGCTATTGTCCTCTGTGACCCTGCTGCTCTTTTCTGGTAACTGGTGAGAAAAAGAAAAAAAAAAGATTTAAAATGCAGGGTGGGGCTTCCCTGGTGGCGCGGTGGTTGGGAGTCTGCCTGCCGATGCAGGGGATGCGGGTTCAAGCCCTGGTCGGGGAAGATCCCACATGCCGCGGAGCAACTGGGCCTGTGAGCCACAACTACTGAGCCTGCGCGTCTGGAGCCTGTGCTCCGCAACAAGAGAGGCTGCGATAGTGAGAGGCCCGCGCACCGCGATGAAGGGTGGCCCCTGCTCGCCGCAACTGGAGAAAGCCCTCGCACAGAAACGAAGACCCAACCCAGCAAAAATTAATTAATTAATTAATTAAAATGCAGGGTGGCTCTGGGGGGAGGGGACCTGGAGGGCTTCAGCTTAAGCTCGGAGGAGGGAGGTCCTGGTGTGTTTTGGGGTTGGCTCTGGAGCGTGGATATTGGCTCTGTCACCGGGGCATGTTTCCCAGGATCAGAGATGGTGTTTTAAGAGCCAAAGGCCTGTCATGTGGCCACGAGTGTGTTCTAGATTCTTCTGCATTCTGGGAGGGATTCATCACGCTGAGCCTGATGTTGTGGGCTCCTAAAAAGGAGGTCGTCCGAGAGAAGCCCGTGGTATGATCTTGTGACCCGCGCGCTGACACCCAGGATTGGAGAGGATAAACGGAAGGATAATAAGGCATCGTTACAGCCAGAGGCCCACCCTCACTGCCATCCGCCACTTCAGGAGGAACGAGCGAGCGAGGACGCACCGTCCATGCTGAGGCCGCTCCTTTCCTCGCGGGGCTAACGGAGGTTCACCGTGCGGGTCTGCCGACCAGACACAGTCCTGGGTGGTTTAATTTGATTTTCACAGAAACACTGCAAGGGAGTTTAACTGGCTTTTACTTGAAAAGCCAGGAAATCCCAGAAAATCAAAACAAATCTTTATGGTGTAGCAACAGTGTGAAAATTATGTGCCACCAACAAAAAACAGGAACATATGCTCCCAGTGTCTGGAGCCCCGGGTCCCTGAAGGAGAAAGTGGGGAAGAGAGACGAGCCTGCTGATTGGAGACGGGTTTGTCCTGGACCGGTTTCACGCGTCCGCAGGTGGCCTTGAGGACCTGACCTCTGAAAAGCTCCAGCTGCAGCACAAAGAAAGGGAAGGGGATGAGGTGAGGGGCGCAGCTGCAGCGGCAAGGCTGGGGGAGGCGCCTCCGTCGCTGGGTCTGGGAGAAATCGGTGAGAAGGCTCTGCACGCCTTCAGTGGTCATTATGGGTAATTAACACCTTCACCTCTCACCGGAAGGGGCAGTGCCCACACAAGAGAGGGGGACAGCAGGTTTTAATGACTTTTCAGGTGTGCCCGCCTAACCTAGCCGACGCACACGGTCAGCACACACACGTCTCGGGCTCTCGGAAGAGCCACTTGCTGCCAATTATCCAGTGGGAAGTCCAGGGCCGGGAGCGCTCTTCCGTAATTGCTACGTTGGCACCAGGCTGTGAGATAAACATTGAGGCTGTCAGCCCGGGTAACTCGTGTCATCAGCAAGGGCGCCTGGGGAGAGAAGGAGGAGCTGCCTGCTGCCGTTTTGTGCCTTAGACCTTGTGTCCTGAAGACGACGTCTCTTGTACTCCTCTCCAGGTCCCCGGAGCCTGGTGCAGCGCCTGGCACACAGCAGGCACTCAATAAACGTTCATCGAATGCTTAGAACAGAAACACCTGTCAAGTCAGATGTTCAAAGTCCTCTCCTTCAGTTCAGCCAGTTTTTACTGAGTGCCTCCCTGATGCTGGTGTCTTCATATTACGGATGATGAAACAACGCAGTTAAATTAAGTCAGGGCTTCTAGAATGACGAGTTCAAGATGCCCCAGGCTCATGAGACTTGAACGGCAAAGAAGCCCAAGTTTCTCTGGAAATTTCCCAACGTGATGGCCCTTGGCCTGGGTTTTTGGCTCACTGGCAAAATGTGGTCATGAAAGGCTCTAAAACAGAGCCCTGAAGGACCACAAGGGCCACAGAATCAATAAGAACGTGAACAGGTCCTAAGACACAGGAGTCTGCTGCACACCAGGGAGCTCTGGGAAGCCAAGTAGAGGAACTGTGACTCTCCTAAGGACACCTCTGCAGTCATCCTGCCAGAAGCCAGCTGGGTGATTGGAGGGACTCTGGGTCGTCTGCTGGTTTCATGGCCAAGGGAGGGTCCTAGCTCACCCGAGGAAGAGGTTATGCAGAGGGCCCTGTGGGCAATGGCCCGTGTTATCACCAGAGGCGCCCTACAGGACTGCTTGGTGGGGGGTGGGGGTGGGGAGGGACAGGTCCTGCTGGATGGTGGGCTGAGTCCTGTGGTCACTGGCCTGGGGAAGGGCAGGACCTCAGGCCGGGAGCGGGCTGTGGAGACAAGGGGGTGAAGCAGCAAGGCCCAGGCAGCGCAGAGAAGCCTTGTTCGTCCTTTCTCTCTCGAGTCTAGACCTGGAGGAATCTCAGTGTCTCTGAGGGTCTTCCTGGATGACCCCTGGCCAGAGCCATGACCAGGCGCTCGGCAAGTGGCGCAGATCATGCCCTCAAGGCGGGTGTTCGCCATGGGTGCAGAGTGCCAGCAAGGTGAGGGGTAGCCCAGGTGCACGGAGGGAAGCCCAGGCTGGCGGGCTCTCTGCCTTGCTAAGGGGTCGGCACCCTGCAGGAGAAAGGACACCGGGGGTGATGGTGTGGAAGTTGGTTGAAGAGGCTTTCAAACCTGCCTGAGGGTCAGCATCATCATTTAACTTGTGGGTGCCTCTGAAGTTCAGCGCGTGGGACAAATTCCGGTCACACTGATGGTTCAGGCTTGGATGCTACCAAACTCAAGGGCTTTGGGAGCTGGGCTGGGTGGGACGGAGGGCTCCTTTAAGGATCGTGGTTCTTAACCTTTTTTGGTGGTTTACAAATCCTTCTGAGCATCCAATGAGTGACGAGGTGGACTCACTCTCCCAGAAAAAGAAAAGCACAAACACATACATGCAAAACGTTCTTGGTCCCCCTGGAGCCGTGGCTGCCAGGAGAGGATGCCTTGTGGAGGGGGTCCAAGATGGGCTGCCCTCGGTGGGCTGTGTTCTGGAGGGCCAGTGCCCCGTCTTGGGTTCTCCTTTGCTCTCCCTTAGCCTTTGGTGAAGGCTCGTTTGCATGTTCTGGCCCTCATGTCTGTGCCACGTGTCAGAGGAAGGGCCACTGGGCCATCTTGGGTCAGAGCCCTGGGAAATGGCCCTCTCCCCACCCTGCCCACCTCCACCTGGCATAAGCTGTGGTATTCTGGGTTTTACTTTATTAAGAAAAGTGGCAGGACTTCCCTGGCGCTCCAGTGGTTAAGACTCCGTGCAGCCACTGCAGGGGGCACGGGTTCCATCCCTGGTCGGGGAACTAAAATCCTGCAAGCCACGCGGTTCGGCCAAACAAAACAAACAAACAAACAAACAGAAATGTGGCAATTCCCTGGGGACACTGACTGTAGCATCTCTTTGGGGGCCCAGAGGAAGAAAGATCGCTCTAAATGTCAGGACAAAAAATGTGAAGGAGAAAGTGCTAGAAACACCACCGAGGTCAAGAGCTCAAACCCTTCCCAAGAGGGAACCGCACAGCTGGTTCACTGGGGTGGGCCTTGAGCTGGGACTGGCTGCTTGGTCAGGGTCTCAGGCAACAGCAAACACTGGAGTGGGCAGCTTCCCAGAAGGAAAAGCCTCTTTAGTGAAATCCACGGGGACGCGGAAGCCGCACAAAGCCCTGCCCCTGAGATAAGCGGGTGAACTAAGGCAGGCCGTCTTCCTCCTCATTCATCCCTGCCGGCCGCTTGGGTGCGGGATTCCGTGGAGAGCACGGGCCCGTGAAGGGGCTCTGCAGCACACCTACCTGACCTACTGCCCTTTCCAAATTGGCTTTAATGAGGTTTTCTCTGTTCCTCATTTCTTTCAGCTGAAGCAATTTCCTTCTGGAATCCTCCCGAAGCTTCTCTTCCACCTGAAAGGATGATGAAAGCGTGGGCTTGCTGCTAATGTGATCATCATGCCCTCTGGGGAAACTTTTCTGGGTGGGCTAATGGCAGTGGGGGAGTCCCTGAGGGGTAGGGACAGCTGCAGCCCAGCAGCAGGGGTCACAGGCATGCACAGGGTGGAGGCAAACTCACAGGGAGTTGCCCCCTACGGGAAAGGGCCGAGCTCTGCACCCGGGGCTCAACTATGTTCTACCGCACACTCCCATCCCAGCTCGGTCCCTAACAAGCCGTACGACACTCGGAAAGTTACTTCACTGCTCCGTGACTCAGTGTCCTCATCTGTCAAATGGGAATGATGATACTAGTATCACTGCATAGAGTCATTGTGGGGATTCAATGTTTGGAATAGTGCTTAAGGGCTCTGTGAGAGTGTTAAGTACCGTTGTAACCTATGAAAGGTGGACGGGAATGTCCGCCGTACAGTCTCGTTCTAATAACTCGTGATGGGTACTTGGAAATGTTATGATTGGGTTTATTATCATAACTGTTTGTCGTTACCACTTTGAGCACACTCACTGGTGGTAACCTCTCTGGAGGCTTGCCAAAGCAATGTCTATTAAGAACTGCAGCCTGCAAAGGAAGGCGTTTAAAGTGGAGAAGCTTGCCTACTTTTCCCCCCTTGCTTGGGTAACAGTCAACGCACGGTAAGCTTGGGAGTGCTCCACGCTACCCTTGGCTGGCCAGTGTAGGCCTCGCAGCTGCTCAATTCTTGGATGCACCTGCTGAGCCCTGGGCCCTGGCACTAACAGGAAATGAGGCAAACACTCGTAAATAAATGGAAAGTTTTTGTGCTGAAACAAATTCACAGGCTGTGTTTTTAGGGATCTGAAGAGGGGGATCACAGGGATGTAATAAAAGACCCAGAAAAGCCCTTAAGAGCTTTCTTCTGAGTAGTGTGGCCCAGTGGAAGAGCCTCTACCCAGCTCCGTTACCTTGGAAAAGTCATCTAAGCTCTCTGGGCCTTAGTTTTCTCCCAGGTCTAAACATGCTCTGACTTCTATTTCAGCAGCCTGTTTCATATGCTGCAAAAGCCAAGTCCAGCCTTGGACTCTGCCCCTGTTTGTGTTCTGCATGAACAGCCCCCGTTCCTGTCCCCAAGCCTCAGAGTCACCTTCAGCGGCCGCCCTGCTCCCTCTCTCACACTCGGGGGTCTCACGCCTGTCCTCCAACCCCTCTCAAATGCAAGCTGGACTGTGACAACTGGCCTCCTCGCCTCAAGTTTAGTTTCTTCCAGTGCAATCTTAACGGTACTGTGAGAGTTACCCTGCTATAAGGCAGCTCTGTCCACCAGAACTTTCTGCAACGGTACAGGTACTCTGAGCGAGGCTGTGTTGTCTAATACGGCAGCCACCAGCCACATCTGGGGATCGAGCACTCGAAATGGGGCTGGTGTGGCGGAGGAACTGAATTAAAATTTTATTTAATTTTCATTAATTTCAGTGTAAACAGTAGCATGTGGCTGTTTGCTATGCCAGGGTAACTGAAGTCAGACAAACCTGGAGTCAGACAAAACCGACTGTGCCATTGGGCTAGTTACTTTACTAGTAACTAGTAGCCTTGACTTTCTCATCTGTAAAATGGAGAGGATGATTTCTAGATCACAGCGCTGTTGTAAAGATTAAGAGGTGAAAAGTTCAGGGTAACGCCTAGTACATGAGAAATTGTAACTCTCATTTTCACCCTAATTACTGTCCACGAATGTCATTGCATCAGTCACTTGTTCAGGAGGCTTAGTAGCTCCCCACTGCCTGTGTGGTACAGAGCCCAAGCGCCTGAACTAAGGCAAAACACCAAGCCAGAGATTCAAGAAGCCCCTACGAACTCTGTACGAGGTAAATAAAACTGGATCCACACCTAGATAAACCATAATAAAACTGCTGGAAATCAAGGAAAAAGACAATCTTAAAAGCAACCGGAGGGCCTCCCTGGTGGCGCAGTGGTTGAGAGTCCGCCTGCCGATGCAGGGGATACGGGTTCGTGCCCCGGTCTGGGAGGATCCCATATGCCGCGGAGCGGCTGGGCCCGTGAGCCACGGCCGCTGGGCCGGCGCGTCCGGAGCCTGTGCTCCGCAACGGGAGAGGCCACAACAGTGAGAGGCCCGCATACCGCAAAAAGAAAAAAAAAAAAAAAAAAGCAACCGGAGAAAAAGACAGATTATGCAAAGGTACAACAGTTAGGCTTACAGATGACTTCTAAATAGAAATAATAGGAGCCACAAGACAATAGTGACATATCTAATGCTGTATCTAATGTGCTGAAAGAAAAGAGTTGCCATTGTAGAATTCAATACGCAGTCAAATGTGTTTTAAGAATGAAGGTTAAATATACATCTCCAGACAGACACACAGGCACATTTGAGAATTTGTCATCAGCAGAGCCACAATGAGGGAAAACATTAAAGGGTATTCTTCAGACACAAGAAAAATGAACCCAGGTGGGTGATCAGAGATGCAGAAAAGACAAGCAACAGTAAGGGTAATGTGTGGATATGATACTGACTATAGAAAAACACTAATAATGTCTTGTGGGGTTTTAACTATCAAGAGGAGTTTAGAAAATGACAGTAATGGCTTATAAATCTGGAGGGGGTAAGTGAAGTTAAGGTGTTTGAAACTCATTGCACTGTCAAGGAGAAGGGCATCATTATCAACTACTATTGCCTCTTGGTAAGTTAAGAATGCAGGGCTTCCCTGGTGGCGCAGCGGTTGAGAGTCTGCCTGCCGATGCAGGGGACATGGGTTCGTGTCCTGGTCCAGGAGGATCCCACATGCCGCAGAGCGGCTGGGCCTGTGAGCCATGGCCACTGAGCCTGTGCGTCCAGAGCCTGTGCTCCACAACGGAAGAGGCCATAACAGTGAGAGGCCCGCGTACCGAAAAAAAAAAAAAAGAATGCACTTTATAGTCTTCAGGATGACTACTAAGAGAATAGTAGAAGAGTGAAAAACTTAATTAATGTGTGATTTTGGTGAGTCAAGGATGAATGTTATTGTCTTACTATGACTAAAAGAATAGTAAAAAAGTGAAATATTTCCAAGCTAATAGAGGGGGAAAGTGGAATAAGAGAAAACCATCCACTCAGAAGGAGGCAAGAAAGGAGAGAAAAAGGAACATACCACAGATGGTACATCTGGTATTGAGCAAGAAGGTAGATTTAAATCCCAGTACACGAGTAATTACATAATATAAATGGACTAAAAGTCAAAGATGGTCAAACTGTATTTTGTAAAAATGATACGCTATTTGAAGGCATATGTCTAAAACTTAAGACAAAAATTGACAGAGAACGTATGAAAAAGATAAGGTATGAAAACTCTAACCAACAGAAAGCCAGTGGTGAACCTAAATGACAAAGGAGACGTTAAGGGAGAAACACTACTAGAGATGAAAAGGGACATTTCATGATGATCTAAAGTTTTGCTCTACAGGAAGTATTAGGATCCTAAATTTATATGTACCTAGTAACACAGCCTCAAAATATATAAAGCAAACATCGTTCATATTAAAAGAAGAAACACACAAATTACAAACATGCTGAGATTTTTAAAAACATTCTCAATGATGGAACAAAAAGACAAAAAAAATCAATATGAGAATTTAAGTTGGAACAACATCATTGGCAAACTTGATTTAATGGATCAATTCTTTCTTAGATAATTTCACAATTAAGATTTGAAGGCAGTCTAGGGTAGTGGTTACACACAGGAGCTTTGGAGTCAGGCAGACCTGGATTCAAGTTCTGCCACAACTACTTTATGCAAGTGAACTTGGATAACTTCCTTCACCTCTGTGAGCCTCAGTTTTCCTGACTGTAAAGTGGGGATAATACCAGTATAGACCGCATGGGGTCATTGTGAGGATGAAGAGAGATGATGCAGGTGGAGTGCTGGCCCCAGAGTGGTTCCCAGGCCGACCTGTCCCTGCCATACCTTGCTCTTTTCCCGCAGCGTCATAGAGATCAGGCTCTGCTCGGTACTGCTCCTTTTCAGCTCCACCCTGAGCTTCCTCATTTCTTTTTCCATGTCATGGATTTGCTGAAAGAGTTCCAACAACAGGGAAGTCAACTTCACAACTCATTTCATCCGGTTCATTAAGGCAGAAACCTAGTCTGGGATTCGCTTCATTCCTTCCCTTGGGGGACAATTCCACATCTTTGAGGCAAAGTAGACTTTCTTTCAACGGGTGCAATGAAAGGGCTGGGTGAGGGAAAATTTGAGTTTCTTTTGAAGATCAGCATGGATCCTGGATTAAACAGTACAAGATACCTATCCACTCATTAGAATCTCTTTCCTTGGGGTATATTTTTGAGTTCAATCTAAATAAGGGCTGTTTGGAAGACACAATGGGCACAGTTTGGAAGAAAAGAACAATGACATTTTTCTTTTTTCTCATTTGAGGCAGAGAAGTGTGCTCCTGACAGAGAGAAGAACACACGTCTCCTCCCCCCTGTCCCAGGCACCGGGCTTCCCAACGGATGGAAAACGTATGCCTGGTGATGTGCACGAGGGTTCGGGCCGGTACAGGGGGTGAACATTTACATTGAGTGGTCATCTTTTCATTGTGTTAATTTTTATGTTCACCTTCCATACAAGGCCAGTGATACATTTGCTTTTTATTTTGTTTTTATGAATTGTTGTAAAATTGAATGTATTTAAGTAAAAATACTTCAAGAAGAGTTGTGTTAATAACAGTGCTCAGGGCTGTGATAAAACTTGTGACAGTGGATCATGAAAGTCTGGGCATCACAAGTCCAGGGGTAGGGACCACGGTGAATTTCTAGCAGCATATGGTGGCCACCTCCCGTCCCTTTCCCCAGGGGAAACCTGATGAGGGGCCTTGAGCCAACTGCCCAGAAAATCTGGGGAGAGTGTGTTTTCCATGGTCTTTTCACCCATCTCTTTGAGGCCAGCAAATCAAAGCATTAACACACAAACACCCAGAAAGCCCCAGAGCTTGTGCTAGCTAATGGGCCAAGGAACCCCTCCAAAACCCTCAAGGCCCCAATCTAGGCTTTCAGTGGACACCTAGGGGTCAGGAGGTTCAACGCACGGTTTTGCAGAGTTTTAACTCTTTCTCTTGGGCTTCCCACTTCTCCTTCTGGGCATCTTCCTTCTGTAACTCTTCTTTCAGCACTGAGCACTGTGGAGAAAAAGGACAAGGCCACGGGGGCTTGGCTGGGGGTCCCAAGTAATTGTGTTCACGCCCAGGAGTGTTTCCTGCTGTACAACCCAATCACACCTCTGAATTCTGAGAGGCGAGACCATTTGTGTGATGGGAGCACGGGATCCTGCAGTCGTTCCCAGTTCACCCCTCTCATGAGTTCTGAGGAATAGAGCGTCTAAATTCCTCTTCAAAAGCCAGCAAACTTCACTGCAGGGGAAATCCAGCTTTGTAGAGTCTGGGGACTTAGGGTGCAGGAATTGGGATGTTTTCACGCTGTGAACGGTGAGGGTGGAGGGGGCCGAGGCAGTGAGCTGGGGTCCATCTTAGGGCTCTTGTGCAGGTTGCATCTCAAAGACACAACTGCCCCGACTGGTGTGGAGGGGTAAACGGAGCTGTCTTGCCTGAGGGCGGCTTGGCAACAGGCATTAAGGGCTTAAGCATGGATGTGCCTTCTTTTGACCCAGCAATTCCCACTTTAGGAATGTACCTTAAGGACAATGACTGGAGAAATAAGTAAATCTGTAGTTTCAAGGATGCTCTTCACAGAATTGTCAGTAACAGTGGAAGAAAAAAAAAAAGAGGAAACAACCCAAGTGTTGTTTAGAACAGCAGACCACTTTATAACACTGGGTACATCCAGGAGAAAGTATGTAGCTTTTAAGACGAATGATAAGAGCGTTGATTTATTAGAATGGAAAAATAATAAGTATTTAAAAATTTAAAAAATGTGCATAGTATAAATTCACTATAAAATGATTGATTGATTGATTTCTAGGCAATATATAGAAACAAGACTGGAAGAACATACATGAAAATATTAACACTGATTTCTCAAGGTAGCATTTCCTCTCCTCTCTTTTTATTTTTTCTTCTCAATGTCATCTACTTATTTTTCTAAAATTAACACACATGATATATGTCATTAAAAAAAAGGCATCTCAAATGTTCACAAGAGCAGTATCCTTGGTGGTGACGAGCCCTTGTGCTATTGGCCAGCACAGTCTAGAGGAGAAGGGCCCTCATTCCAAGGTCAACGAGGAAGGGGAAATGGGGACATAAATCATCCAAATGCACTTCAGGAGGTAGAAGAGCCAAGCAGGTGCTGTCTTTGCAGATTCCTTCTACTTAGCACCAGCTCTGCATCCCCTTCCCGTCCCCAACACACACACACACACACACACACACACACACACACACACACCCCCCACATTAAACAGCTATAGCACATGCCTGGGAAGACACCCTGCTTGGGAGAAACGAATGCAGAGGGCTTGGCCAGGCAGCCGACCTCAGGCAGAGGCAGAAGAGCACAACTAAAACCAGCCTCCCACTTCTTGGAAAACGATTTTGTCATCCCCATTTCACACATGGGGAAATGGAGGCCAAATAAGTTACAATAAAAGAAAGCTCTGGGATGGGACCCTGGTCTGTCTGATCCCAAAGCTCGTGCAGTGCCTTTCACCAGCTCCAAACTGGGTATGGTACTACGTACCAGGTATTACTTACTGTGCCTTTTCCTTGGAACCTCAAGATCTGTTCTCACCCCAGCCCCATGCAGACCTAGCTATCGGGTAGCCTCTGGGAATCTCTGAGTTGCCACCTGAGATGAAAGCTTTGAGGTTTTACCTTGACTCACAGAAACAGGCACATCATGCAAATACTGAGAAATCTTATCCTATAGAGTCAGGATTCTAAAGTTAGCATTGAAGGCAAGATTTGCAAAGAGTCAAAGTTACATGTGAAAAGCTCTTTGCTTGCCTACCACGTTCATCTTCCATAGAGACATTCTACACACTAGAGTCTAAGGAAGAAATGAGCGTCTGCGTGTTTGCATCTGGATCTTCAGACGTTCTGCTGTGAAGACAGTTATGAGAACCAGCGGTGCTGGGACCACGATGCAGCCGTGTGGTCATCCGTGCTCACAGGGAGATCGTATTCTGCTTAATGTTAAACTTTGCAATGGCAGTATATGCTCATAGGTGGGTTTGTTGCTGGGATTAAACAAACTCATTTATAATAGGGGTTAGAAAATCTTTGCTGGATTTGAAAATCTATTATGCTTCTTCTGAGCCACATACACGCTGTCCTTTGAAAGGCTTCAGAGAAGTTGGCCACCTGCCCAGCAGCTACCCTCCCTGTGTCCTTGGGCACTGGCCTCATCTCACCACCGTGTGTCATGTGACTCCACTGTGTCTGCTTTTCGCAGCTACAATTTGCTGATGACCCGACACTCACTCTGGAGCTGAGGGCTTCGAGCTGGTGATCCTTTTCTTTGTTCTCACTTTTCAGTTGATTCACCTCCTGTTGTAGTTGTTGAACTTGACCATCCTTTACTAACACGTCTCTTTGCAAAGATGACACCATCTCTGTAAAAGAACCAAACCAAACCAAAACAAAAGACTCATGGAGGTGAAAGAGGCAGGAAGGATTATTGGCAACACCATGGCTGTCAGCCAACGTTTGGACAAGACTTTCCAAGCCCGGGCCACCACCGGTGCCCTCCTAGGACTGGGGAGGCTTTTTCCAAGGGTCACAGAGCAGGAATGGGAATGAGAGCAAAGTCCACGGAACAGGGTTTGAGGCTTCATTGAGAATGAGGGGCAGTCAGCACCAGCGAGAGGAGAAGCCTTTGGGGGCCTCTTGTGGGCACAGGCCAGGCAAAGCCGGGAGGAGAGGCCACACCATGGGCCTGGGGAACAAAGGCCCAGCACAGGGAAGGTCCAGGAATTCTTCTCCAGAGGCCAGGACACGGGCGTGTGGCAGAGGGCACTGCTGGACACTATTGATGGGGTGGGTGGTTGGTTTCTCAGTCCTCTGAGTTTGGACCCCTCTCTACCACTTATTAGCTTGGTGGTCTTGGACAAGCTATTTCACCTCCCACTGTCTGTCCTACACAGAGTTATTGTAAGCGTCAAATGAGATGGTATGCCCCAAGAACACAAAGTGGCTAAATTATGTTTGTTCCATGGCGCCTATTATTTTTCTCGGCAGCCAGCTTCCAAAATGGCCCCAATGATCCCTACCACCTAGAATTCATGCCCTGGTTAGCCCCTCCCACCCTGAATAGGGCTGCCATGGGTCACCAATATGATACTGTGGAAATGACGGACTGTTTCCTCTCAGGCTGGGTCATAAAAGACACTGTGGCCTCCTCTTTGCTCTCTCTCCAATCACTCACTCTGGGGGAAGCCAACTGCTGTGTCGTGACGACACTCAAGCAGCCCTAGAGAGAAGCATGTGTGCTGAGGGACTAAGGCCTCCAGCCAATAGCCACATGAGCAGCCATTCTGAAGGGGGATCCTCCGGCTCCCCCCGAGGCTTTAGATGACATGACTGATGCCCCAGCCGACATCTTGCCTGCAACTCATGAGAACTAAGTCACCCCCCCCTCAAATTCCTGAACTACAGAAACTGGAGGAGATAATAAATATTGGTTGGGGTTTTATCCATTACATTTTGGGGTAACTTGTTATGCAGCAATAGATAACTCCTCCATTACTGTAGTATCATTTTTTAAACATCTTTATTGGAGTATAATTGCTTTACAATGGTGTTTTAGTTTCTGCTTTATAACCAAGTGAATCAGTTATGCATATACATATCTCCCCATATCTCTTCCCTCTTGCATTGTAGTATCATTTTGAATAAAAGTGGGAAGAAGGGTGCATAAATGCAGTGGTATTGGGTTATCTCCTACGGTTCTTTTCTTGAAAGAACATCAGGCCCAGTTTTAGTGGTAGGTTTCAATCAAGAATGTCTATGAAATAAAGCACAAAATGCTCCAGAATTTCATTTTAAAAATGAGCTTTGCCTCCAGGACAGAGTTCAGTTACTTGGAAATCCCTCTGGGGCTTGCCACACTTTGAGTGGGTCCAGCCCATCTCAAGCGTTATCCCAACCCAGGCCTGTCCGACTCCCTGATCGGAGAAGGTGGGATCTGAGACAGGCTTGATGCTTGGATGAGGTTTCACTGGCCGACATACGGGAGGAAGGTGAGGACCAGCGAGTTCATCCTTCCATTCCTGGTGCCCAGAACAGCACCTAGCCTGGGGGAGGTGCTCAGAAAACATCTGAGGACATCCCAAGTGAGGGAGGAGCATAAGCAGAGACCTGGGGGCAGCAGGGGGTGGGTGTGGGTGTGATTAAGTTGCAGAGTGAGGCAGAAGAAAAGCACAGATTCATACAGAGATGGGGATTCACGTGCGACTCAATGCTATGCCTGGCTTCTACAGCTGTGGGCATGTTTCCTGCTACGCACTGGCTGCTTTCAGAGTGACGTGCCCCTCCGAGGCTCACTGCCTCCTCCCTGTCACCTGCTTCTCTCTCTCCCCTCGTCTGTGAGTGGCCCCATCCTCTTCAGGTCTCTAGACATGTCAGTTTCTGCTTAAAAACCTCCACTGGATTCCCAACACCCTTGGAATAAAAACCCAGACCCCCCCGACCCTGCCCAGCCCCACAATCCCCTGTTCACTCCACGCAGGCTCGCTTGCCCTTGGCTTGTCCTTGCCCACCTGAAACAGGTCCTCTCTAAAAGAAGGACATAGCGGTGGAGGATACAACATGAACTGGTTAGAATCGGCTAGGTCCAAGGGGGCGTAAGATTCGAGTTCCAGGGGAACTGGAGCCCCATTACAGGCTCATTGTAACACATGAGCGAAATGACACACCCATCAGCACCAGGACTGTTCCGAGGCTGACCATAAAGGTCAAAAAGTGGGTGGTGGGGCTTCCCTGGTGGCGCGGTGGTTGAGAGTCCGCCTGCCGATGCAGGGGACACGGGTTCGTGCCCCGGTCCGGGAAGATCCCACATGCTGCGTAGCGGCTGGGCCCGTGAGCCATGGCTGCTGAGCCTGCACGTCCGGAGCCTGTGCTCCGCAATGGGAGAGGCCACAACTGTGAGAGGCCCGCGTACAGGAAAAAAAAAAAAAAAAGTGGGTGTTGGCCCAATTCCTGGAAATCCCCGCCCCTTCCCCAAAATATTAGAGTTGTCCCAATCCTCCCACTCTTTAGCCTATAAAATTACCCAGCCCATAAAAACTAACTGCCCCATATTTGGGGGCCTCTAGCCTTCTGAAATGGCCCACACTCTGTCTGTGGAGTGTGTTTCTCTCTAAAGAAATCCACTTCTTACTTTGTCTCTCACTGAATTCTTTCTGCATGAGACATAAAGAACCTGAGCTTTATTAAGTCCCGAGACCAGATGCATGATCTCGATTAAAAGATAGTGGGTTCTGAGTGGGTTCGAGTCCCAGCCCACGGGTTCAAGTCCCACCTGAGTTCCATGGTTGCACACCCACTAAGCTGGTCCCCCTTGGCCTCCCCCCTTGAAGCGCTGGCCACCACGACACACAGTTTATTTTCTCCACAGCAGCACTGCTCTCTGAAGTGGGCTTGTTTATTCATCCGTTTACTTTTATTGTCTGTCACCCCCTCCCAAATCTGTGAGTACAGGAATCTGACTGTCTTTTTTGGCTCTCCCTCCCTGGAGCCTGGAACGGGGCCTGACACCTAGAAGGAGGTCAAGAAACATGTGGAAGCAATGAAGGAATCCAGGGAATCAAAGCTCAGCCACAGCTGTGCGTTGGCTGCCCCTCTCCCAACCCAAGCCCTTTATCAGGGAACCACCTCTGATCAAATTAGAAAATGGTTTCCCTTGGGCCCAAGTGCACTCGGCTGAAATGGGTGAGACCATGGGTGCCTTAAAGGAGTGACCCCATTTTGTCCACGCTCTAGTTTGCACTCAGGCTGCTTTGTGGAACCACCCAAGCCACAAGGCGACCTGTGTTCTCCCTGGTGGGGCCAGTGCTCAGGAGACCTTGTAGCCAAGAGATACCATTCTCTCAAATATTTACCAGGCCCTGCCCTCGGAACTGGGTGGCAAGAAACCTCCACTGAGGGAGAACTCTAATGCACTGACACGGGTGATCCCTGAGGCTGCACCCAGGTCACGGGCACAGGTGTGCTGGTTGACTGGTGATGTCTGCAGGGGGAGGGCAGAAGCTCTGGGGCCTGAATGCAGAAGGGCCTCACCTGACGTGATGGCGGCGTCCCTCCTTAAGTTCTCGGCCTCGTGCTTCAGGGAGGTGATTTCTAAGTTTCTCTCAGACAGGGTCTGGCTCAGCACCTGGTTGTAGCCTTGCTGTAGGGCACTGATCTGTGGAAAGAGGCAACACACAGTCAGAGGGGGCCAGCCAGGCCTGCAGGACACGCCGGTACTTCTCCAACGTTGGGCAAAGAGTCGGGTTGATCTTGGATCGGGGTGTTGGGGAAACCAAGGTTTTCCGTTGTCACTAGTGGAAGGGGCAGGAGGGGGCCTGTTCCTTCAGTGACCACCATGTCATCGGTCCTCGAGACACGGACCTTATCTTTGTGGCCACCCAGGGGCTCCAGTGCTGCTGTCTTCCTATGACCTGTGGGTTTTCAGCCATAAATAGACCAGCTGTTGGTTCCAGATCATCCAGCACTGACTGGATGCACAGCAAAGTTCAAGAGCCGGGAGCAGGTTATGAAATGAATTCCCTCTAATGAGAATAGAGGGTAGTTTATACCTCACAGAACACTCCAGAGTTTACAAAGCCCGTTCACACGTGCTACACTGATACTCGTCACAGCGTTGCTGAAGGCTGACGTTCCCATTAATGTGCCCATTTTGCAAGGGAGCCAGGTTGAGACTCAGAGAGGCGAGGCCCCCTGCTCGGCATCACGTGGCTGGTCAGACGTGGAGTCTGATTCAAACCCAGTCTTTAGTTGCCTGGTTCCTCCTTCCCAGGTGGCTCTAGGAATGAGCGTGAGAAGTTGGAGGCTGTAAAGCATGGCATGGACTCGGGAGCCGGACTGTGGCCTTCAAGTCCTGCCTCTGCCAGTTAATTGGCTTTGTGAACACAAGGAGGACACCATATTCTGTTTCCTTTTGTTCAGTCTGTATGCGGGGTGATGGTAGTCCCAACCTGATAGGATTGTTAGAAGTATTTTAATAAGTTAACATGTGTACAAGTGCTCAGATCATGCCTGGCACACGGCACAGGGGGATGAGCTGTGACGGTCCTCTCCTCTACCTACCACGGGGTGTTTTTTTTGTTTTTTTTTTTTTGCGGCACGCGGGCCTCTCACTGTTGTGGCCTCTCCCTTTGTGGAGCACAGGCTCCGGACGCGCAGGCTCAGCGGCCATGGCTCACGGGCCCAGCCGCTCCATGGCATGTGGGATCTTCCCGGACCGGGGCACGAACCCATGTCCCCTGCATCGGCAGGCGGACTCTCAACCACTGCGCCACCAGGTAAGCCCTCACGGGGTGTTTTAGCTTCAGCTTCCCTCGTGCGTCTCTGGGGAAGATAGTTGGTAATCTTTATGTGTGCATTTGCAAGCCTTGCCAGGCTCACTTAAATGCCAGTGTGGTTGTTATTAAGAGGAAATACAAGGGCTTCCTTGGTGGTGCAGTGGTTGAGAGTCTGCCTGCCGATGCAGGGGACACGTGTTCATGTCCCGGTCTGGGAAGATCCCACATGCCGCGGAGCGGCTGGGCCCGTAGCCATGGCCCCTGAGCCTGCGCGTCCGGAGCCTGTGCTCCGCACTGGGAGAGACCACAACAGTGAGAGGCATGCGTACCACAAAAAAAAAAAAAAAAAAAAGAGGAAATACAGGAATCGTGGGTGGGAGCACCACAGGCCGGCTCTATCTATGGCTGCTGTGAGCACCCTCTAAATCCATGGATCAGAGCCCCCTCAAGGGCCGGTCCCTCTCCAGGGGTCTAGGTCTACACGTGGGGTGCGGAAGGCTCTCCATCAAATGCAACGTTGGTAAGGGCCCGAAAGTAGCTGCCAGGCCTCGGCCTCCACAGAGCAGGTACCCGAGAGGCCGGGAAAGAGAGCTGGGCCCAGAACCCCCTCCCTCTCGGTCTGATGTGGCCAGACTGCTTGTTCTGAGTGGCCAGGACTTTCCCAACTCAAGGTGCACTGTGGGCCTTTGCCCTGTGATTTTTCAGATGTCAGGCCTCAGTACTCCCACAGGGACCCATTTACTGGGGCATAAATGCTACGCAATCCGTAGACAGGACAAGAGCTAGCTTGTTTTGCTTTTCTTTTTTTTTTTTTTTGCAGTACGCGGGCCTCTCACTGTTGTGGCCTCTCCCGTTGTGGGGCGCAGGCTCCGGACGCACAGGCTCAGCGACCATGGCCCACGGGCCCAGCCGCTCTGCGGCATGTGGGATCTTCCCGAACTGGGGCACGAACCTGCGTCCCCTGCATCGGCAAGCGGACTCTCAACCACTGCACCACAAGGGAAGCCCCACTAGCTTATTCTGATAGATCAAAATGGAAGTGACAAGGAGAAGGGTGCAGTTTCTTTTCTTTTTTTAAAAATAAATTTATTTATTTTTGGTTGCGTTGGGTCTTTGTTGCGGTGCACAGGCTTATTGCAGCGCCTTCTCTTGTTGCAGAGCATGGGCTCTAAGTACACGGGCTTCAGTAGTTGTGGCACGAGGGACTCAGTAGTTGTGGCGCACGGGCTTAGATGCTCCGCGGCATGTGGGATCTTCCCCAACCAGGGCTCGAGCCCGTGTCCCCTGCACTGGCAGGCGGATTCCTAACCACTGTGCCACCAGGGAAGTCCTGGGTGCAATTTCTTTGTTCTCCTAAGGTAAGGTTGCCAGATTTAGGGGAGGAAAAAAGGATGTTCACTTAAAATAGGATTTCAGATAATGAATAATATTTTAGTGCAAATGTGTCCCATGCAATATTTGGGACACACACTAAAACGAAATTCTAAAATTCAAATTTAACTGGGTGTCCTTACTTTTTCTAGCAACCCCACCCGAAGAGAGTTCCTAAACTTCAGTCATTCATATACCACTTTCACTATTTTTCCCATGTCTCTTGGCTAGCCCCACTATAATTTCTTAGCATTTTTCGTAGAAGCAGCTCCCTTTTTAAACTTAAAAACGTGCATTAAATTAAAAATAACTGTTATAAGAGTAAATAGAGATTCAGTATCTTAAATAAAAATAATCCCTCCAAAAGAAGAAATACAGGAATTTCCCTGTTTACCATCAGGCCAGGTTGTGGGCATCACACTAAAAAAAAAAAAAAAAAAAAAAAAAGATTGGGGGGAGGTGGTGGGCATGCCCAGGTAATGGAGTTCGGGCGTGCTGATATGGCCACCAGATGGCGGTCACAGCCTTTGGTCTTGGTTTGTGTCCTTGGAAATCTTGTCATTATTACTCTGGTAGAATTAACAGATACGTCAAGGTCTCACAAGTTTTCTGACTCGTTTCATGCACCATCATGGTTCAGAGTCTAGGACATTTGGGGCAGTTACACTTATTTTTTCCCTGGGGCACCTGAGACATTATTGGGGGGGGTCTATGCTAGAAGTTGCGGGGACACAGGTCACTCTGACCCCCACTCTCCCCAAAGCTATACTTTTGCATGTTTGTGCTTTGGAAACTTTGAGTGAAAAAATTCTTTCACATCTTACTTTTCTCTGTTGGGGGGAAATACAACTTTTCCATAAAAGGTCCTTGGAACACTGAAAGTGTTTGTAAGCTCTTCTCAGCTTAATGCTTTTATTTGCATGATACCAGAGATAGAACACACAGAGACAAACTTCCAGAAGGGAAAACATATGTTCCCCTCTAAGACTCCAGTGGTTTTGACAGATTGAAAATATTTCAATCTGAGTGTCAGAGTTTTAGGATTTCGGATTGCTGGAAAACTCCAAAGAGTCTTCAAACCTCTTTGATACTTTTACTATCAAAGTAAATATCCATATTGTTTGTAATGGCATAAATTCCAAGATGTTTAATGTCTGTTAAGCTGTGTAATAAAATGGGCACTGAATCATAAGAAAGTTAAGAGTGCTAGGAGGAGTGATTGTTTCAGGATGATAATTTGGCTTCTAATTAGCACAGGCGTATAAGAGCACATGGAGGTAAGAATTTTCTAGTGATATTGTAGCGGATCGAAGATCTCTGAGAGCAAATCATTATGCACACACCTTCGGGGACCAGGGAAAACACATAAAGTAATCAGAACCATAAATCAACCTGCCATGTGGCTTACACTTCTGGTGGAATGCTCTGCAGGCAGTAGAATACTTAAGAAACTAAAATGTCAGTGGATGAAACTCGATTTGAGTTCAAACCAATGGAGCCTCTGGTTCATATATGCCTTGCTATAAAATATTCTTCTTCAGTTATAAGTGAAGCTCCAGGGGTAGGGGCGGCAACAGCATGATGCATCAGTGTAATTATTTCTAGATAATTTCTTTGTAAAAAAACATTTTTTCCCCAAGATATCGGCAGCCACTTTAAATAAAACTCAAATTGGGACCGGCTGATATTCAAAGCTATGTGGAAATTATATAATATTCTATGTCAAATATATTTCAATTATTTAAAAAAAGGTATGTGGGGAATTCCCTGGCAGTCCAGTGGTTAGGACTCTGTGCTTCCACTGCTGGAGGCCTGGGTTTGATCCCTGGTCAGGGAACTAAGATCCTGCAAGGTGCGTGGTACGGCCAAAAAAAAAAAAAGGTATGTGGGAATAATTCAGCCTCGTCCATGTACCTGAAAAAGACATGTCATTTTCTCAGGAAAGCTCTGAAATGGGAGAATAACTGAAAGGAATATTTCAGCAAAATTGGGTTCAGTTCAAGAAAAAGATGCTCATTAATGTGTCAGCTACCTGTCAAGGTAGCTGTTTGCACTAATAATTCCTACAGGACCTGTTACTTTCATTGTTTTTTCAAAACCAGGTTTGAAGGAGAGTCATTAGTTCATTTACATATTAGAGCATGTATTTGTTGACTTGTTTTTTCTGTCTCCCTCACTAGAGCATAACAGGGGGAAGGATCATGTCTGTCTTGTTCTCTGCTGAATTCTCAGAGCCTGGAAGAGGGCATGGCACGGGATAGGCCCCCCAAAATATTTCTTTGGATTAATGGACGGATGGATGAATAAAGAACAAACAAACAGCCACAGTCCTAACAGAGTTCTAGAAGGTTACTGGGCCCAACCTTTGCCTTCATGGAGCTTACAGTTTCCTGCTAGAATCTCCTAGGTTCACCATACACAATCTGTGTCCTTTCTAGAGCACCATTTCTAGGACTGAAACTGTGTACCTAGAATCGGTTACAGAAGGGAAAGACAGTAAACAGAGCACAAGAGAACAAAGGCCCCCAAGCACTGACTACGGTTTTTTTTTTTTTCTCTCTCTCTCTTTTTTTAAATGTTTATTTATTTATTTATACTTTTCTTATTAGTCACCCATTTTATACACATCAGTGTATACATGTAAATCCCAATCTCTCAATTCATCATACCACCATCCCCACCCCCTGCCGCTTTCCCCCCTTGGTGTCCATACGTTTGTTCTCTACATGTGTGTCTCCATTTCTGCTCTGCAAACTGGTTCATCTTTACCATTTTTCTAGGTTCCAAATATATGTGTTAATATATGATATTTGTTCTTCTCTTTCTGACTTACTTCACTCTGTATGGCAGTCTCTAGATGCATCCACGTCTCTACAAATAACCCAATTTTCTTCCTTTTCATGGCTGAGTAATATTCCATTGTACATATGTACCATTTCCTCTTTAACCATTCGTCTGTTGATGGGCATTTAGGTTGCTTCCATGATCTGGCTATTGTAAATAGTACTGCAATGAACACTGGGGTGCATGTGGCTTTTTGAATTATGGTTTTCTCTGGGTATATGCCCAGTAGTGGGATTGCTGGGTCCTATGGTAATTCTATTTTTAGTTTTTTAAGGAACCTCCATACTGTTCTCCATAGTGGCTGTATCAATTTACATTCCCACCAACAGTGCAAGACGGTCCCCTTTTCTCCACACCGTCTCCAGCATTTGTTGTTTGTAGATTTTCTGATGATGCCCATTCTAACTGGTGTGAGGTGATACCTCATTGTAGTTTTGATTTGCATTTCTCTAATAATTAATGATGTTGAGCAGCTTTTCATGTGCTTCTTGGCCAGTGGTATATCTTCTTTGGAGAAATGTCTATTTAGGTTTTCTGCCCATTTTTGGATTAGGTTGTTTGTTTTTTTAATATTGAGCTGCATGAGCTGTTTATATATTTTGGAAATTAATCATTTGTCAGTTGCTTCCTTTGCAAATATTTTCTCCCATTCTGAGGGTTGTCTCTTCATCTTGTTTATGGTTTCCTTTGCTGTGCAAAAGCTTTGAAGTTTCATTAGGTCCCATTTGTTTATTTTGGTATTTATTTCCATTACTCTAGGAAGTGGATCAAAAAATATCTTGCTGTGATTTATGTCGAAGAGTGTTCTTCCTATGTTTTCCTCTAAGAATTTTATAGTGTCTGGTCTTACATTTAGGTCTCTAATCCATTTTGAGTTTATTTTTGTGTATGGCGTTAGGGAGTGTTCTAATTTCATTCTTTTACATGTAGCTGTCCAGTTTTCCCAGCACCACTTATTGAAGAGACTGTCTTTTCTCCACTGTATATCCTTGCCTCCTTTGTCATAGATTAGTTGACCATAGGTGCGTGGGTTTATCTCTGGGCTTTCTATCCAGTTCCATTGACCTATATTTCTGTTTTTGTGCCAGTACCATATTGTCTTGATTACTGTGGCTTTGTAGTATAGGCTGAACTTAGGGAGTCTGATTCCTCCATCTCCGTTTTTTCCCCTCAAGACTGATTTGGCTATTCGGGGTCTTTTGTGTCTCCACACAAATTTTAAGCTTTTTTGTTCCAGTTCTGTAAAAAATGCCATTGGTAATTTGATAGGGATTGCATTGAATCTGTAGATTGCTTTGGGTAGTATAGCCATTTTCACAATTTTGATTCTTCCAATCCAAGAACGTGGTATATCTCTCCATCTGTTGCTATCATCTTTAATTTCTTTCATCAGTGTCTTACAGTTTTCTGCATACAGGTCTTTGTCTCCCTAGGTAGGTTTATTCCTAGGTATTTTATTTTTTGGTTGCAGTGGTACATGGGAGTGTTTCCTTAATTTCTCTTTCAGATTTTTCATCATTAGTGTATAGGAATGCAAGAGATTTCTGTGCATTCATTTTGTGTCCTGCAACTTGACCAAGTTCACTGATTAGCTCTAGTAGTTTTCTGGTGCCATCTTTAGGATTCTCTCTGTATAGTATCCTGTCATCTGCAAACAGTGACAGTTTTACTTCTTCTTTTTCAATTTGGATTCCTTTTATTGCTTTTTCTTCACTGATTGCTGTGGCTAGGACTTCCAAAACTATGTTGAAGAATAGTAGTGAGAGTGGACATCCTTGTCTTGTTCCTGATCTTAGAGGAAATGCTTTCAGTTTTTCACCATTGAGAATGATGTTTGCTGTGGCTTTGTCATATATGGCCTTTACTATGGTGAAGTAGGTTCCCTCTATGCCCACTTTCTGGAGAGTTTTTATCATAAATCAGTGTTGAATTTTGTCAAAAGTGTTTTCTGCATCCATTGAGATGATCATATGGTTTTTCTTTTTCAATTTGTTAATATCGTGTATCACATTGATTGATTTGCATATATTGAAGAATCCTTGCCTCTCTGGGATAAATCCCACTTGATCATGGTGTATGATCCTTTTAATGTGTTGTTGGATTCTGTTTGCTAGTATTTTGTTGAAGATTTTTGCATCTATATTCATCAGTCATATTGGTCTGTAATTTTCTTTTTTTGTAGTATCTTTGTCTGGTTTTGGTATCAGGGTGATGGTGGCCTCAGAGAATGAGTTTGGGAGTGTTCCTTCCTCTGCAATTTTTTGGAAGAGTTTGAGAAGGATGGGTGTTAGCTCGTCTCTAAATGTTTGATAGAATTCACCTGTGAAGCCTTCTGGTCCTGGACTTCTGTTTGTTGGAAGATTTTTAATCACAGTTTCAATTCCATTACTTGTGATTGGTCTGTTCATATTTTCTATTTCTTCCTGGTTCAGTCTTGAAAGGTTATAACTTTCTAAGAATTTGTTCATGTCTTCTAGGTTGTCCATTTTATTGGCATAGAGTTGCTTGTAGTTGTCTCTTAGGATGCTTTGTATTTCTGCGGTGTCTGTTGTAACTTCTTTTTCCTTTCTAATTTTATTGATTTGAGTCCTCTCCCTCTTTTTCTTGATGAGTCTGGCTAATGGTTTATCAATTTTGTTTAACTTCTCAAAGAACCAGCTTTTAGTTTTATTGATCTTTGCTATTGTTTTCTTTGTTTCTATTTCATTTATCTCTGCTCTGATCTTTATGATTTCTTGCCTTCTGCTCACTTTGGGTTTTGTTTGTTCTTCTTTCTCTAGTTCCTTTAGGTGTAACGTTAGATTGTTTATTTGAGATTTTGCTTGTTTCTTGAGGTGGGCTTCTATAGCTATAAACTTCCCTCTAAATCTATGGGATGCTTTTGCTGCATCCCATAGGTTTTGGATCGTCGTGTTTTCATTGTCATTTGTCTCAAGGTATTTTTTGATTTCCTCTTTGATTTCTTCAGTGATGTCTTGGTTATTTAGTAACGTACTGTTTAGCCTCCGTGTGTTTGTGTTTTTTACAGGTTTTTCCCTGTAATTCATTTCTAATCTCATAGCGTTGTGGTCAGAAAAGATGCTTGATATGATTTTAATTTTCTTAAATTTCCTGAGGCTTGATTTTTGACCCAAGACGTGATCTATTCTGGAAAATGTTCCATGCGCACTTGAGAAGAAAGTGCAATCCGCTGTTTTTGGACAGAATGTCCTACAAATATCAATTAAATCTATCTGGTCTATTGTGTCATTTAAAGCTTGTGTTTCCTTATTAATTTTCTCTTTGGATGATCTGTCCATTGGTGTAAGTGAGGTGTTCAAGTCCCCCACTATTATTGTGTTACTGTTGATTTCCTCTTTTAGAGCTGTTAGCAGTTGCCTTATGTATTGAGGTGCTGCTATGCTGGGTGCATATATATTTATAATTGTTACATCTTCTTCTTGGATTGATCCCTTGATCATTACGTAGTGTCCTTCCTTGTCTCTTGTAACATTCTTTATTTTAAAGTGTATATTATCTGATATGAGTAATGCTACTCCAGCTTTCTTTGATTTCCATTTGCATGGAATATCTTTTTCCATCCCCTCACTTTCAGTCTGTATGTGTCCCTAGGTCTGAAGTGGGTCTTCTGTAGAAAGCATATATATGGGTCTTGTTTTTGTATCCATTCAGCAACCCTGTGTCTTTTGGTTGGAGCATTTAATCCATTCACGTTTAAGGTAATTATCGATATGTATGTTCCTATGACCATTTTCTTAATTGTTTTGGGTTTGTTTTTGTAGGTCCTTTTCTTCTCTTGTGTTTCCCACTTACAGAAGTTCCTTTAACATTTGTTGTAGAGCTGGTTTGGTGGTGCTCAATTCTCTTATCTTTTGCTTGTCTGTCAAGCTTTTGATTTCTCCATCGAATCTGAATGAGATCCTTGCTGGGTAGAGTAATCTTGGTTGTACGTTCTTCCCTTTCATCACTTTAAGTATATCATGCCACTCCCTTCTGGCTTGTAGACTTTCTGCTGAGAAATCAGCTGGTAACCTTCTGGGAGTTCCCTTGAATGTTATTTGTCATTTTTCCCTTGCTGCTGTCAATAATTTTTCTTTAATTTTTGCCAAGTTGATTACTATGTGTCTCGGTGTGTTTCTCCTTGGGTTTCTCCTGTATGGGACTCTCTGTGCTTCCTGGACTTGGGTGGCTATTTCCTTTCCGATGTTAGGGAAGTTTTTGACTATAATCTCTTCAATATCTTCTCGGGTCCTTTCTCTCTCTCTTCTCCTTCTGGGACCCGTATAATGTGAACGTTGTTGTGTTTAATGTTGTCCCCGAGGTCTCTTAAGCTGTCTTCATTTCTTTTCATTCTTTTTTCTTTATTCTGTTCCGCAGCAGTGAATTCCACCATTCTGTATTCCAGGTCACTTATCTGTTCTTTTGCCCCAGTTATTCTATTGATTCCTTCTAGTGTATTTTTTTTTCAGTTATTGTATTCTTCATCTCTGTTTGTTTGTTCTTGAATTCTTCTAGATCTTTGTTAAACGTTTCTTGCATCTTCTGGATCTTTGCCTCCATTCTTTTTCTGAGGTCCAGGATCATCTTCACTATCATTATTCTGAATTCTTTTTCTGGAATATTGCCTCTCTCCATTTCATTTAGTTGTTTTTCTGGGGTTTTATCTTGTTCCTTCATCTGTTACATAGCCCTCTGCCTTTTCATCTTCGCTGTTTTTCTGTGGATATGGTTTTTGTTCCACAGGCTGCAGGATTGTAGTTCTTCTTGCTGCTGCTGTCTGCCCTCTGGTGGATGAGGCTATCTAAGAGGCTTGTGGAAGTTTCCTGATGGGAGGGACTGGTGCTGGGTAGAGCTGGCTCTTGCAATGGTGGGCAGAGCTCAGTAAAACTTTAATCTGCTTGTCTGCTGATGGGTGGGTTGGTTTCCCTCCCTGTTAGTTGTTTGGCCTGAGGTGACCCAACACTGGAGCCTACCCAGGCTCTTTGGTGGGGTTAATGGCATACTCTGGGAGGGCTCATGCCAAGGAATACTTCCCAGAACTTCTGCTGCCAGTGTCCTTGTCCCTTGGTGAGCCACAGCTGCCCCCCGCCTCTGCAGGAGACCCTCCAACACTAGCAGGTAGGTCTGGTTCAGTCTCCTATGGGGGTCACTGCTCCTTCCCCTGCGTCCCAATGCACACACTACTTTGTGTGTGCCCTCCAAGAGTGGAATCTCTCTTTCCCCCAGTCCTGCCAAAGTCCTGCAATCAAATCCCACTAGCCTTCAAAGTCTGAGTCTCTAGGAATTCCTCCTCCCATTGCCAGACCCCCAGGTTGGGAAGCCCGATGTTGAGCTCAGAACCTTCACTCCAGTGGGTGGACTTCTGTGGTATAAGTGTTCTCCAGTTTGTGAGTCACCCACCCACCAGTTATGGGATTTGATTTTATTGGGATTGCGCCCCTCATACTGTCTCTTTGCGCCTTCTCCTTTGTCTTTGCATGTGGGGTATCTTTTTGGTGAGCTCCAGTGTCTTCCTGTCGATGATTGTTCAGCAGTTAGTTGTGATTCCAGTGTTCTCGAAAGAGGGAGTGAGAACATGTCCTTCTACTCCGCCATGTTGAACCAAATCTGACTACGGTTTTAAGCAGAATTATGCACTGAGGCCAAAATTCATCAATGACCAATTGCTTTTTTATCAACTTTGTTGAGATATAATTTATGAACAAGATCAGTGGCCAATTTTAAAGTAGTTCTTTAAAACTTAAAATTTTTTTTTTTTTTTTTTTTTTGGATTTAGTTTCAGGAGGAAGGAAGTTGACTGGTAAATCCAAACATTCTGGGTGGAGAATTTTTGGTGAAATTCCCTATAAATGAACCAGCAGCTGCCTTCAGGGTTTGATAAAGGCCTCAGTGTTTGGAACACTGTGGGGTTCCTTCTCCCCATCTCCAGCTCTTTCTGGCTGGGTCCGGGTGGGTGTGAGAAGTGGTCACTGAAGCGACAGGAGTTGGGTGGAAATGCAAAGTGGGTGTGAAAGCATGAGGTGTACAAGGTGGCAGAGCTGAGCCCAAATCACATCACTGCCTCTCACTTGCTGTGCAAGCTGTAACAAGCTCCTGGGCATCTCTGAGCGTGCCTCAGTCTCCTCATCTGTAGAATGGCATCTGCCAGAAGACTGAGGTTTAAATAGCTAATGAGGGGACTTCCCTCATGGTGCAGTGGTTAAGAATCTGCCTGCCAATGCAGGGGACACGAGTTCGAGCCCCGGTCCAGGAAGATCCCACATGCTGTGGAGAAACTATGCCCGTGGGCCACAACTACTGAGCCTGCACTCTAGAGTCCGCGAGCCACAGCTACTGAAGCCCTCATGCTGCAACTACCGAAGCCCACGTGCCTAGAGCCCATGCTCTGCAGCAAGAGAAGCCACTGAAATGAGAAGCCCACGCACCGCAGTGAAGAGTAGCCCCTACTCACTGCAACTAGAGAAAGCCCGTGCACAGCAACGAAGACCCAATGCAGCCATAAATAAATACATTAAATAAGTAAATAAATAAATAAATAAGCTAATGCACCCAAAGCACCTGCACCGGGGCCTGAACATGGTAGGCACTTAATCAAATCTAATATTGTTCTTACAAGGCTAGAAACTTGCCAACCCTCCACTCCCTGGATCTGCACTCTTCACCATGCTGTGCTCACTGCCCATTTCTAACTACCCGGGTGGCTCCCCCCAGGCTCTACCTGAGAGCTGTCACCCTGTGTTGTGACCCCAAGGCCCCGACCCACTTGTCTCTGAGCCCTACCTGGTTTTTCAAGCTCTGGATCTCTCTCTGTTGGGCATCGTCCTCTTCATGCAGAACCTGAAACTTGGGCGGGATCACCCTCTCCTTCTGCCTGGAGGTGGCTGTTTCCAACAGCTTCTGCCTCAGGTTGGCCACTTGGTTCTGCAGGCTTGCTATCACGGTGTCTTTGTATTTAGATTCAAGTTCAAAATCGGAGAGACGGCTGACTTCTTTTCCCAGCAGCAGAATTATTTCATCCTGGGTGGAGGACAGATGGGAAATTTACTAGGTGTGGGTCTGGATGTAAGGCTGAGCCCATTTAAAGAAAGACAGGAAAAATATGGTATCATTCTTTGGGAAGGTGAGGGCAGGCAGGGAGGGAAAAAGCAGACTTTCAAGGCTATCTCTGTCACTTCGAAAATCTCATAGAGACAAGAATTGGGTTAAAATGAGGTAATTGTATATAGACTCCTGTAATGGATGTCTGTACCTCACAGGTACGGAAACTTTCCTTTCCCCGAGAATTAGACTTTCATATTAAGAACAACCATCCCACTTGGGAACATTTGTTGCTAGAAAGTTTACTTAGAATGATTTCATTTATAATATAGAGCCTAGCACACTGGGGACCTAGGAAAGGTACTTAGGAAAACAACATTCTGTATGACCACTTTCTGCCTATAATGAGGGTTATTTGTTTTAACTTAAAACATTCTTAACTGTTTGTTTTCCCTTTCCTCTCTTCTAATATTTCCTGCCTCTTTTGGCTATTCATGTATGAATTTTTTCCAGGTAACTCAATCAGGAAAGTAAATGAGACAGGAATAGTGATTTATTTGCATGGGCTCATGTAAACTTTCGGCTGGAAAAACAAAATTGCTGGTAGACTGTACCCACAGGTATAATTAACCCTGTCCTCCATCTCTCCAGTGAAAAAGCTCTGCAGCCAAAGAATTGGTTAGGTTTTCCAAAAAAGGAAAAAAAAATTCCCCCAAACTTCTCACCAGACGTTATCAATAAAATGTCAGAAAAACTGAAGAAGAAGAAGAAGAAGAAAAAATTCCCCAGAGGCCTTTTCCAAAGCAGTCACGGGAGGAGGTAAACGGGCAATTTCTGGGCCAGCTCATTCCCAGGAGAGCCGTCCAGTCAGCCTCACGACCTGCTAGCTCCGTGACCTGGGGCAGGACAGGGTCTCGCTCATGAGAAAGCCTGTCTGACATTGCCAGCTGCTGCCAGGGGCCTTCCTTTGGGTCCTTGTGAAAGTTGGTGGCAAAACTTCAAGAGAGAGCATCAGACATATTCCCTACTCCTGGGCAGTTTCCCCTGTTTCACCCTGTTATGATCAGCCAGGTGCTTATTCATTTTTCATGCAACAAACATTCATCGGGCAGCAACTAAGTGCCAGGCCCCGTGCCAGTGCTGGAATATAAGAAGTTTGCAGAGGGCAGTGGACAGCTGTGGGTTCTGCTTTCCTGGTGAGGGTCCCCTTGCCCTTCTGGAGGGAGCATTCCTCCTTCCATGGGGTCTGGGTAGGATTGTCAGTCATGTGCCCTGCTCCTTCTTGTCCCGCCTCCCCATGTGCATGTGGCCCAAGCTGGTCAATCAGAGATTTCACACATCGATTACAGAGGGAGAGGATCTTGCCTTCTTTTGGATCATAAACTTTAAATATGTAGGCTTGTTTGCCTGAGTTTGTCTTTTCTGACACACAAAGCCAGCCTTATGTAGAAAGCCAGACTCTGAGGGAAACAGAGGGGAGAGGTTGGTAGTGGGGAAGTGTTCTGATGACATTATTCAAGCTCCTGGATCTAGCCATACCTGAAGCTAGTGGCCCTTTAAATTTTCCAATAAGTTGAGCTAATCGATGCTCCCCCTCAAGCTAATTTGTTTATTGTCACTTGAAGGAGTCCTGGCAAGTCAGGGTATAAACAACTTATAAAGAGAAAGAATTCTTTCTATTATAAATAGAAAAAATGATAAATGGCTTATAAACATTTTCTATAAATAGAAAAAATTATAGTGGTTGCACGATATTTCCGAGTTAAAATTGAGGCAGGTTGAAAAATGGCAACAAATACTTTGCAGTTTTGCCATCCAGTCTATTTCCCCACCCTCTAGTCTGGGCTGGCCCCGTGACTTGCTTTAACCAATGGAATGGAGTGGAAGTGATGCTGCATGATCTCCAGGCAAGTTCTTACAGGCTGTGCAGCTTCTGCTCTGGCCCCCTGGGAACCCCGAGACCACCGTGCTGTGATGAAAAACCACATGCACAAAGGGGCGCACCAGTCCAGGCGTCCTGGCTGAGGCCCTAGATGTGGGAAGGAGGCCAATGGAGACCGACCACCAAACTGGCCAAGCCAGCGGCTGACTGAGGCCGCATGAGTGAGGCCAGAGGACGCGAGCAAAGGAACCTTCTAGGTCAACCCATAGATTCTGGGGAATAATGAATTGCTGTTGGAAGCCGCTAAGTTTTGGGATGGCTTGTTACACAGCGATAAATACAGAATCTGAGTGTGGCTTCTCGCCTTTCTGCAACATTTTTCAGAGTCTGGTCCCAGGATGCCTGGTTGGAACCCCCTGCCTCCTGAAGGTTTGAATTTCCGTGTCTGACAAGAACCCCAGGTAGGTCTGCTCCTCACAAACTCTGAGAATTGCTGCAGGAGCAGGCCCTGGCCCTGAAGGAAAGCGAGATATTATAGACTGCTTCTTTTAGAGTAACTTTCGAGTCGTGTCTGAGTGGGGAGAAATTGACCTGGGCCCTTCCCAGGATGGCTTGAATCCACCTGTTCTGCTCGCATACCTGCTTTAAACCTCTCTGGTTCTTTAACGAGTCTCTTGGCCCAGGCCTCCCTGACTTCAGGGCTCAATTCCTCCTGCTAGGAACGTGTTTTTGCGTCACTGTCCCATCACTGAAGGTTGACCAAGTGATTACTGTGTGGGAGTTAGAAGTACCCGCTGAGAAGCTAACCAGACCTCGCTTTGAATCCTAACACTGCTCCTTGCATTGGGCAGCCGTGAACACATCACTGAACCTCTCTGAGCTTCAGTTTCCTCATCTGCAAAGTGAGGGTGATAAAATCTATTTTGAAGATGGTGAAGATTAACGAGCTAATAAATGTCAAGTGCACAGGACATGGCCCAGCACACAGTAGGTGCTCAGTACCTTGTAGTTGTAGATGTTATTTGGGATAAAATGAGCAGTGGCCAAACCTGGCTGAATGTCTTGGGAGGAAGAGGTGGTTTCTTGGAAGTAGGAAAAAGGGACGGTCCTTGAGACACAGAGAACAAGAGGCAGTGGCAATCTCTCCATGGTCCCTCTTGCTGCTGTAGCTCTGTGCTTCCCCGAGACCCCTCACCTTATCATACTGGGCCAGGTCCTGGTCCACAAAAATTTCTCTGTAGGGCTCTGCCCCAGGAATTTCCTCGGCCACTGATTGTTCCGACAGTTCCGCCGCGTTGGTCCACACTAACACACAAGATCAACAGAGAATGCAGAGGAGACTGTGAGTTTCCCCAAAGTCTTAAAGAATATTTTCAGATTAACCTTCACATTCATGAGACTTATGCACTGAAAGCATTACAGGAGGACAGGAAAGGGTAAGAGCTGCCTCATTTCTCTTCCCCAGCATTAACTGCACTGATGCACTGTGGTGTGTCTCTTTCCAGACATTTTTCTATGCCGCATAAGAGCTGATGACCTTGGGCAAGTCATTTGCTCTCTCTAAGCCTTCGTTTCCACATCCATAATTTAGGATCACTGATAGTCTCTGCTATAAAGGGCTATCTGGAGATTAAATAGAATAATGATATAGAGCAGGGGTTGGCAAACTATGGCCCTGCGGCCAAATCTGGCCTTCTGCCTATTTTTGTAAATAAAGTTTTATTGCAACACAGCCACAGTGATTCATTTACATATTCTTTATGGCTGCTTCCCAGCTACAAAGGCAGAGCTGAGTAGTTGCAGCACAGACCATGTGACCCACAAATCCTAAAGTATTTACTATCTGGCTCTTTACAGGAAAAGTTTGCTGACCCCTCATGTAGATCATTTAGCACTAAACATTAGCTATATATTTTTTATTGCAGTCATATCTTTTCAAAAAACAAAAATGCATTTACATGTCAGAGATTCTTATCCAGCTTACTTTTCAGCTAACAATATGAAAAACATCTTCCCATGTCAGTATTTGAAGCTGTACTGGGTCCTTTTCAAGGGTAGCATTGTGGTCCATTGTCCAAGTGTGCCAAACGTGTTTAACTAGGATCCACTTGATAGACATTTAAGCTTTCCTAATTTTTTTCTTATTTACCCCAATATTACAAGGCCTGTTTATATGACTTTCGGGGAATATGGCATTGTGTTTGGGGGCCCCACTCTGTATCACATCAGACATCTCGCAATTCACTCACATCAACACTGAATGGTGTAGAAACCATTTTCTTGGTGTAGAAACGTTTGTAAAGATTTCTATAATTCTACTTGTGAAACCACTTGGGCCCAAGCAGCGTATTTTAAATTTCCAAGTGACTATGGTTTCTGGACAGTCACTGCACATTCTTATCTTCCTGTGAAGTGAGAAGCTGAACAAATTGTTTTCAGTGGTGATGAAACTTTAATGAGTATTAACATTAATGATGAATGAAGCACGCACTATCATGTTTGTGGACATTCATCATTTATTCATTTTGCTTCTGCCTTTTTTATTTATGCATTTTAGAATCAAAGATTCCTGCCCCCCAGCCAGGTCTCAAACCTCTTTGTGGACCCCAGAACCTCTAGTGGACATAGCTGATGGCCTGTGGTGCCCGGAGAATGCACAGCCTTGCGTGTTGAATGAGCAGCCCTGGCCACAGTGTTTCCTGGGGCACGAGGAACAGAAGGGCCTGGAACTTCAGCAGCTGCCCATTTTCTCTCCCTCCACCTCCCCAGCTAGGTCCATGATTAGAAAACTTTTATTTGAAGCTCACTGCCCCCATCTGACTCTCTTGGATCCTGAGCAGCTAAGTCCTAACTGACTATAGCAGCAGTGCCTGATAGAGAAATAAAGGGAGCTACAGAATGCAATTTTCAATTTTCTAGTAGTCACGTTAAAAAGGTAAAAAGGAGAGAGGAATTTTTAATGATCAATTTGATTTAACCCAATACATTAAAAAAACATCATTTCAACACGTAATCGACAAAAAATATGGAGATATTTTATATTCTTTTTCTTCGAGGCATGAAGCCTTTGAAATCTGGGGTTTATTTTACACTGATTGTGTATCTCAATTTGGAAACTGAGTTTTCAGGAGGAAGATTTCATCTGTTTTCAGATTCCTCAAGGAATCGGCTCCCACTGGAGGAAGGTACTGCCTGGCCTGTGTCCCCAGGGAGGGCCACGGGGTCTGACCCTAAATGGGCCCCTGTCCAGTCTCAGCTTAGAGTTCTGGCATCTGATGCCATCTCTAGGGGTGACTCTGGCTGCCTCTGCAACCCTGTCGTGGCTGTCTTGAGGGACCCTTCCCCGCAAGATGATGGCCGGAGGGGGGACTTCATAAAACTTACAGAACAGGCTGATCGACGGGGTCCCTTTATTAGGGAAGGTGTGTTTACCGAAAGTCTTTGTGGGGCTAGAATTTGCTCTGAGACTCGCTTTCCTTACACCCAGGCAGGGAGGTGCTGGAGCAGTTACCCCTCACCTGCCCCAAACTTCTTTACCGGCTACTGTTATTTATCAGAAAGAACCTAAGGGCCATGTATGACCAAACCGGCTTAACTCTAGCTGCCGGATCCTTCGGAGGTCCCAGTGGGGAGAAGCCCCAGGGAGGGTCGGGAGGGCTGGGGCGGTGGGAAGGCGGATATGGGGACGCAGTCACTTTAAGAATTTTCGGGCATGAGCTGTTGGCCAAAGGGCAGGGAAGTTACTTTAATATTTTAACAACCCCCAGCTGTCCTGGTGCGCTCCAATGATCACCAGTCTGCAGCAGGGGCAGTATGTGTGCACCTTAACTGTGTCTTTCAGACATTGTGAGTTGTAAATAAAAGTTAAATAACAATCATGGTTAGGTAATAACTTAATTTTTAAATTTTAATATTTAAAATTTAAATATTAAATTATTAAAATATTAAAATTTAAATATTAAAATATTAAATATTTTAATATTTACTGAATGTTCGCTATGCACCTGGCGCTGTGCTCAGCACTTACACGCAGGATACGATTTCGTCTTCATAACAACCCAGTGAGATAGGCATTATTATTCCCATCTCCATTTTATACGTGAGAGATATGAGGCACAGAGACGGCAAGTCACCTGCTCAAGGACACACAGCTGGTAAGTGGTAGAGTCAAGGGATGAACCTAAGTTTGTTGGATTCAGAGCCTATGCTTTTAACCACTATGTAGTCAATGTATTGAAGTGGGAAGATGTTTATGACATATTATTGAATTTTAAAAATCAGGTAGGGAATTCCTTGGCAGTCCAGTGATTAGGATTCTGTGCTTCCACTGCAGGGGGCACAGGTTCCATCCCTGGCTGGGGAACAAAGATCCTGCAAGCTGAGCGGCACGGCCAAAAAAAGAAAAAAAAAGGTTACCTATGTTAGGTTCATATGATCCCATTATTGGAATATATATATATATATATATGAATCAAGATGCTATTTTAATAAGTCACTCCACATATTTTCTTTTCTCAGTAATTCTTCCCCACCTCCCATGAGCTCTTGCCATTAAGATTTGGCCTTGGAGCTGACGTTTTATTGCCTTGTGGTAAAGGAAGGATGAGTATTAACTAGAACAGGGTGAGTTTTCCCCCAGGCAAAATGACGTTCTGACTTTTGACAACGTCTGGAGACATTTTTGAGAACCACAGTTAGGGGGGGTGGTGGTGGTGTTGCTACTGGTATCTCTGGTGGGTAGGAGTCAGGGATGCTGCTAAACACTCTACAGTGGACAGGACAGATCCTTCAACAAGGAGTTATGCGACCCACCTGTCACTGTGCCAAGATTGAGAAACCCTGACCTGATCTGCAGTAAATAAATCCTTGGCTTTGGGTTTTCAAATAGAATTTTTCAAGTCTAAAGCAAGGTGACAGTCTAACAGTAAACCAATTTAATTGGAAGAGCCCAGCTTTGCTAAGAGAGGAAAGAGCTTTCTCGGAACCCTTAAAAAGAGGTGTTTTCTGTCAAGAGACAGCATGGAGGACTGGAGCACAGAGTTTTCTCTGAAGCGTGGAGTAGAGAGGCCCAGACACAAAGGAACTCCCCATGACACGGGAAGATGAAAGTCCTTTTCTGAGGATGGGGAGTGTGTCAGGGGAACGAGGGTAAACGTTTGGAAACATGAGACCTGGCTGAGAGGCTGAGGAGATAGAGCCCAGGTAGATGTGAGGGACTCTAAGCCATACGACTCTTCCTTCATTTCTCCAGGGGGGATGCAAGTCCTTTAGAGAAGCCCCAAGTTCAACATGGCACTGGAGAAACCGGTGATTACAGTGGAAAAATTTAAATGGCGGAGTGAAAAAAAGAAAAGAAACAGCCCATGTGACATGTGTCCAAAGGACGCATTAAAAAAACCCCACAAAACCCTGTATATATGTTCATAAAACAGAACATGATCCATACAACAAAATGAATGAATCTCAGAAATACTATGCTGAGTGAAAGAAGCCTTCCACAAAGGAACGTGTACTACATGGTTCTGTGTACTTGAGATTCTAGAACAGGAATATCTAATCCATGGCTGGAAAAGAGTTCAGAAGAGTGGGTGCCTCTGGGGCCTGGGGCTGGGAATTGACTGGGGAGGGACATGAGGGAACTTTCTGGGGTGATGGTAATGTTCTATATCTTGATAGGAGTTTGGGTTACATAGGTGTACACGACCGTCAAAACTCAGTGAGCACACTCAAGATCTACACCTTTCATGGTGTGGTAGCCAGTCTCCAAGATGGCCCCACTGATTCTTGTCTCCTGGTATTCAGACCCTTGCATCATCCTCTCCAATACTGGATGGACTTTAAATTAGTTAGCTGGGGCTGCCATAACAAAACACCACAGGAGGTCTTAACAAAAGAAATTCATTTTCTCACAGTTCTGGAGGCTGGAAGTCCAAGATCAAGGTGTGGGCAGGGTTAGGCCTCTCTCCTTGGCTTGCAGACGGCCACCTTCCTGCTGTGTCCTCACATGCCCTTTTCTCTGTGCACGTGCATCCCTGGCGTCTCTCTCTCTCTTCTTACAAGGACACCAGCCCTTGGATTAGGGCCCACCCAATCATCTCATTTGAACTTACTCATCTATTTCAATACACTATCTCCAAATATGGTCACATTCTGCGATATTGGGATTGAGGCCTCAGCATATGCATTTTGGGGGAATGCAATTCAGTCTGTAACAAAGCTTCTCTATGTAACCAAGGATATTGCAGAAATGACACAGTTTGATTCCTGAGGTTAGATCCTAAAAGACATTGCAGCTTCTGCCTCACTCTCTAGGACCACTTGTCTGGAGGAGCTGGCAGCTTGAGGATACTGAAGCAACATATGGAGAGGTCCGCTTAGTGAAGAACTGAGGCCTCTTACCAAAAGCCATGGGAGTGACCCATCCTAGAGGTGGGTCCTCCAGCCCCAGACAAGCCTCCAGAGGACCACAGCCCAGCCACCACCATTACTGCCACCTCATGGACAAGCCTGAGCAAGAATCCCCCAGCTAAGCCATTCCCAACTTCCTGACTCAGAGAAGCTATGAGATAATAAATGTTTACTGTTGTTTTAGGCCATTACATCCTGCAGTAATTTGTTATGCAACAATAAGTAGCAAATACAGGTTTGGGCACCAGGAGTGGTGGAAAATTTAACAAAAACCCTAAAATGTGGAGTGGTTTGGGATGGAACAGTGGCCAGAAGCTGGAGGACTTTGGCCAAGACTCTTTGAGAAAGCCTGAAGAGTCTTAGTAGAAGCCCGATGGCCTTTGAGGAGGCCGTGAGGGAAGGGTTCCAGGAAAGTGAGGAAAATGTTACTGGGGTTAAGGGATCCTTGTCAGGTGGTGGCAGAAGGTTTCCTAACACGTTGCCTGTGGTCATGAGGAAGGTAGAAAATGTTTGTGATGAGGCTGAGTGGTCAAGCTAAAGAGAGTCCCAGACAGAGTCTTGGAAGGTGCTGCCTGGTTACTTCTTGCTACTTATAGTGAAATGTGAGGGGGAGAGACAGTTAAAGGAAGGGCTGTTAAACCAGGGCAATGCTCTGGGCTTGAAAATTCCCTGCCTCTCCAGGTGGCAAATGAAATGTAAGAAACAGGTTCTGGGCAAAGATCAAATCAAGGGCACTCTCAAGAAATCACAGTCTAGAGAAGAAGCTGAGGGTGTGGTTTTAAAATCCTTTGTTAAGAATACAGGTCCAGGGCAGTGTCCAAGACAACCCTTCGATCCAAGAACTGGGCTTCTAAGAAGCTTCTGTCCTTTGTCAGTCTTTGCAGAAGCCCATGGTGGAAGGGCTTGTGACAAAAAAATCTGTGGGCGTGGTTTTTGCCTGATAGGATGAACCCCAATAAGAAGCACTGCCAACTCAGACTGACAGAGACCCACAAAAGTCAAAGAAGCATCTGGACCCCCAAGCTTCTACAGGCAGGAAGCAGGCTATAAAACTATGCAGCCACATCCATGGGACACCTTTCATAGGAAAGGGAGGACGACTCAGAAGGCGGAACTCACGGACCAGGGGCAGAGCCAAGAGCCCTGGAAAGTCATTTCTGGGCAAGAGTTGGACTGAAGCCCAGTCAAGGAACTGCCGATATTTTCCCAGCTGGACTTCAGAACTGCTTTGGGCCAGGGACTCCTGTGTGTTTCCTGTTTTTCTTCTTTTGGAACAAGAGGAGTGTATGTAGCAGTGATGCTATGTCTGTCCCACCAATATGTGCTGGGTGTGTGAGGGACAGACCCTTTGTTCAGAGGTCTTCAGATTTCTGGAAGTAGTACTTGATGAGCTGAACGTAACGTACTACACCCATGAGCCCTATCTGTACCTGGACTTGATTTAGACGAGATTCTGGAATTTGAGCCGATGCTGTTACTGGGGTGAGATTTTGGGGGGCCTCGGGAGAGAGGAGGAGGAGTGTGAATCATTGAGGACCCGAGGGCAGGCTGTGGTAGCCAGCCTCCAAGATGACTGCTGATAATCCCCGCCTCCTGGTCTTCAGGCCTGTCTGTAGTCTTCTCCCACACTGGAGGGTGACGCCCTGTGTAACCAGCAGGATATTGCAGCAATGACAGAGCATGACTTCTGAGGCTTAGTCACAAGAGATGTTGCCATTTCCATCTTGTCCTCCAGGATCACTTGCTCAGGAGGAGCAGCTGCCTTGTCATGAGAACGCTCGAGCCACTCTCTGGGGAGGTCCATGTGGTGAGGAACCGGGGCCCCCTGCTGACAGCCATGTGAGCACGCCGTCTTGGAAGTGGATCCTCCGGCCCAGGTCAAGCCTTCAGATGACTGCAGCCTTACGAGGGACCCTGAGCCACAGCCGTCCTGCTAAGCTGCTGCCAAATTCCTGACCCACAGAAACCATATAGATGATAACACATGTTTGATTTTTGCTTTAGGCTGCTACGTTTGGGGAGAATTCGTTATGCAATCATGATAACTAATACACATTGTGTGTTCATTTTACATGAAGGAGACAAAAATGTTGAATTCTAGTTAATGGTATATGTGCTAAAGCATTTAGGGGGAGGACTACAGATGTGTGCTATTTATTTTGAAATGCATCCAAAAAATAAGATGGATTAATGCAGGACAAGAAGGATGGGTAGACAGAAATGTAATAAAGAGTACAGCAAAGTGTTAGCGGTAGAATTAGGAGGAGAGGTGTCCCTGTAAAATTCTTTTTGCTTTGCTGTAGGTTTGAAAGTTTTCACATTAAAATGCTGGGGGGAAACGGCTGAGTAATTTCTTAACTTGTGTTGTAGGTACATGAGCATTCCTTAGATGATGATGATGATGATGTAAACTGCAGAGATACCTTTCATTTGCTCCTTAGTCTGTATATTTCAGAATAATAACTATTATTTGAATGGCTGAGGGAAGTGAATAGGTGAGTGGTCCTGAGTGAGACCAGGGAAGGGTGTGGAGGCATCGAGAGACCTGGGGACTCAGAGGGGTCTGGGGCTGGGACGCAGAAAACAGAGAATGGGACCTTCACACCAGTGGCCACAGAAGAAACCTGGGAATCATGCCAGGGACTAAGTTGAGCCAGCTACACTGCCAGTAAGGCTGACAAGGCCAAGAGGATGGTGACAGACAGGAAGTCTCCTCCCCAAATGCCATGAGGCCTTCTCGGGGGGAGGGGGGGAGAAGGAAACCCTGATGGCTGCGTGTCCCCAAAGTGACCAGGCTGTGAGTGACAGTCACTGAGATAACCAGCCTTAAATTTGACTGAAAAGCGTTAGATTAGATTAGATTGAATACATAACCTCTGGAGAAGTAATTTTGTCCATAAGCCTCAGTCTCCTCTTACCTGTAAAATGGTAATAAAATATTTAAAAACCTCTTAAGGCAAGAGGGATTTCAGTTACCAATATGTCTGTACATCTGAGTCGAAGTATATAAATTTAGATTCTGATACACATTCATATATATTCATATATATGTACAAACACACACACACACACACACACACACACACACACACTCACCACAGAGGTACTGACGTGTGCAGATGGGCAGAGCACAGTCTTGGAGGAGTTTGTACCAAAAAGTCAACAGGGAGAATTCTGGTGATAAGGGTGACAGCTTATCTTTTACTGTTTTCTAACTTTCTGCTTATCCCAATTTTTTCACATTTGATTATGTTCTACTTCAGAACCAGAGAACATAAGCAAAAGCCAGAGAAAGACAAATATCATACCATATTGCTTATATGTGGAATCTAAAAAAAGGTACAAATGAACTTATCTACAAAACAGAGATAGAGTTACAGATGTAGAAAATAAACTTATGGTTACCGGGAATAAGAGGGGGGAGGGATAAATTGGAAGAGAGGGATTGACATACACAATACTATACATAAAGGAGATAACTAAGAAGGACCTACTGGATAGCACAGGGAACTCTCCTCAACACTCTGTAATGGTCTATATGGGAAAAGAATCTAAAAAAGAGTGGATACATGTATATGTTGAACAGATTCAGTGTGCTGCATACCTGAAACTAACACAACACTGTAAATCAACTGCACCTCAATAAAAATTTAAAAAAAAAGGGGAAAGCAGAAACTGAGACCCATCCTCCTAGCAAAAGCCCCTCCCCTAAGCCGCCAAGGAAGCACCCATGAGTACCTTGCCTGATGATGGGAACGCTGTGGGCGGCTCTGTCCACCTCGAAGGAGAACATCTTCTTGCTGGCACTCATGGGCTGCCTGTGGGAGGCTGGTGGGACCATGGGGGGCTCGGGGGACCCCTGCGACCAGCTCCTCTGCACTGGCGCTGGCCAGATGCCCGGGTAGAAGGGGGTCTGTGGTGGTGAGGGTGACTGGTTCAGTTGCTGGGTGGCCCAAGGTGGCTGTGGCCTTGGCCAAGGTGCTGGGCCCCTCACCCATGGGAAGGAGACCTGCAGGGGCAGACAAGAGGGTCAGGGGAGGTTACGAGCAGCTGGGGTGGTCTTCACCTTTCTGTCCCGGCGACATAATTGCTGCCCTAGATTTCGGCGTATAAGTCACTTCTCCCAGGAAGCCCTCCCAGACTCTCCCCAAATTTGGGATGGTGGTCCCCACCATGGGTCACCTTGCACACTATCGCACCACCATTTATTGGGTGCAGACTTCGTGCCAGGCACCCAGTCAAGAGATTCACATGCATTACCTCATTTAATACCCCTGATGCTTTGTGACGAGCCCGAGGCTGAGCAAGACCTAGTGACTTTCCCAGGATCACAGATTTGGCAGTGAGCGTCTGAGCTGGTACAACGCCACCTCTGAGCTCTGAGAGGCTGACAGCTTTTTTTCTACCTTGCTCAGCACCGTATCCTCAGCTCCTAGAATAAACCCTTGGCACATACACAGTAGGTCCTTAAATACTGGTTGAAAGAATGAATGAACACATCTCCGAGATTCAAGCCCAGCTCTCCAGGACACACACATCCACACTGTGTCTCCCTGGCACTCCCATTCCACTTGTTCCCCGAAGCCGAGAGCTCTGGGGTGGCAGGCACCCCAACTGGCTCGAAACCCAGCTGGCTCATTAGCCTGTGATCCTCAACATCTGCCACATCTGATTCTTGCCAGACGCTCCATAAATATCTATCGAGAGAACCTTTTTTCATCTGACCCGGCGGAAGATGTCTGTATCTACTTTCATTAGAGAGCACATCAAAATCCATCTACACCGGGAGAAGCAAATGCTGAGAGGTGCTGACACCTGGCTTTGTCTTGGTTAATGCTGTTGTGGCCGTCCCTCCCCGAGCCTAGTGGTTAAACCGTGACATCGTGAATGCTACCATTTATTGTAATTACTCACCGATTTCTCTCGATAGCCCTGAAGGGGAGGAGCTCTCCTTATTCCTAGCTTACAAATGAGGCTTGGAGAGGTTAAGGACTTCACCAAGCTCAGGTGGTGGTGGAGAGGGTGGTGGGACTGGGGTTCTGGAAAGCCCTTTCCCTCTCTGTCTCTCTCTCCCTTTTCCGCCCCAACCCCACCCCCAGTCGCTTGGCAGAAAAAAACACACTTTTCAAGGAAGAAGCTAAGTTCAAAGGTTTGCCGCCTGTGGCGGTCACGTTTCTCTTTCTGCAGACTGCAGACACATAATGAGAAACAGGACAGAATGCTTCCGAAATAGGAGCACTGGCAGACAGAACTTCCTATAGCTCCAGCTGGATTGTATTCAAGAGGAAGGTTCTCCACTCACTCAGGTTCCCAAACCAGTCTTTTAGCTACAGTCTTTCCCAGCCAAGTCAAGAATCCGATGAATTCCCCTGAAGACTTTTTTGGAGTCAGAGAGAACACTGTTCGGGAAAATCAAACTCCAATTGCCTGGCGACACCTGGCCCAGCATTTATGATGACACTGGCCCCGTTGAAACCTGTTTTAGGAACGGACTTGGCAGTGTTCCAGAACTCTGTTACCTTATGTGAAGATTCGAATTTCTCTCCACGGTGGGCACCTCGGTCTCCACCTAAGCTTTCTTCCTTTCTCTCCTTTTAGAAGCTGAGGTGTCCTGCTTCTGCCTTGCACTCACTTCTCCATCCATCCTATCCCTTCCCGTCCTCTCCTCTGGGGCTGTCTTGCCTCAATCATTCCTACAACCTTTCCTCATCGATTTAATAAAGATTTATCGAATGAAAGGGCTGAAGGTGGGAAGGGGGAAATTTGAATATGTTTTACCCCCGCCTGATAGAAGACAAATCGAGAGACCACGGGTAGTGTGGAGGAATTCCCTTTTGTGCTGGGATGCTCAGGTAGATGTGCCTCACTGCCCACTAACTGCCAGGGTGCTAAAGGGAGTGCTCATATCTCATGCCTCAAGTGGTTCACTGCCGTAGTGGACAGGCCGCAACCCACCTGGCTCTTCTGGAAATTCCAGGAATCTCCCTCCCAATCTGTCGGCCCATTGCTGTGGGTGGGGCTAAGCAATCAACCAATCACACTCCCTGGACATACTGATTGGTTCAGTGGTGGGGCAAGTGATCCAATCAGAGCCAAGGAGAACCAAGAAGACTTGGCTGGACACCAGGATCTGGAGTGACCTGGTGGGACTTCACAATGCAGCCAGCATGAGGGAGTGGAGCCCAGACATGGAGAGAGGGAAGCTGTTTATTTATTTTTCAGATTGTGGTAAATAACCTGCAACATAAAATTTATCATCTTAGCCATTTTAAAGTATACAGTTCAGTGGTGTTAAGTATAGTCACATTTCTGTGAGATGGATCTCCAGAACTTTTTCGTCTTGCAAAACGTAAACTCTATTAACCATTAGACAACAACTCCCCATTCCCTCCGCCACCCAGCCCGTGGTGACCAACATTCTGTCTCTATGAATTGGACTACTCTAAGTACCAAGTACCTCAAATAAGTGAAATCACATGGTACCTGTCTTTTTGTGACTGGCGTATTTCACTTAGCATAATGCCCTCAAGGTTCATCCATGTTGTAACATGTCAGAATTTCCTTCATTTTTAAGGCTAAACAATATTCCATCATACAGTTTAGAGTGTATTTTGTTTATCCATTAAGCGTCACGGGCATTTGGATGGTTTCTACCTCTTGGCTATTGTAACTATGCTGCTGTGAACATGGTGGGGAAAATAAGGAAGCTGGTTTTGAGCCTTGGCTGGGGTGCTACCCTGAAGTGCTCCATCCCTGAGGCCGGCTAGAGCTGGTTTCTGTCGCTTGCAGCACACAGAGCCCGAACGATAGGGCCCCTATGGGGGAAGGATTCAAAGATGTGTAAATGCAGCAGACTCCAAGCTCTTTGGGTTTAAAAATTAAAAAATAAAGTGTTTTTTTTTTTTTCTCTGAAGCGTGTTGCTTGAGGGTAGCTTTAGTTGGATGGTTAAAGTGGGTTTTCTCTAGTTTGCCGGCTTGCTCTATCACAGGGAAGGTCAAGGTTTTCTCAGAAATTGCTGATGGTAACTACAATGAAACAGGCAGGGAGAAAAGCAAACATAAGAAAAAGACTCACATTTAAAAGCCAGCTCTGGGCTGTACAGGAAGCATGGGGTCAATGTCAGTTATCAACAAGTCTGTTTTTATTATTTTTTTATTTTAGATTTAATTTTATTTATTTTTGGCGGTGTTGGGTTTTCGTTGCTACGTGCAGGCTTTCTTTAGTTGCGGCGAGCAGGGGCTACTCCTCGTTGTGGTGCATGGGCTTCTCCTTGCGGTGGCTTCTCTTGTTTCGGAGTGTGGGCTCTAGGCACATGGGCTGCAGTAGCTGGGGCACATGGGCTCAGTAGTTGTGGCTCGTGGGCTCTAGAGCGCAGGCTCAGTAGTTGTGGTGCACGGGCTGTTACTCTGCAACATGTGGGATCTTCCCGGACCAGGGCTCGAACCTGTGTCCCCTGCATTGGCAGGTGGGTTCTTATCCACGGTGTCACCGGGGAAGTCCCCAAGTCTGTTTTTAGAAACTTTAGTTTAAAAATACACACTAATGCCTTTTCTCTTTCTTTGTGTCTGTTCTCTGACCATATGGTATGTTACCATGGTTGGTTTTTTTGTTTTGTTTTTGAGATAGCATATGTGATACTCCTGATTTCTTTTCCATACTACCTTTAAAATAGCAGGTTGTCAACCACCTGGTTAACCACGACCACATCCACAGGTGAATTTATATTAGCTTTAAAAAACATGAGTCAATGATTTACTCAAGAAGTCACTATCCATTTTCTTTCAAATTATCTACTTGTTCTTTGTGTTATTTCTCCAATATCTGCTTCTAACCCTGTAAAGAGTATAAGTTGAAAGGGAGACCCTAAAAAAAATTGGAAGTAGTTTGCACATCGAGTGCCTACAGTACACATGAATTCTGCCAGGAAGCCCTGGAGCCTGCAGAGAAGGTGGAAACTTAGACCTTGCCCTTGGAGAGCTTGTTATGTGCTCTGCCATTTGTAAGTAATTGTGGACAATACAACGGCTATGAGCCACTGTGTAGAGAAGCCTCAGATGTGCCACAGACTGTGCTGGGCACTTAATGCATGTGGTCTCATCTGATCTCCAGAATAACCTTGCAGGAGGCATTTTACCCCTCATTGTGTGGATTAAGAAACTGAAGCTCAGAGAGGTTAAATGACTTGCCCAAGGTCTCACAGCCAGGAAGTGGTGACACTATTGGACTCCAATACCTGTGCTCTTAGGACTTCTAGGTTACTCGAAGTCATGATTTATTACCTGCTTTCCATACTCACAAACGGATCTTAGATGATTGGTTAGTGAATGATAGGATATTTTCCGAGTTAAAAAAAGGAAATGAACATTAGATGGTGTGAAAAACCACAAGACATCACATGGGCTACTTAGAAATGGGATTTTCTAGGAACACTGACAACTGTCTTATGGAAGTGTTATTCATCTGGTACATGCCACGCCCTGGAAGCAGCTCAGAGGACCCCAGCCTCCATCCGGGAAGACCTGTGGTATGTTTACTGCTGTACCAGAGGAGTCCTGGGGTCAGCTGGTACCCGCCCACGAGAACCGATTGTTAAATGTCCAGGAATTTTGCCAACTGGTTGATAAACACAGCCATTAGTAAGAATTAACTTACATAAATTTACACTTAAATTATATCAGAAACAAAGGTGATACAAACTTAAAACTCACCCCTTCCTAATTATTTTACTCTATTTTATTATTACCTATGCTCTTGAGGTTATTTCACTCTACTATATGTGTCTGTTGGAAATGCTACACAGTGATGTGTTACCACACCTCTCTTTCCATCTCTGTATTCAGGGATGTGTCATTGGGAGCTTGAAGTTGACCGTGGAGGGCGTATTACACCATAGAAATCAGGAAATGCTATAAATCAGGGCTTGATTTTTAAAAATTTTATAAATAGGTTTAATAATGGTGGTTCATGTACAGTTTGATTTTGTTTCTTTGTTTGTTTTGTTGATTGCCTAGACTTAAGATGATAATGGAGAAAATGTTAACAGTGCAGATTATACAAAAGCATGTTGTGTCTTAGCCATTATGTTATGAATAGAAAAAAAAATTGAGGAAACGTTCTTCGAGTATTTGAAAATTATTATCTGATGCAGCAACAAAGTCACTCATGTCACTGATGAACATGTGAAGTTCTAACGTCTTTCTTTTTTCACTTGTATTATTCATAAATCCAAAATATCCAAAAATACCCACGAGTGCTCAGGTTGGGAACTCTCTCATTCGTCAACTGCAATGAGAAATTGGCTATGGATACAAGAGTTCACCTAAAGTCAATGAAAGCATTCTGTGAGACTCAGCTGGCTATATAGAATTTACAAGAAAGAGTACTGCATTTCTTGTTACATGGAAAGACTGTGCTACACATTCTTTATATCAGTAAACCTTATGCTATGCATCCATGTACTTTACTTTTTCCAGAGAGCTGGTCATTAAATATTTACCAGCCAATCGTTGGCTGTGCTGGCACCCAGCAGAGTGCCTACTACTCATGGTAGGTGTTCGCTGACTGAGCTGAACAGTTGGCAAATATAGTGCAAATAAAAAGCACTTTGATTCTGGGGCTGGGATGGGGAAAATACATGATAAGCCTGGCACACCTTGTAACAGCAGAGAGTAAGGAAGTGCCCAAAATGAAAAGGTGGGGAGATGCTCAAGGACACAGCAACCAACCTGAAAGAGCTCCCAGTGGCCAAGGCTGGAAGAATTTGAGCAAAGTAATAGTTAATGAGTATTGGATTATAACTGAAAGTGTAAAATCAGTATACATGGATCCATACTGACATAGATACATTAGTGAGTAAATACATAAAGGAGGGAGAAGAGACCGGCTTCCTTACAGAAGAATTTAACATACATAGATGTGGAGCTTAATTCCCACAGTATGGAAGGGCCTGGGGGGTAGGGGTGATGGTGGCGAGCAGGCACACTGACCACAGCATGGAGGAGCCATGGACCTGGAAAGGCAGAATGGAGACTAGAAAACATGGCCAGTAGAACTCAGAAGCCAGGAGAGGGGGCTACATGGTGCCAGGACAAATGGCCTTTATCTCAACAAGTCCCGGGATGTCACCGTAACTCAGAGACGGGTAATAATTCTATGTCCCCAAGAAAAGGGTAAATCATGTACGGGGTTTCAGTGTGAGAAATCAGGGTTATACATTTAGAACACAGAACCGCCAAGTTATACATTATTTTTAGGTTTTGGAACTTAAAAGAATTAAGTCTCTTTGAGCTGTTCAGAAAAGCCATTCGTTTGGGGTTTTCCCAGCTGTGTTAAAGGAGATCTGGCCCATCTAATTTTCCCATTTTCTTGTAAATCTTCAATCTTATGGTTTTTCCTTTCCTTTCAAGTTCTAATCAGCTTCCTGGTCAGTCCATTAAATGGGAAATAGAAGCTAATGAGAAAACAGCCGGATTTTTGCAAATAGCTTTTGCTACCCCTAGACTTGGCCTGCTTCAATTCGGTCTTGCCAGATAGAGAGACGGAATGAATGAATGAATGAATGAAGGATCATCAACTAAGTTCAGAGAAGGAGCAACGTAGTTCTGATTTGGTAACAAAGGGTGTGGTCTGCCAGAGGAAGCAGGACGCGGCCAGGTTCCTGGCCGGGTCCGCGTTCTGTCTCAGCAGGATGCTAAGGGTTCAGCCCGCGCTCCCGTCTCCACCTCCCCCGATGTCATCTGCATCGCCTGTAGACATCTGGTGACAACACAGCCTCAGGGGTCCTTTTGTGTGAGTTTTTGCTGCGGAGGCCGAGCCTGAGGCTGCCTGCTGCCCCGTGCCCTCCACTTCACTGGTCTCGGGAAATCGCCTTTAATATAAAACACCCAGCCTCAGGAGTTCTCATCACATCAGTAAGTCCCCACAGGACCTGTAAGAGCACAGGGTAGAGGAAATCCTATAAGCTCAGGTAGGAGATGACAAAGCTTGACAAGAAACAGGTTTTGTTCTGAAGGGCACCATGCTCTCTGGTCATTCACTCCGTTGCCGGCTCCTCAAACCCCGGTACAGTAAAGCCACATCCTCCTCAAGAACGGGCCCTATTCAGAGGTCCCAGGGACATGGAAATGCCATCCTTCTTGGGGATGGACAACTAAGGCCCTGACTCTGAGCTTCTCATCACACCAGTTCACCACAGGAGAGAAATGAGCAACTCTGCTTCCTTGGAGACTGGCCTTGGACTTTTCCAATGGAAAAGTGGATTATTCGTCATTTTCCTCCCCCCACATCCCTAGTAGCAAATCCCGTTCGGAAGGCTCCACTTAGGCAATAGGAATGCTTCCTAATGTCATGGACATCTTCTTTGTTTTTGCCTCCCCCGCATCCATTTCTTCCGTCTTTTGGATGGGCACCTTAATTTTTTTGCAAGGAAGACACCCTTTCCCTGACAATCCTGAGTCCATAGAATTCTGACCCTTCCACCCCACGGGTGAGACCATAACCCAGGCCTGGCCAATCAGAGCATTCCTTGCCCCTGGCCTCAGGGATTGGTTCAGGGGAAGCCACGTGATCCAAGCCACTGCCAATGAAGATGCTGGCTCTTTCCCTGGAACTGCTACTTTGTAGGATGCTGGGGCTGCTGGTGGCTACTTTCCTACAGGTGAGGCAAGAGTCTGTCTGAGATTGGGAAGCTAACAGGGAAGAAAGAGTCAGATTCCTGACCATGATTTGGGCGCCTGGATCCAGCTGGGCCTAAGCTGCAGCTTTTGGCCTTTTCAGTTCCATGAGCTTTTTTTTTTTTTTTTTTTTTTGCCTAGGCTAGTTTTAGTTGGTTTTCTGACACTTGCAAACAATCAAATTTCCTGGACAGTATGCTTACTGAGACTTTAGCATAAGCATCACTATGTACTCAGAGTGAAAGTTGTTTTAAAGGTTATGACATGCTCAAATAAAACCCACCAGACTGTCATCATGCACCAAATTTACCTTTCAACTCATAAAAGTAAAGCAGCATCTCCAGAGAAGAATGATTTAAGACCAAGGAACCAATCATAAGACAAGTAGTAAAACGCTGCTTAGAGAAACTTTGATAGATAAATAGTTCTCTAGCTACAGCAGGCTTCAGACTACAAACCCCAAATTTCTGCTTCAAAAGTGACTCAGGGAAGACATTCCATAGTTTCATTTATTTTGTTTTTTGGCCTCGCCGTGCACTTGTGGGATCTTAGTTACCTGACCGGGAATTGAACCCAGGCCCTCAGCAGTGAGAGCACGGAGAGCACTGAGTCCTAACCACTGGACCACCAGGGAATTCCCAACAGTCCACAGTTTTAAAAGAAAACTTTCCAGTTGAAGAAACAGGCAAAATTTGTAATATGCATCTGTTGTATATATAATATGTTAATGTCTAGTATATTTATCAGATCCATGTAAATGTAATTATATTATTACTATATTTGCAAATGCATATATATGTGTATGTATATTTAGAACCACATATTTCCAGCTCTTTTTTAAAGAGGTATTGAAAAGACTGTTCAAAGTTTAGTTTTCCAGCTTGTCTGTTTCTTCTTATTCCTCAGTAAACTTAAGCAATTAACCAGCACATTTCCTGGCACACAGTAAGGCTCAATCTGAGTGAGTTCTTTCTCCCCAGCTCCCCCCTCTATTTTAAGTTCTTCTTTTAGAAACCAAGTCAAATGAAAGAGGCAGTACTGCATAATGTTACAAGCAGAGGCTGGTAAACGTTTTCTGTAGACAGTAAGCATTTCCAGCCCTGTGGGCCATAGGATCTGCCCAGCTTACTCTGCCGTTGTAGCCGACAACACAGGCAATACTGAAATGAATGGGTTGGCTGTGTTCCCAGGAAACTTTACAAAAGCAGGCGATGGCCCGCACTTGGCCCTGGGCCATAACGTGCCGACCTCGGGTTAAGACCTTGGGATCCGGCGTCACACAGACTCTGGTCCGGCTCCCGGCTCTGCTCCTTCTCTGGGACCCTGACGAGTGTGTCATTTCTGTGCCTTGTCTGGAAGACATAGGGATACTAACAGCCATTTCTTAGTCTGTGAGAAGTGGGTGAGATAGTGCACGTGAAATGCTGGGAACACTTCCTGGTCCATAATAAATGAGCATAAAACATTAGCCATCAGGTATGATCACCATCGTCAAAATAGAAGAAGAAAGGGGGCAACTGAATTTGTCCAGGAACGGCAGCAATATCCCTGGTAAAGAGTTAGTGGATGGACTTCCCTGGGGGCGCAGTGGTTAAGAATCCCCCTGCCAATGCAGGGGACAGGGATTCGAGCCCTGGTCCAGGAAGATCCCACATGCCGCGGAGCAACTAAGCCCATGGGCCACAACTACTGAGCCTGTGCTCTAGAGCCCGCGAGCCACAACAACTGAGCCCGCATGCCACAACTACTGAAGCGCATGCACCTAGAGCCCATGCTCCGCAACAAGAGAGGCCACCGCAGTGAGAAACCCGCGCACTGCAATGAAGGGTAGCCCCCGCTCGCCGCAACTAGAGAAAGACCGCGCGCATCAATGGAGACCCAACACAGCCAAAAATAAATAAATAAAATAAATAAAATAATTAAAGAAAAAAAGTTAGTGGAGCCAGGGACTTCCCTGACCGTCCAGTGGTTAAGATTCCACGCTTCCAATGCAGGGGGTGCAGGTTTGATCCCCGGTTGAGGAACTAAGATCCTGCATTGGTGTAGCCAAAAAAAAAGTTAGTGGAGCCAAACAAGCAAGGAAGCCAGATAACTGAAAATGCAGTTTCTCCTATTATCAGTGGCTTTCGTTTTTACCCACATAATGAATCATCCCCTGTCAGCGTGTGAAATTGCAGGTTGGACTGGGAATTGCAAGACCTTCATTAACCGCTGGGCAGTGAAGGACCTGCCTGGGCTCTCACGGCCCCACGATGCTTCGTGCTATTAGGAAAAGCCTCCAAGGGACTCAGGAGAGCTGGCTTTTAATCCTGTCTCTGGATCTATATGACTGATGCCTAACCTTGGGGAAGTCACTGAAACTCTCTGAGCCTCAGTTTATGCCATGATAGGGGTGGTCCCAGGGACCTCTATAAAAACAACTGAAGGGGGAAAGGGGACCTGGGATTAATGAGTAGCTCCTTGGCAGAAATTGGAAATTGAAGCTCAGAAAGGTAAAGTCAGTTGCAGCTGGCATTTCAACTTGGGTCCATCTAACTCCAAAGGCCTTGCTTTCTCGATTGTGTTCTGCAGAGCTTCCCCATTAAAGCAGCAAGGAATATTGGCCGACAGAGGGCGCTCTTCTCGCAAGACAGGACGTCATGACATTGCAGGGACAGAAGACAGTATCCAGGAGCCACGTGGGAGAGTCTGGCTGGACTGGGAACAGGGCAGAGCAGGCTACAGGGAAGGCCAGACACAGGCCGTCATGGGGATGGGGGCTGCCGCCAAGGAGCTGTCAACCCCCTCATGGAACAACTCGGCACGTCATTTGTGGCGCCTGGCTTCCTTTTTCATTCTGGCCATTTCCATCCGTTTTGCCATATTTCAGAACAGAGAAAGACATGATGGATACATATGGGTGACGTGGGTTTCCTTACTCAGCTGCCTTGTAAGAACGGCGCCACTGTGACTAGCACAGCTTGTTTCCACACCTCCTTTCCCAGAGCTCAGAAAGCACGAGTAAAGGCAACAACATACAAAACCCACAACACGGCAGCACACCTGACTCTGGGACTTCAATTTCCCACGCCTGGTGCCAAGACTCTACGGGATTAATCAACGGTTGCTTCAGGGCATGGCAGATGGCCCTGCGGGTTTTGTCCTGCACAGTTTCAGTGGGCGCCATCCACATGGACTACGTTGTGAATGGTGACCCTGGAGTTGTGCAATATGGCAGCCCTAGGTTATACTTTGATGAGAGAGGTATAATTTACAAAGTATGGTCCTGGGGGCTTCCCTGGTGGCGCAGTGGTTGAGAGTCCACCTGCCGATGCAGGGGACACGGGTTTGTGACCCGGTCCGGGAAGATCCCACATGCCGCAGAGCGGCTGGGCATGTGAGCCTTGGCCTCTGAGCCTGCACGTCCGGAGCCTGTGTTCTGCAACGGGAGAGGCCACAACAGTGAGAGGCCCGCGACCGCAAAAAAAAAAAAAAAAAAAAGGATGGTCCTGGGCACAACCTGCTTGCCAATGCACTTTGTCAAACAAGAGTTTTTCTTTATATTTTTCCATCTTGTATGTTATTCTATGGGTAATTTATCTGCAAATATATTTATCTGCTAGCGGGGGCAGGTCTTGGGAGGTTTCCCTGTCCAAAAGGACACTTACAAAGGAGGCATCTTGGCTGCTCCATGCTGGTTTGCTTGACTCTAAAGCTGAGGGTTATCATGTGCTTATTAGGTGCCAGACGCTGGACTAAGCAATTTACGCACTTTGCCCACTTAATACCACAGTCACTCAAGGTGGTAGGAACTATTGTTACAGGAGTGGGGACCGAGGCTCTGAGAGGTAGATGATTTGTGCACGTCCAGTATAAAAGCCGGTCAAGAGCAGGGCTGGGACGGCGCTGGAGTCAGCCTGACCTCAGGGCACGTGCTCTAACCACTGTGACATCTGCACACACATCTGGATTCCTAAGCGCCCCGCACCTCACCCCCCTCCCCCAGTAAAATGCTGTCACACCCTCCTCTATTGGTTAGGGTCACCACAACACCTGAACTAAATGCTTTCATTTGGGAACTCTTTGTCGGGAGAAGAACAGTTCTCATCATACTTAATCTGTATGATATCAGAGCAGTCCTCCGTGGAAACTCCATCCAAGGAGGAAACACAGCGCCCTCACCAGGGACCCCAAAATCAATTGGAAACAAGAATAGGCCTGAAGCAAGAGGGCCACGAATTTTTTTAGAAAAACTGGGCTTCAAAATATTTGATGAGAGATGCTCTTCAATACCTCTCCCTTTTTCCCCTCTTCCTTTCTCTTCTTTTAAACAGCCAGCAGGTTGGAGTCATCAGGAAGTGCAATTTGTAGGAAGGTGTCAGTCAGTCCACAGGCCGCCCTCACACGGACGCTGCAAAGGACCCCTCCATGAATATGAGCGTCATGGATGGAAGCTTCTCAAGCTGGGGATGCCCCGGCAGAGAGCGCTTTTGAGAAGATGGGGTTGGGGAGAGTCCTGCAAAGTTCCCTGGGCACAGGCCAGGGGAACACTTGTGCAGCTGCCTGCAGTCAACCGAGGAATGAAGCAAGGTGCAAGTGCGTGTAGGAATAAGAATTGAAAAAATCCGTGTATATTCGAGTGACCGTGAGAGTATGCTTTCCTCGGTGTGAAAACCAGTCAAGGCTACTGCTCCAGCTAGCATCAGACTAAATGGTTTTCTCCCCTCCTTTTTCCACAAGTGGGGATAGTGTTTAATTTGCACTGACAAGCTGTGTGGCCCTGGGGAAATTACTTAACCTCTCTGAGTTTCGGATTCCTTGTCTGTAAAATGGGGATCATGGGAGAACCCATCTCATAGGTTGCTATGAGCGTGAAATAAGGGAGAGCAGGTGAATTGCTTAGCACAGTGCTGTTCACGTCAGTGATTCCTCCTGCTGCTCTCCTGGTTTCTCTTCTTACAAAGCATCTTCTTCCGTCTTATCTACTCAAGGTTAGAGGTCGTCATCACTGTTTCCCACAATTATATAAGAAGCACCTTGTAAAATAAAGTCCCCATTCCATAGTTGTACACCCGTGTGCGTAACAAACTTACTCAAAATGGCCAAAAGGTGGAAGCAACCCAAGTGGCCATGGATGGATGAGCAGATAAACAAAATGTGGTGAATCCATACAATGAAATATTCAACTGGAATGAACCATGAGGATATCATACTAAGTGAAATAAGATGATCGCAAAAGGACAAACAATGTAAGATTCCATTTATATGAGGAACCTAGAATAGTCCAATTCACAGACACAGCATGGTGGGAGGGGAGGAAGGAAGCAGGGGGTTTGATTTGATGGGCTTAGAGTTTCAGTTTGGGAAGATGAACAAAGTTCTGATGATGGATGGGGATGATGGCTGCACAACAGTGTGAATAGATTTAATGCCACTGTGAACTGTACACTTAAACATGGTTAAGATGGTAAATTTTATGTGTATTTTACCATAATTTTGAAAATTAAAAGTTAAAAACAAACCCCAAAATGAAATACCTCCAAGGTTTCTCCGAGGTTTGGGGTGATAGAAATGGATGAAAGTGTTCTGAAAGCAGGTTGTGGTGATGGCTGCACAACTCCATCAATATATTCAAATTGATTGAATTGGACACTTCAAATGGGTGAAGTTTCTGTTATGTAAATTGTACTTCAGTGAAGCTGTTAAGAGCAAGCAAGCAAACAAACACATGCTGTGATCCGGAGGAAACTTTGGAGGATGAAGGAGCTGTTCACTGTCTTGATTGTGGCTATGGTTTCACAGGTGTACCCATATGTCAAAGCCCATCCACTTACAGACTTGAAACATGTGCCGTTTATGGCATGTCAATTATGTCTCAAGAAAGCTGTGTTTTAAAAAGGCAGAACAGTATTCCATATATAAACAAACTCCTTATAATATATTAAACTCCTTATAATATATTAAACAATATAATTAATTAAACAATGCCTCCTTTGGATGGAAATTTAGGTTTCAAATTTTATGCCCCTATCAATAATATTTCAATAAATATCTTTGTAGGAAAAAAAAAGAAAAAAATGCAGATATTATTTGCTGCTCCCCTATTCTTCTCCCCACAGGCAAGCCACAGAGTCAGAATTTCCCAGGGAGGGGGCCTGGGAACCTGTAATTTTACTGAACATTCCTGAAAATTTCTTGGAATCAGACATGTTGGGGCACATTGAATCAAACTTCATGAACTTGGATTTTCAGGCTTGGGAGTGTGAAATCCCCTTTTCTTTGATCCCTAAAAATTTCTGTAAGTGTTCCATACAAATGATTCTAAATTTCGGTTTCCCTCCTATTGGCGGTGCATCAGAATCATCAGGGAGCTTGTGAGAATGCATATTCCCAGGCCCTGCTCCCAGGGAGGATGTGTATAGTTGCCAGATTTCGCATAAATAAAGAAATGAATAAATCAATATATAATAAACTATAGGGTGTCCGTTAAATCTGAAGTTCAGATAAACACCAAATAATTTTTTTAGCATAAGTGGTTCCTTGCAATAGTTGGGCCACACCTGCACATAACAATGATTTGTTGCTTCTCTGAAATTCAGATTTAACTGGGTGTCCAGTATTTCATCTGGGAATCCTAAGTATGAGTCCTCAGGCCTGGGGTGAAGCCCAGATCTGCACTGTGGGTCTGCTCCCCACGTGCTTCTGACGAGGGGGATCCTTAGAACCCATGTTGAGAACCCCTGATCAGGTCAACACCTTCTATGTCAGGAGCCCCTCCTCAGGGCGGCCAGTGGATCCCAGTGCATCCCACAAGTGAGCACACTTTAATGTTGGCCCAAGGAGGAAAGGGGGCTGAGAAGCAGCAGGACAAAACTGTCCCAGGTTTTCAAAGCCAAACGTGGTGGATGCGGTGTCACGGGCCCTGCAGCCTGAGGGACGGTGCTGATCTTCTCTGAGTGAGTATTTAGGGCTGCCTAGGGGACCCACACCCCAGGGTTCTGTCTAGATTCTCTAAACTTTATTTATTTATACCCAGCCTCGTCCCCGAAAGGACTTTAAGCCTCGGAGGTCTCAGTCCATGCAGCGTTCTTGGTGCTGGGGAGTGAGGTTAACACGCCGTCTCTCTGGGACACACACGACAGGTATTAATTGTGTGCTCACCACGAATGGATATTATTCTGGGAGTTTTACAGTTAGAACCATCTCATTTAGCCCTCGAGATAAGCCTGCAAGGTCATTGCTGTCGTTGGCCCCATTTTGTAGATGAGGAAACCGAGGTTCCGAGGGGTCCAATGGCTTGTGCAAGAGCGCACCGAGTAGGCCAGTGGCAGAGCTGGGGTTCTGACCCAGGACTGTGTTGCTAACCAGCCCCCATCCTGCCTCCCTACTGAACCAGATACTTCTGGTGACTGAGCTTTGCTGGGCGAATTTTGGCTTACGTTCCGCTTAACCTGGGGCCATACCTTAGGTCCTGATCCCGGGAACATTTCTGATACGGTGTGATAACAGCTGGCAGGCCTTGAGTGTCTACTCCGGCCAGAGACTTTGACTTTTTATACATAGATACTCTCTCAACGCCCTGTACCGCTGAGAAGACCAAGACCCAGGCACGCAGAGAAGCCTGGCCGAGGTCGCAAAGCTAGGAAGTTGCAGAGCACTGATCTACCTAAAAAGGAAGCATCCATCTCTGCATCTTCAAAAGCACACACCTGCTTTCCACCTCCCCTCGCCAAGCTTCACTTTTCAGGAAAACGCTCTCGCTCTGGGCTGGTCGCTAGGCAACCCTTGCATGTAATTCCACGAAATGCCCAGAAGAGGGCGCGAGGACTCGCTCTCCCCGGGCACCCACGCGATGGGGCTGAACTTCGCAGACTCGCGAAAGGAAGAGTGACGCGCTCCAGACGAACTCCACCTGTGGCCGTACCCGAGCCCTAGGCTGCACGGAAGGTGACACAACACGGCACCTCTGCACCCCGCCCTCCCCCCCCGCCCCCGCAGGGCCTGGACTCACCGAGGCTGGGTTTTCGATGACCAGTTCGTAGGTCAGCCCTCTGGACCCAAACCTCAGGATGTCTCCGGGTAGGAGCTTCACAGCCACGTTCTGAATGTGGCACTCATTGACGAACGTGCCGTTGCAGGAATTGAAGTCGTGGAGAACAAAGCTGCTTTCGGCCTCATTATATTCAATGAGTGCGTGATGGTTGTCGACGTCTGCAGACTGAAATGCAGAAGGGGGACAGTCAGAGCCAGGAATAACAGGAATAACAAGGAATAACTAGTGCCACTGACACTGGGGGCCCCAATGTGCTAACCACTTCATCTGGCTGGACAGTCACTGCAATCCTCATTTTAAGAGGAGGATGCTGAGGGTCAGAGAGGTTAAGTGACTTGCCTAAGGCCACACAGCTAGTGAGTGGAGGGTCACCAGACCCTGACAGCAGACCCAGAATAGATGCCCAGTTTTGGGGTAGGGCGTCAGGCAACACAGAGGCAAGAGGTAACTCGGGGGGAATTGGCCAGGAATTGGCCACTTGATAGTTCTCTGATCCCATGCCAGTATCCTTTTGGTTGTCCCGAGTGGCAAGACAGCAGAAATGGCCCAACACAAACCAGAAAGGTCAGTTGGCAAGTGACAACTGTCCATTTACTGCAAGTGTTAAAGTTAAGGGGAGGTTTTGTCATAATTGTTGTTTGTTCTATTCATTTTTAAAATAACATGTTTTTTGTAATAATGCAGAAAATGAGAACTAGAGAAAAACACAAAGAAGACATTAAAATCACTTAGACTCCCGTCCCCCAGAGGCAGGCACCGAGAACACGGTGGTTCACATCCTTCCAGTCTTTTCTCTATGCTTACAATCTTTTTAAAAAGTTTAAACACAATTGAGCTCACACCACAAAACATAGTTTTATAACTACCTTTTAAAAGCCTTGGTGTACAATGAAGGTTTTTCCCATGTGTTTAATTATTACTGTTGCTTCTTAAAAGCTAATCAGAATTTATCTAACCAAAGATGATCTATTTTTCAATAGGGGCCCTGGTGTGACCACATTTCCCTCAAAAGAGAGAGACCCCAGACAGTGATTTGTCAGTGGCGTCAGAAACCTCCTGTGTAACCACTTTAATAAGAAGAATGAGTAAAACTCGGCACCAAGGAGGAAATATCACATCCCCCCCTGGCCCCGGCGCCCTAGACTATGGGCTGCAGGGCACGTGCGAAGTCCTCTGTCTTCTCAGGACACTGCCTATGAGCCATCCACTCCAGCCTGAGACTTTGCAAATATTTTCTAAGTCACTCTTCTCAGAGTGCCTCATCCAACTTTCATAGAGAGTACTTGGACTTAGAAATCTATACTGATGTCCCACAATATAATTATAACCAATAGCTTATATTAATAATAGCTTATAGTATATGAATAGATAATAATATAACTGCATATATTAGTAGAATATATTAATGACACATTATGTGTAATTACACAAATGCCAGGAAATTTGCTAAGTGCTTTACTGCATTATCCCGTTTCATCTTCACAATAATTCAAAGGGATAGTTCCTCATTTAAAAAAAATTTAATTTTTTATTGAAGTCTAGTTGATTTACAATGTTGTGTTAGTTTCAGGTGTACAGCAAAGTGATTCAGTTATACATATATATAATATCTATTCTTTTTCAGATTCTTTTCTATCACAGGTTACTGCAAGATATTGAATATAGTTCCCTGTGCTGTACAGTAGGTCCGATAGTTACTCATTTCTTAGATGAGGAAACTGAGGCATAGAACGATTACGTGTGCCCACAGTCAGCCACTTTGACTCGCTTGGCTTGTTCCCAGGTTTGCCTGATTCAAATGACTGTGCCTTTACCCACTTTTCAAATTCCTACCAAACACTTTGGCACTTAAAATACTGAAACACAAGAAGAAAGCAGGAGTAGCTCTATTAATTTCAGGCAGAGCCAACTTCAGAGGAAGGAAAGTTATCAGGGATAAAGAGAGGCGATACATAGTGATGAAGGGGTCGATTCTCCAAGCAGACATAACAGTCCTTCATTGTATGTACCCAACAATAGAGCATCAAAGTATGGAAGGCAAAAACTGATAGGACTGCAAGGAGAAGCAGATGAATCCATCATGGTAGCTGGAGACCTCAACAGCCCTGGGTCAGTGACGGGCAGACCCACCAGGCAGAAAATTAGGAAGAATGAAGTTGAACTGAATAGCACTATCATCATCTGGATCTAACTGGCAACCACACAGCTTCATCCCACAGCAACAAAACACACATCTTTCTCAAGCTCCCATGGAACATTCATGAAGCAGACCACATTCCAGGCCACAAAATATACCTCAACAAATGTAAAAGAATAGAAATTATGCAAAGTACGTTTTCAGAACACAGTGGAATTAGGCTAGAAACCAATACCAGAAAGACAGCTGGAAAATCCCCAAATATTTGGAGATTAAACAACACACCTCTAAATAACAGATGGGTCAAGGAGGGAGTCTCATGGGAAATAAAAATTTATTTTGAGCTAAATGAAAATGAAAATACAACCTATGAAAATTTGCAAGATGCAGTGAAAGCAGTGCTTGGAGGGAAGTTTATGGCATTGAAGGCATACATTTGAAAAGATCTAAGCTTCCACCTTATGAAACTAGAGAAAGAAGAGCAATATAAGCCTACCACAAGCACAAGAAAAGAAGCAATGAATGAAATAAAAAGCAGGAAAACAAGAGAGAAAAGTCAGCAAAATAAAGAGCTTTTTTTTTTTTTTTGTAAAGATCAATAAAATTGACAAACCTCTAGCAGGATAACCAAGAAAAAAAGAGAGAAGATACAAATTACTCAAATCAGAAATGAAAGCGATGGCATCACTACTGATCTCATGGACACTGAAGGGATAATAAAGGAATATTATGAATAATTCTATGCCCACAGATTTTATAACTTAATGAAGTGGACCATTTCCTTGAAAGACACAATCTACTGAAACTCACACAAGGAGAAATAAATACTCTGAATAGACTCATATCTAGTAAAGAATTTGAATCAATAATGAATAACCTTCCAAAATGGAAAGCACCAGGCCTGGATGGGTTCACTGGTCAATTCTATCAAACATTAAGGAAAGAATGATATCAGTTCTAAATAATCTCTTCCAGAAAATAGAAGAAGAGAGAACACTTCCCAGCTCATTCTGTGAGGCCAAGCTTATTCTAATAGCAAAACCAGATAAAGATATTGCAAAACAGGAAAATTGCAGACCAATACCTCCCATGAACATAGATGCAAAATCCTCAACAAAATATTAGCAAATTGAATCCAGTGATGTATAAAAAGACTTCTACACCACAGTCAAGTGGGATTTATTCCAGGTATGCAAGGCTGGTTCAACATTTGGAAATCAATTAATGTAATCCATCACATCAACAGCGTAGAGAAGAGAAATCGCATTATCATAACAGTAGATGCAAAAAGAGCATTTGACAAAATTAAACACCATCCATGATAAACTAACAAACCACCGAACCACCACAACAACTCTGGGCAAATTAGGGATGGAGGGGAACTTCCTCAACCTGATAAAGTACATCTATAAAAACCCTAAAGCTAACGTCATATTTAATGGTGAGAAACTAGAAACTTTCCAATTAAGATCAGGAATAAGGTGAAGATGTCCCCTTTCACCACTCATTTTCAACATTGTACTGTATGTCCTAGCTAATGCAACAAGGCAAGAAAAGAGAATAAAAGATAGATTGGGAAGGAAAAAGAAATCTTCTTTGGTGAGGTGTTTGTTCAGATCTTTTGCCCATTTTGCAGATGGCATGATTGTCTATGCAGAAAATCCCAAAGAACCGACAGAAAGCCCTCCTGGAACTAATGAGCAATTGTACCCAGGTTGCAGAATACATGATTAATATACAAAAGTCAATTGCTTTCCTATATACCAACAATGAACAAGTGGAATATGAAATTAAAAACACAACACCATTTACATTTGCACCAAAAAAAAAAAAAATGAAGTGCTTAGGAATAAATCTAACAAAATACTTAGCTATATGAAGAGGTATATGAAGAAAACTACAAAATGTTGATGAAAGAAATCAAAGTAGTCTAAATAAATGAAGAGATATTTCATGTTTATTTGAAATTCCTTAATGATGTATGATGTTTAACATCTTTTCATATGCTGATTTGACATCTGTAGATTTTCTTTGGTGAGGTGTCTGTTGAGCTCTTTTGCCCATTTTTAAGTTGGGTTGTTTGGTTTCTTATTGTTGACATTTAAGACTCATTTATATTGTTTATTTATTTATTTTATTGAAATGTAGTCGATTTACAATGTTGTATTAATTTCTGCTGTACAGCAAAGTGATTCAGTTATACATATATATACATTCTTTTTAAAATATTCTTTTCCATTATGGTTTATCACAGGATATTGAATATAGTTCCCTGTGCTCTACAGTAGGACCTTGTTGTTTCTCCATCCTGGATGTAACAGCTCACATCTGCTAACCTCAACCCCCCACTCCATCTCTCCCTCAACCCCCTCCCCCTTGGCAACCACAGTCTGTTCTCTATATCCATGAAGACTCATTTAGTTTGGATACATGCTTACAGCATCTTTCTTCATAACTGCCAAAAACTGGAAGCAACCAAGATGTCCTTTAAAAGGTAAATGGATAGACAAATTGTGGTACATCCATACAATGAAATACTAGTGATAAAAATAAATGAGTTATCAAATAACAAAAAAGACATGGAGGAATCTTAAATGCATATTGCTTAGTGAAAGAACCTAGTCTGAAAAGGTTACATACCGTATGATTCCAACTGTATGAAATTCTGGAAAAAGTAAAACTATAAGGAGAGTAAAAGATCAGTGCTTGCCAGGGGCACAGGGGCTCTGGGGCTCAGAAGGAAGAGGAGGGGCACAGGGGATTTCAGGGCAGTGAAAATATTTTTTATGATACTGTAATGGTGGATACTTGTCACTATACATTTGTCAAAAGGAAAGAACGTACAACGCAAAGAGTGAACCCTAATGTAAACTATGGACTTAGTTAATAATAGCATATCAATATTGGTTCATCAGTTGTAACAAATGTACCGCACTAATGCATGATGTTAATAATAGGGGAAACTGTGTGTATTGGAGGGGTGGATATATGGGAACTCTCTGTATTCTCTGCTAAAATTCCTGTAAACCTAAAACTGTTCAAAAAAATAAAGTATTTAAAAAAATGAAAACACATTAGTTCTTTGGAAAATGTCACCCACATCATCTTCATCACCATTGCCATTGATCTTTGTGTCCTTTGAACCTTTGATAACCCATGAATGAGAGAAATTCTGTGTGTTACATTTTGTTTGTCTCTTGCCAGGCTTCACTGCTTTCAGTTCCTCAAAAACTGTCAAGCCATTATTAAGAAATCAAAGCAAGCAGGAAGTTTTAAATGACTCCACAAATTTGGGTGAGCCTCTACCACATGTTAGGCCAGGAGACAGCTTCCTAGTTTGGCCCTATAATATCACTCGCTCCCTTTACTTGGAAAATTGCTAAATGCTGCTACTGGACAGACGCCCTGCTGCTAATACAGACTGACTCTCTAAGCCCCAGCCTACTGAGCTGTCCAACTATGAGATGAACTGTTATTTATTTATTATTATTTTTATTATTATCCTTATCATCCTCTAACATATTTTGAGGGCTTCCTGTGAACTGGGCCCTGCTGAAGCATTTTGTGTGCATTTTTATCATTTAATCTGCATGACAGCCCTAAACAGGGACGCTATTATTATCTCCATCTTAGAGATGAAGAAGCTGAGACTCAAAAGGTGAAGTGAGAGGACAGCATTACCTTGATACCAAACCCAGACAAAGACACTACAAGAAAACTACAGACCAATATCTCTTATGAACACTGATACCACAATCCTCAACAAAATAGGAGGAAACCGAATTCAACAGCACATTAAAAGGATCATACACTATGACCAAGTGGGATTTATTCTTGGAATGCAGACTTGATGGTTCAACATATGAAAATTAATCCACGTAATACATCACATTAACAGAAAGAAGGAAAAAAATGGTCATCTCGATTGATGTACAAAAAGCATTTGACAAAATGCAACACTCTTTCATGATAAAAGCACTCAACAAACAGGGAATAGAGGGAAATTACCTCAACATAATAAAGGTCAAATATGAAAGGCCCACAGTTAGCATCATACTCAAAGGTGAAAGACTGAAAGCTTTTCCTCTAATTTCAAGAATAAGATAAGGATACCTGCTCTTGCCACTTCTATTCAACAAAGTACTGGAAGTCCTAGCCAGAGCAATTAGGCAAGAAAAAGAAATAAAGGCATCCAAATTCGAAAGGAAGAAGTAAAATTATCTCTGTTCACAGGCAACATGATCTTACATGTACAAAATCCTAAAGAGTCCATGAAAAACCACAACCCTCTTAGAACTAAAAAATAACATTCACTAGCAAAATCGTAGGACACAAAATCAACACACAAACATCAGTTGTGTTTCTATATGCTCACAATGAACAATCTGAAAAGGAAGTTAAGAAAATAATTTCATTTATGATAGCATCAAAAAGAATAACATATTTTGGGATAAATTTAACCAAGGTGGTAAAAGATGTGTACACTGAAAACTACAAAGTGCTGCTGAAAGAAATTAAAGACACAAATAAATGGAAAGACACCCTGTATTCGTGGGTTGGAAGACTTAATATTGTGAAGATGTCATTACTACACAGCAGGATCTACAGATTCAAAATCCCAACAGCAGTTTTGGCAGAAATAGAAAAATCCATCCTAAAATTCATATGGAATCTCAGTGGGCCCCAAATAGCCAAAATAATCTTGAGAAAGAAAAGCAAAGCTGGAGGTCTCACACTTCCTGATTTCAAAACTTACTGCATACAAAGGTACAGCAATCAAAACAGTGTGATACTGACATAAGCTCAGGCACATAGGCCAATAGAATAGAATAGAGAGCACAGAAATAAAACTTTGCATATATGGTCCAATGATTTTTGACAAGGGTGCCAAGATTATTCAATGGGGAAAGAGCAGTATTTTCAACAAATGATGCTGGGAAAGACTGCAAAAGAATTAAGTTGAACTCTTACCTTACACCATGTATAAAAATTAACTCAAAGTGGATCAAAGACTTAAACATAGTCTAAAACTATAAAACTTTTAGAGGAAAACACAGGAGGAAAGCTTTATGACATTGGATTTGGCAATGCATTTTTGGATATGATACCAAAAGCATAGGCAGCAAAAGTAAAAATAGATAAATTCAACTATATCAAAAATTAAAACTTCTGTGAATCAAAGGACACAATAAACAGGGTGAAAGGCCATCTAGAGAATGGGAGAAAATAGTTGCAAATCACAAATCTGAAAAAGGGTTAATATGAAGAATATATAGAGAACTATAACTCAACAACAACAACAAAAAAGAACCCCCAAATAACCTGATCAAATATGGGCAAAGAACTGGAATAGACATTTCTCCAAAGAAGATATATAAATGTCCAACAAGCATATAAAAAGATGCTCAACATTACTAGTCATTAGGGAAATTCAAATCAAAACCACAGTGAGATACCACCTCATACCCATTAGGATGGCTACTATCAAAAACAAACAAACAGCAACAGAAAATAACAAGTGTTGGCAAGGATGTAGAGTAGGGGAACACTTATGCACCGCTGAGAATGTAAAATGGTGCAGCTGATATGGAAAACAGTAGAGCGGCTTCTCAAACAATTTAGAATAAAATTATCATATGATCCAGCAAGTCCACTTCTGGGTATATACCCCAAAGAATTGAAAGCAGGAACTTAAAGAGTTATTTGTACACTCATGTTTATAGTAGCATTATTCACAATTGCCAAAAGGTGGAAGCCACCCAAGTGCCCACTGACCGATGATTGGATAAGCAAAATGTGGTCCATCCATACAGTGGAATATTATTCAGTGTAGGAGGAAGGAAATTCTGACACATGCTACAACATGGATGAACCGTGAGGACATTATGTGAAGTAAGTGTCACAAAAAAGCAAATTTTGTATGATTCCACTGTGTGAGGTACATAAAGTAGTCAAGCTCATAGAAACAAAATAGAACGGGGGTTGCCAGGAGCTGGGGAAGGGGAAACGGGGAATTGTTGTTTAATGGGTACAGTTTCAGTTTTGCAAGATGAAAAATTCTGAGGCTGGTTGCACAACAATGTGAATAACTTACAACTACTGATCTGTACACTTAAAAGTGGTTAAGACGGTAAACTTTATAGGTATTTTACCACGATTTAAAAAATGGCTAAGATGAAGGGACTCACTCAACATCAGGATGCTGGCCCAGGGCAATGTCAGGGTTTGAACCCAAGTCTAATTCCAAAACTTGTACCTTTGATTTGTACCCTGTGATTTTCAGAGTAGAGAGTGATTTAATAATGAGAGAGGAGACAGGCAGGACCTAATATAGAAAACAAGTGCATTTTTTAAGGCTCCTGCATTGAAAATGTCTTTAAAAAGTATATAGTGAGTCCATAAAATATTGAGACGTTTAAACTTCTATTAACAATGACCATCTGCTCTGACGACCCCTGTGCTTTAAGGAAGCCTCCTCGGGAAGCTGACTTAGTTATGACATTGCCCTGAGGTTCACTGACATTGTCGCTGAGGTTCGACGTGTACCTGGAACCGTCCTTTGGAGCTAGGTTTCAACCTTGCATCACCTGGCACTGGGAAGCCCCATCTCAGACCATAACCTCCCACTCCCGGCCTTCCTTATCCTCTGTCTCGTCCTCTCCTTGAGTCACGTAGCCTTTGCTCCCTGTTTGCTCCCTATGGGTAATGCCCTACGCTCACCCAGCCTGGGCCCTGCTCAAGCTCACCAGCTCCTTCAAGTCCATCCCGGCCCCCAAACCCTCCTGCCACCCTCACACTTCTGTCCTGAGGCTGGCCCAGTGCCCTTTGGGCCCCCCAGCCAGCAGGTCCCTGCTCTCAGGCTTTTCATTCTACTTTGACAACAGCCTCCTAGGTCTTCACCTCCTGCACCTGCCAGCATTCTCCGTCTGCTTCTCCCGACCCTCCTCCATCCCTTTACACGGTGCCCTCTGCCCAGCAGGCCCACCTGTGCGGCTACATCCATGGGCTGATGGGCTCCTTGTCTCTGGTTTCTTGTTGGGTTTGGCCAATGGGGGGTTAGAGATCAGAGCAGGGAGGAGAGAGGTTGGGGTACTTACTCCCCTGGCTTCCTTTCTGTGGGGCCACACAGCTTCCCTCAGAGGGACTCTACCCAGCCCCCGGGGTCTCCGGGACCCAGGAAATGCCCCTGCCCCTCACCCCTCAGCTCTGGGGGTGGGAACAGTCCTCACTCATACTAGCTCTGGGCCCTGCACTATCCTTTGTGGTTTCTCTGAGCCCTGCCCACTCCCTATGGAGTCCCTTCAGGAAACTCCTCTCCATCACTCCACACCCCTGTGAATGTGCCTTTAGCTCCCTGCCAGGACCTGGACTTCCCAGGCATGGAGAAGCTCCTAGATGGGACCTTCAAGACTTCTCCTAGCTGCCAAGGGCCTCCGGGTGGTCCTGCCTTCATCCCACCCTGGTCTGGTCCCTCTCCTCAACCATCTCCTCTTCTGCATCCTCACCTTGACAGTATAACTTCCGTCTAACCTGTGAACGTGCTCACCACCCCCTCGGCCTGGAAACACCACCCCTTCCCCCTTCCTTTCCTTTATTGTCAAATGGCTTCAAGAGGGTCCTCTCCCACTGGGTCCTCAACCCACTGCCATTGCCCTCGGGGGCCTCCTCGGGCTCTCGGCCTCCCTGTGACATGTGACACAGTTGTCAGAGAGAGGCACGTGGCCTGGTGGTTCAGGGGTTGGGGGAGCAGGGCAACGTGGTGGTTATTAGACTGGGCTCGAGTCCAGCTCTCCTACTTCCTAGCAGGGTGACCTTGGGCAAGTGATACTTCAGCTTCCTCATCTGTAAGGTAACAAAAGGACAGTCTTATAAGCTACTGCTGACGTATAAATGATATAATACATACTAAAGCACTTACAAGAGAACATAGGGCAAATGGGAAATGTTCTCTATTATGAGCAAGAGGATGGGTTCTGGAGTTAGAAAGCCTTGAGTTCAAGTCCCACCTCTGCTATCTTCCAGCTGTGCAGCCTGGGGCACGGTTCTTTGCTTCTCTTTGGTTGCTCCCTGAGCAGCAAAAATGAGTTTGATAAGCTGGGCTTCGTAGGATTGACAAAAGGTACTGCTTGGTGACATGTTCAAAGGAGTGGGATAACATTTTTGAAATTAACTTGTGTGTGTGTGTTTGTGTGTGTGTGTGTGTGTGTTTTATCTATTTCTTTTAACCTTTTGGTTCTAGGCTATCCCATCCCCCAGCCCCATCCCCCCACTGCCTCCAGAAAGGGATGTAGTGCAGAAATAGTAAAAAAAAAAAAAATGGGGTTTTCAAAAGAATAAGGATATGAGGAAACGGCCAGGCGCTGGTGAGACGACGGGTCTGGGATTGGAAGGAAAGAAGAAGCTTCTCTGCTTCCCCGTCAGCTGGATCCTTCCTCCCCGGTCTCCCCGGGAGAGCCCTGTGGACCGGCAAGGCCTCAGGAGAGGCTGGTCCTGAAATCAGACTGCCCGAGCGTGGTGCCCAGTGCCCCAGCCTCCCTCTGTGACCTCAGGCAGGATACTCAGCCTATCTGTGCCTCAACGCCCTCATCTGTAAAGTGGGGCAAACAACATTAACCTCCTAAGGATGAAATGAGTTAATACACTCGAGAGTGAAAAGAACAGTACCTGGCACAAAGCAAGCTGTCTCTGTGATGAATACCCTCAGCCTGGCAGCAGCTCTCTGGCTCCCTCACCTCTCTGACTGCTTCCAGGTCTCCACGCCGGGCTCCTCTCCCCTCAGATGTCCGTTTCCTCCGCACTCTGTCCATGGGCTGGGGCCACTGTGCCACCCCCTCGATTCGCAGGTGTGTATTTCCAACCCCTGGTTCATCTCCAGACCCCAAACTGCCTGGCTGCTTCCGGGATGTTGAGGTGCTCACTCAACCAGTCCTGCTTCCTCCCCTCTTGGTAACGGTATTATCACCTGCCAGCTCATCCAGCCATCTTTCTCCGTGGCCTGTGGCATTGATCCTACTGATTCTTCCAGAAAGCTCTCAGACCAGTCCCAAAGCAACGGTCCAGTCAGGTGGTAGTATTAATGTGGTGGGCAGAATTGTCTCCCAAAGATGCCCATGCCCTGATCCCCAGAACCTGGGAATATGCTCCATGACGTGGCCAAAGGGTCTGTGACGATGTCAAGGTTACTAATCAGTGCTCTTAAAAGAGGGAGACTAAGGACTTCCCTGGTGTTGCAGTGGTTAAGAATCCGCCTGCCAATGCAAGAGACACGGGTTCGAGCCCTGGTCCAGGAAGATCCCACATGCCATGGAGCAACGAAGCCCGTGTGCCACAACTACCGAGCCTGCGCTCCAGAGCCCACGAGCCACAACTACTGAGCCCACGTGCCACAACTACTGAATCCGCGTGCCTAGAGCCTGTGCTCCACAACAAGAGAAGCCACTGCAATGAGAAGCCCGTGCACCGCAACAAAGAGTAACCCTCGCTCGCTGCAACTAGAGAAAGCCTGTGCTCAGCAACGAAGACCAAACCCAGCCAAAAACTTTTTAAAAATTTTTTAAAAAGTGGGAGACTATCCTGGGTCATCCAGGTGGGACTAATTGAACTCCACCAGTCCTTATAAGCAGAGAACTTACTCTGGCTGGATTGGAGAGATAAGTGGTGTTTCTTGCTGGGCCCCCACTTAACAGCCCCAATGCTCCTCTTCCTGGGAAAGCACCAGGTCAACGTTTCCTCTTTACCCAAATCCCCCCCTAGATGGCAACACCTCAGTCTGTTGCATGAATGAGGATCACAAGAACATTCATCTCACATTTCACTGACAACCCCCATTCTCCATTCCACAGGGTGGAATTTCCCTAGCTTACTCAATTATCTTGTTATCTCAGTTAACTGAGAATTTCCAATTTAGATATTAGATGTTCCCAAAGCTAAATTTACACTCAAAAAGTGAAGCTTCTGTTTTTAGAAGCTTGAGTCAGCTCAGTCTGAAACTCAGCCCCACCTCCCCCGTCTAGCTGTGTGATTTGGGCCAGTTCCTTAACCTTTCTGAGTCCCATGTCCATGTCATCAAATGAGGATAATAATGATAATAGTAGTTCTCACCCGCACAGGATTTGTTTTGTGGATATAATTCTATAAATATATATACAGAACATACATAGATGATGTATAAAGCCATGTGAGATACAGTAAGTAGTCCATAAATGTATGCTGTAGCTGTTTGTATTATGTATGCTATTCAAAAGATTATGATCTTTCTTTCATCTCACATCCATCAGAATGGCTAGTATATAAAAAAAAAGGGAAATAACAAGTGTTGGTTAGGACTCAGGGAAAGTGGAACCCTTGTGCCCTGTTGTGAGAATGTAACTTGATGCAGCCACTATGGAAAACAGCATGGCAGTTCCTCAAACAATTAAACATAAAATTATCATATGATCCAGCAAGTCTACTTTTGGGTATATATCCCAAAGAACTGAAAGCAGGGCCTTGAAGAGATATTTATACACCCATGTTCATAGCATTGTTTGCAACAGCCAAAAGGTGGAAACAACCCAAGTGTCCATCAGTAGATGAATGAATAAACAAAATGTGGTGAATCCACACAATGGAATATTATTCAGCCTTAAAAAAGGAAGGAAATTCGGACACATGCTACAGCATGGATGAACATGGACATTATACTCAGTGAAAGGATATTATACTCAGTGAAAGAAGCCAGTCATGAAAAGATAAATACTGTTATGATTCTACTTATATGAGATACCCAGAGTAGCCAAGGTCATAGAGACAGAAAGCAGAACGGTGGTTGCTGGGGGCTGGGATGGGGGGACAAGGGGAGTTGTTGTTTCATGGGTGCAGTTTCAGTTCTGCAAGATTCAAAGAGTTCTGGAGATGGATGGGGGTGATGGCTGCACAACAGTGTGAATATATTTAATGCCACTGAACTGCACACTTAATAAAAGTGGTTAAGATGGTAAATTTTATGTTATGCATATCTTACCACAATAAAAAAAATGAGAAAAATGAGATCACGATCTAGCCCTTTCCTCTGAACTTTTTCCTCTTGGAAGCCCTCCATCTGCTGGTGAGAAACTAGTCCCATCAATTGCTGTGCTGGGTACTGAGCAATGAAATCAGCCGCCAGTTCCCAAACAGGGGACAAAACAGTCCCTGAGGACTGGTGAGACCAGACAGGTGAACCCCCAGAGCAAGGAGCACTTGGGGAGAAGCCAGGGGTGAGGTGGGGGTGAGGGGGGAGGATGGGAGCACGACCCAGGCAGGAGGACAAGCGCGATGCAGATGGGGAGCCAGCAAGTGCACCCTCCCAGGCCTGTTTCATTCCGTGGATTTCCCCACAGAGAGTCCACCTGTCACCTTCTGTCTCAAAATGCAGGTGTTCGCTTAGAATAAGAGAAATGTGAGTTGAAATGACACAGGTACCATACTTCACCCCGTAGATCAGTGAAGATCCAATGGGGGGTCAGCACCCTAGGCTGGGGAGGGAGTGGGAGACGGGCGTCCACTGCTGGCAGGACACCACATCCGGAAACCTCTGGTGGGCAATTTGGCCATGCCCATCAGAGTTACAGCTGTATGTGTCCTTTGACAGAGCAGACATACCTGCACGTCCATGAAATGATGCAAATAATAGGAGAATCCCAGCAGCCTTGTTTAATAATAATAAACAAGATTATGGTGTAGGCTCTGGTTCTTTTCTGAGAGGGAGCCCAGAACTGGCAGGGGCCAGGAAAAGGGACGAGAGTCATCTGGCTGGATGGGATCTGGGGTGTGTGTATGAGATCAGTCTGGCTTCACGACCCTCAGATCCCACGCTAGAAGGGCTGACACAGGCTGGAGAGATGGCTCCACCCATGAGAAAGGAGATGGCTGGCAGGACACTGATCACCGAGGGTGAGGGGTGGACACCAGCATTTCATCCCCCTGTCATGTCTGTTCTTTCTTTTTCTCTTCCATCTCCACCCTCGTAGCTGCAGCCCTGCGCTGACTTGGGCTGTCCTAGAGCTCAGTCTTCTAGGGATCCTGGGACTTCCCCAGGGTGGGACTGAGGGAGTCCCTGGGGAGGGGTAGGGTCAGTCAGCCCTTCATTGTTTACCCTTCGCTTCTCTTTTCCTCAAAACAAAGTTTATTGAAAGAATACACACACACACACACACACACACACACACACACAAGCAGGAGTTCTGCTGATCAAGAACGGAGAGGGAGGGAGCACTGATGGTGGGGTTCTCAAAGTGTGGTCCTGGAGCCAACTCCAGGGGACTCCATTCCCCCCACCTGAACCTGGGGAGCATATAAATGTGAAGATTCCTGGGCCTTACCCCAAACCCACTGGGTCAGAATGACTAGGAGTTCATGTTGAACAACCACTCTTAAACATGTGGAAAATCCAACAACCACTGGCTTTGGTGTTTCTTCATTCTGGAAGAACTGAGTCCCTTTCTCAGCACAGTTTAAATAACAGCCACATCCAACTCTAAAGATTACAGTTTACAAGGCACATCAAATCATATAAATTATAACTTGCAAGGTTTAGCTGTGAAATGAGCAAGGCTGAGGCTTTTGAGCCATGTAAAATGGGAGAGGGGAGATTGTGAATAGAGCTCCTGATGGCTCGCCTGCACACAGCAGCCGGGATGTTCACTGGCAGGTCTCCCCCTTGTTTACAATCCTTCAAGCCTTCTTCCCACTGCTTTTCAGATAAAGATCAAAACCCTTATGGTGACATGAAGGAGGCCGACTTGTCCCTTAGCCCTCCTCCTTCCCACTGTGACTTCTGGACGCCCTGGTTTTCTCTCAGTCCCTTGGGTTCACAATATGCTCTTCCACCCCAGGGCCCTTGCACATGCCATTCCCTTCTCCTTTTGTCTAGTTAAGTCCTCCTTGTCTTCCATATTCCTTTCCTTTCCAGCCCCAATGTTGGAATGGAATTAGTCACACCTTTGTGGGATCATTTGACTTATTTCTCTCTCTCCTGGCAGCTTCCTGATGGCAGGGACCATGTCCAGTTCTGACATCACTGTACCCCTAGACTAGGCTCGGTGCTGAGGCTCTGGGTAAATACTGTGCAATGAATGAGTGATAGCAACAGTTATCACTGTTGACTAGAAACAGTTCTCACTAGCCTGGCTATAAACAGGCTTCCTATTGCCTTAGGGAACCAAACTCCTTACAGGATATAGAAAAAAGTCTGGAGGGTAAAACCCTGCAAATATCAATATTGATTTTTCCCTGAGCCAAATGATTACAAGTGACTTTTATTTTCTTCCTTATATTTTCCTTTCTCCCAATTTTTAAAAACAAGAAGCATATAACTATCTTCCATTATCGGAAAGAGTAAATGATGTCAAAATACTACGATACCAATAGTCAAAACAACATGTCAGCCTTGCTGATGAGTAGAAATCTTTAGAAGCATGACTGCCTATTCTTTAGGATTTATCCAAGCAAATAAAACAATCTTTTTTATTTGCTAGATGTAACCTCTGGGTAAATGCAATGATGACTTTTTAGTAATATAAATCCCTGAATTTTTTTTTTTTTTTTTTTTTTTTTTCGGTACGCGGGCCTCTCACTGTTGTGGCCTCTCCCGTTGCAGAGCTCAGGCTCCGGACACGCTGGCTCAGCGGCCATGGCTCATGGGCCCAGCCGCTCCGCGGCATGTGGGATATTCCCGGACCGGGCACGAACCCACGTCCCTTGCATCGGCAGGCGGACTCTCAACCACTTCGCCACCAGGGAAGCCTAGTGACGTATTTCTTAAGCTAAGTCCGAGGAGCAGTAAGCAGTGAATTATTTATATACAATGAATGCAACTCAATTTCTGTCTAGTTAATAACTGTCCTCATTAGTTCCCTTTTCCAAATGGCTTATTAATGTCAGTGGATCCTCATCTCAACCCTGTGCACCTCTGAGGATTCTTCTCAGTCTCTGTTTTAGGAGACCATAATAATGATCATTGTGTCATTCACTGAGCACCACATGCCAGGCTCTTTATATGCATTTCTCACTTAATCCTCAGAATAACCCTGTGAGGTAAGAGGTTTACAGACAGGGAAAAGGAGCTCAGAGTGATTAAGTAATTTGGTTGAAGTCACTCAGCCACAAAGTAGCCTAATGAGATTCAAACCCAGGTCTGTCTATCTCCAAAGCCTGTGCTTTTAAAAATTACTACAGTTTTCTAATATCATCGGCCGGTTCAAAACAGAGATCTCTGTCTCTACTTTAGCCAGACAGGAAATAAAACTACCCCAAATCTATGCCTTGTTAGGATAAAGAAGAAACTACAGTTCTTCTTCTTCTTCTTTTTCCTCCCACTTTGCACACTGAACAGATGTTCTGTGTCCTTGAAGGGAGACCATATCATGGAGGAGAATCTCACGGGGAGGTTCATGGAGTTATCTTTAAACCTGTTGCGTTTACAATAAACATTCTCAGAAAACTAGGAATAAAGGGGGAAATTTCTCACTTGGTAAGAACATGTATAAATACCCTACAGCTAACCTCGTACTTAACGGTTAAAGACTGACTTTTTTCCCCTAAGGTCAGGAACAAGTGAATATAAGGATTTATACACTGCTCTTGTTCAGCAGAGTCCTGGAAGTCTTAACCAGGGAAATAAAGCAAGGAAAAGAAGATTCAAGGCATTCACATCTCCTTTTCTGAAAGGAGAAATAAAATTGTTCTTATTTGCAGATGACATGATTGTTTATGTATAAAATCCCAAGAAATCTACAAAAGCCCTTATATAAGAAAGTGCAGTTAAGGTTCCAAGATACCAAGAAGCATACAAAAATCAACTGTATATCTATATACTGTCAATGAACATGTGGACACCAAAATTAAAAATATAATACCATTTACAATCACTCAAAAAAAAAAAAAGAGAGATATACTTAAGTGTAAATCTAACAAAACATGTTCAGGACTGGTATGCTGAAAACTACAAAACACTCATGAGAGACACTGAATAAATGGAGAAATATACCATGATCATGAATTGGAAGACAATGTAGGTGTATATCAATTATTCTCACATTGTTATATACGATTAAACACAATTCCAATCAAAATTACAGCATGATATTTTGTATATACAGACAGGCTTACACTAAAATGTAAATGGAAAGGCAAAGGAACTAGAATAGGTTAAAAATTTTTTTTAAAGAAAAGTGGGAGGAATCACTCTACCTGATTTAAGACTTACATAGCGACAGTAATCAAGGCTATCTCATAATGGTAGATCCATTATGACAAATAGATCCATGAAACATAATAGGGAACTAAGAAGTAGCCCCCATAGAAAGTATGGCCAGATTATTTTTGACAAACTTGCAAAAGCAATTCAATGGAGAAAGGATAGTCTTTTCAACAAATGGTTCTGGAACAACTAAATATCCACATGGAAGAAAAATGAACTTTGACCTAAATCTCACATCATAAACGACAGTGAACCCAAAATGGTTCATAGATTTAAACATAAAACTATAAAACACTTAGAAGAAAACATAAGAGAAAATCCTCAGGGCCAGGGACCTTGTGGCATGTTCTTAGACATGACACTAAAAGCATGATCTATAAAAGAAAAAATAACTACCTGGACTTCATCAAAAGTTAAAGCTTTTGCTCTGTGAAATACTCTGCTAAGAGAATGAAAAGACAAGCTACGGATGGGAGAAAATATTTGCAAACCATCTATCTGACAAGGGACTCATATCTAAAATACATAAAGAATTCTCAAAACTCAATGGTAAAAAAATTAACAATTCGATTAGAGACACTTAAAAGATATGAAGAGATATTTCACTGAAGAGGATATGCAGAAGGCAAACACGTACATGAAAAGACATTTAACATCACTATCGATTTGGGAAATGCAAGTTAAGACTATGATGAGATACCAGTAACTAAAACAGCTAAAATGAAAAACAGTGTTTATGCTAATTGCTGGTGAGGATGTGTCTCATACATTGCTGGTGGAAATGAAAAATGGTACAGCCATGCTGGATAAGCCTGGCAGTTTCTTTACAAACCGAATCTATATAAACACATATGTTAATCCATGCAATCATACTCCTGAGCATTTATCACAGAGAAATAAAAACTTATGTTCACACAAAAACCTGTATACAAATGTTTATAGTACATTTATTTGTAATAGCCCCAAATGGAAACAAAATGTCCTTCAAAAAGTGAATGGTTAAACATAGGTGATACGTCCATACCGTGGACTATTACTCAGCAATAAAAGAACAAGCTAATAACCTAAATGGATGTCAAGGGCATTACAATGACTAAAAAAAAAAAAAAAAAACAATCGCAAAGGTCATAGATAAATGATGAAAATTATAGAGACGGAGAACAGATTAGTGCTTTTCGGAGCGTGGGGACGATGGTGGGAGGAGGAATTGTGACTATAAAAGGAGCATCACAAGGGACATCTCTGATGATGGAATACTCCTATATCCTGAGGGCCACACCCAAATCCACACGTGGTAAAATGGCACAGGACTCCACACATGCTTCGTGCCATTCTCTCTACCATTTGTGCATCTATAATTATTTCAAAATAAAGTTTAAAAAACTCTGTTGAGTGAAGTCTGACAGTGGTCTGCCTTTCACAGTCCTAAAGGGATTCCATTGCATTTCTCTTTCTGCTTCAATATTTTAATCCCTTTCAAAATGTTAAAAGGCTCAAAGCCACTGTTTTTATAATTCCTTACTTACAATTTCTTCCAACTTCCTTGGCTGTCAATGAGCTGGGACTGTGGACCAAGCCACAGCTAATTCAGAGAATGGAATGAAATGAAGTGAGAGAGCGCTGAGGCCACGCCCAGGGCTTACCCTGATTTACTACTTGGAGGTACGGGGGCGGGGGAGGCCTCTGAGGGGCCCGTAGTCTCCAGAAGCTCTGGAAAGGGCGAGAGGCCATTGCTCAAGCTGGGCCCTTCAGGTGGCCGTGGCTGCCAGACGCGGAGCAGGTGAAGGTCAAGCATCAGCTCTACGCCCACCTTCCAAACCGCGCCATCAGGGTGGGACACTGCACACACAGTCAGCAAAGGACACAGGGCCCATCGCACTTTGCACTGTGCTCATTCTTACCACATGTGCCAGGGAGACCCAGCACATGCCGGGATTGGTTATTGGTGGCACACCGAGGAAGGCTGGGACTGTTAGCCAGAGGCTGTGCTTTACAAGAGACTGGAGTCCACAGAACAGTAAAGACTTTTGGTGGTGTGAGGGGTAGGGAGGGTCGGGGACTGGCTAGGAAGAGGTCTTACCTCTAAAACAAGGTCTGAATTTTCATGCCTTCCAATCGTAGTGCTTTTATTCAGGACAAAATAGCCTTCTGCACTCTTTAGATAGGCTTTCATATTCTCTGCTTTCCCTATAAAAGGTTTTCAGAAAACAATTTTGTTAGAAAAATACAGTCCTCTAATTATTCAATGTCATATTTAGAATGAATGGAATACACCATAATGTCCACAGGAGAAGTCAGCAGAGGTAGGAGTGGATAGCTGGATTTAACAATGATCACAATGATAATTCCACACATTTTTAAGACTGTCCTTTTAACAGTGATATCCGGCATAGATGAGCTTGCTTCTGATCACAAGAGGACATCCTTTATGTAATTCAGAGCACAAACAAGCAATAGCAAAAAACAAAACAAAACAAAAAAAACAAATCTGAATTCCACTGATAACCACTCTCCACCTCCCATTAAGCTTAGTTTGGGGTTAGTTATCTGACAGAATCAAGTACTCAGTGTTACTAACCCACCACTTACTAGCTCTGTGACTCTGGGTGATTTACTTATTCTCTCTCTATGCCTCTGTTTCCTCATCTGTAAAATGGGGCTAATAATACTCTGTATCCCAAAGAGTTTTGTGAGGATTAAATGTGAAGCATCTAGAATGGTGACTGCTACACTAAACACCCATTTGTCCTACTGTGATTGTGACTGTTATTAATCTTGGGCTTCTGAACTTTGACTCAAGAAACCCCAACTTCTACAGAGCTTCTTAAAGTGTGGAAGAGTCAGTCATCAAGGAAATGGGCATTAGAAGATACTTTCTTTTTAAGTCACCGCATTCCTTCATATATTTAGGTTGAAAAGAAATGATTTCCAAAGACAAAATATCAAGATTATAGCTTGGCTGTACGGTCAAGACTCTGTACGTATCTTTTCCTGGCATTTTATTAGGAAAATGTCAAACACACAGAAAAGTTGAAAGAAGTGGATGGTGAACTTCTATAGAACCACCACCCAGATTCTACAATCAACATTTTGCTCTATTTGCTTTATCACATATCTACCCATCTATACATTTTATATTTTAATGCATTTCAAAGTAAATCCTATACATGGTTTTAAAATTTATTTATTAATTTTTGGCTGTGTTGGGTCTTCGTTTCTGCGCGAGGGCTTTCCCTAGGTGTGGCAAGCGGGGGCCACTCTTCATCGCGGTGCGCGGGCCTCTCACTATCGCGGCCTCTCTTGTTGTGGAGCACAGGCTCCAGATGCGCAGGCTGAGTAGTTGTGGCTCGCGGGCCTAGTTGCTCCGTGGCACGTGGGATCTTCCCAGACCTGGGCTCGAACCCATGTGCCCTGTATTAGCAGGCAGATTCTCAACCACTGCGCCACCAGGGAAGCCCTATACATGTTTTTTATTATTTATTTATTTATTTATTTATTTATTTTAATTTTTTTTTTTTTTTTTTGCGTTACGCGGGCCTCTCACTGTTGTGGCCTCTCCCGTTGCGGAGCACAGGCTCCGGACGCACAGGCTCAGAGGCCATGGCTCACGGGCCCAGCCGCTCCGCAGCATGTGGGATCCTCCAAGACCGGGGCATGAACCCGTGTCCCCTGCATCGGCAGGCAGACTCTCAACCACTGTGCCACCAGGGAAGCCCATATATACATGTGTTTTAAAACATAAAAATTTCAGTGACTTCAGCTGGTTCCAAGATGTTGATGATAATTCATGATATTTGAATTCTGATCCATCTCAGTGCCATGTCAAAGATAGCCTCTTTTCTTTTTTCCTTTTTTTTTTTTTTGGCTCTGTTGGGTCTTCGTTGCTGCATGCGGGCTTTCTCTAGTTGCGGCGAGCGGAGGCTACTCTTCCTCACGGTGCGCAGGCTTCTCACTGCGGTGGCTTCTCCTGTTGTGGAGCATGGGCTCTAGGTGTGCAGGCTTCAGTACTTGCAGCACGTGGGCTCAGTAGTTGCGGCACACGGGGCCTAGTTGTGGCTCGCGGGCTCTAGAGTGCAGGCTCAGTAGTTGTGGTGCACTGGCTTAGTTGCTCCGAGGCACGTGGGATCTTCCTGGACCAGGGCTCGAACCCGTGTCCCCTGCATTGGCAGGCGGATTCTTAACCGCTGAGCCACCAAGAAAGTCCCCAAAGTCTCTTTTCAACTGAAAGGTCACTGAAGTGTGAAGTTGTTAGACTGTGGATAAAAACAAAAATCATCTAGGTGTGACCGTAGAGGGTCTCTGGTCTGGCTCTGCTTTCCATCAACATCTCCATCATCATTCCATCACTGAATCCCTACTAAGTGCCAGGCACTGGGCTATCCTTTTACACACATGGCCTCTTTTCATCCTCAGAACCACCCTGCGAGGCAGGTGTCAGTATTGTCCCGCTTTACAAATGAGGAAACTGAGACTCAGAGAAGTTAAGGTCACACAATAGTAAGTGTGTGACAACTCTGAGCCTTTGCATGTAACCAGTGTACAAACCTCCATTGCTGCTGGTGGGGCAGAGTAGGGGTGGGGGAATTGCACTGTCTGCTGACACTTGGGACATGTAGTAAAAGAAAGTCCTTGAAACCAGCATTCTATCCTCTGAAAGGAAGACGAGACCCTACCTGGGGGTAAGAGAAATAAAAATAAGCAGGATAGTTTATATTTGTAAACTTTGAGGCCTGTGGATGTCCCACAAATATTGATGCTTTCAGATAATGAGAAATACATTTGATTAAGTTCGCTGTCATGTATACAGGGGAAAAGACATTTCCTCTTCCCAAAGAACCATGCTCTGCTGCCTTCAGTTATTAATCTTCAATTGCAGAGGACCATGTTAGCACGCAACACATTCAAGTCTAATTAAGCTAAAATGGAAACTTCCAAGAAATGTCTCTTCTGCAGGAAAACCACAGGAAACGCCACTAATCGAAAACTTAAACTTGGATCATGTGCATATTTGTTTTTTAGCTCTCACCCCAGACGTCCCCAAGGCTGGGGTCTTCTCTCTGCTCAGACGTCCCCCCTCGGGGCAACCACCTGACTGACCACTCTGGCTAAAGGCACCCTCAGTCATGTTATTCCCCTGCTAGTTTTCCCCTGCTGTGTTTCCTTCCTTGTACTTATCATTCTCTGACATGTTCTTGTTCCTTTCTTTAGTTATGCTTGCTGTTGGTTTCTCTTTCACTAACATATATGTTCCTGGAAAACCAGGACTGTGTTCATTTTGTTCAGAAGCAATTCTTCATGGGTATGTTGTGTTTGTACCCATCTTCAGAGCAAAGGCATTGAAAGATTTTGTCCTGCACTCACTTTCCGAGGATGCTTGTATGGCAAACAGCCTGGGAGGATAGAGGTAATGTTTCTAATAAAGATAACGGCTCCTTCTGGGGCAAAAGTTGGGCAAGTTTGCTTGCAGCCCCTTTCAAAGATTGCAGTTTCCTGAGTTTGGAGTTCCTTACCTGGGACACAGACCCACTGTGCGCACAGCATCCACACTGGCTGCTCTGCACCACCCCGAGGGACTTTCAGGGCAACAGGAACCAATGTGCATATGCAGCTCTGCTGCCTGTTATGTCAGCTGTGCTGTGAGTCATCAAGTTCTTTGTTTCTGGCCCAGGAGTCTCTTGTCTTCTGCCAGGAACTATAAGCTGGGCAGGCTAACTTACTAACTTTCAAACAGGGTCAAATGTCAGACCCTTTGCAGTTCCTGCCAGTTCTGTGCATTACCCCTTCTCCAGGGCAGGGGGCGGCGGGGGGCAGAACCTGACACATAGTAGGTGCTTGGGAAACACTTGCTGAGTGAATGAAAATACAAAGGACACCTCAAAGCAAGTCAGTACAGCCAGCTGGCTAGGAAGCTTTGATAGTAACTACCTTTCATTTTTCCTGTCAGTATCTAGCTTAGATGACTCCTTGGAAAACCTAAATTCTATCTCTTTAGCTTTTGGATTGGACAATATTTCTCCACCTTAATTTTGCCCTGTGCATCACTTCCTTGCATGAAAACACTGTCAAAGTAATTTGAATGTGTGGAGCTCTGTGAATTCGTTCTTACTCAGTGCCATGGAGCACCATCCACAGGAAAGAGCAAAAGGGCTTCAGTCATCTGCGTTCCCCCGACCACTTTGGATGGCTCAGAATTGGGCTATAGGAGCAAACTTTCTTTTGAGGTTTACAGTGGCCTCAAAGTTCCTTAAAGAAGGGGAGTTCAGGTAAGGGGCGGGTGTGTGTGTGTGTGTGTGTCTGACCATTGGGTGGGTGTTCTCCATAAATCATGGGAAACAGGGGTTCCTCTCTTAATCCCAGCTATACCCACAGGACATCCAAGAGCTGGTGCCCAGGAGAGGCTTAAAGCTCCGTGCCGCCTCCCTTGGGGGGCGAGGTAGGGGCTGCACTTAGGAAGGAACGGCTGGTGTTGGGGAACTTTTTCTGGGGTGCTCCTGGCGATCCGAGCCTGAATCAGAGAGTTCGGACTCGGCTGGCGCCGGGTCCCCTGCCTACCCCAACGCCCTTGACCTCGCAGGGCTGGCCTCCTCCGGCCCAGGTTTCCGCCCGCCGGCTCCTCGCGCGCCGCTCTCACCTGGCCAGAGGAAGAAGCCCACGCCTCGTCCTCCGCCGAGAGCCCTGACCTCCGCTCTGCCGCCCTCCCGCGGAGTCTCCGGGCGAAGGCCCGCAGCCCGCGCGCCCGCCCGGCCTTTTTACAAACGTCGCCACGGCAACGCCATTCTGACGGCCGAGCTGGGAAGGGGCGTGGCGTGCGCGGCGCCCGAGGATGAGGGGGAGGTGCGCTGGGAGCACCCGGCCAATTACAGCCCGCTGCAGCGCTGCGAGCCCTCCCCGACCTGCCCGCTAGAGGATGGAGAAACAGGCTCAGTGTTCACAGAAGTAGCTCCAAGTCTTACAGCGGGGAAGGAGCAGACTCAAGAATCCTTCCTACTGACCTTAGCTCTAGGTTCGGTGCGTTGAGGAGGGGGTGGTCAGGCGTGGGAGGGTAATGGAGCTGAGCCACGAGAAGCTTGGAGGTTAGTACCCCCCCGTCCCACCCGAAACTCTATTTCGCTCTGTTGTGGAGGAGAAAATAGAGTAAGCTGGGGGGGACCATCACTTCTGGGGGTGGGGGTGGAGATGGGAGATGGGTGGGGTGGAAGGAACACTTCTGAAAGAATGGAAGATTCTCCCACGTGCTAGGAAAAGGGTATTTACAAGCCCACAGCCTTACTGTTCCTGTCCTTCCCTGTCAAAACTCGCGTTTATTCATTCATGTGTTCTTTACTTCTACAAACATCACCTGAGTCCCTACAAGGTCAGACGGTGGCCCCAGTGTTGACCTGGATCAGATCCTTAAGAAACCCCCCCGCACTCCCCATGGGCACGGGGCTGGGGGGATGGAGCGTGTGGAGAAGACATGCAAATGCCAACTATCTCCCCTCACCCCATGACACCTTTTTCAAATCAGCCCCTTCTGTCTGGGAGCAGAACAGCCCTGCTGACTACCTACAGAATGCCTCATTTCCCTGGCAGGAAATGACGGACAAGGTGCCCCAAGACAAACTCAAAATATTCATCTGAGAAAGATGAAAGATGGCAGACTCCACTCTAGTCAATTAGAAGAAGATATAAGAGAGAAAAATCATGGAAATCGATATGGGATGGAATATATGGTAAAGATGCTCCCACATGCCTAGAGGCTCTTGGAAATGCACATTCCCTGGCACAGACCTCAGAGATTCTGATTAAGCAGCTCTGGAGCATGGTCCAGGAATGAATTTGTTGCATTCTTGCAAATTCCTTGTGCATTTGTTAAAAGCTTGGCAAAACCTCAGGACTTATTCAAACCTGCAGTTGAATCGCAGAGCCCTCCCAGCACTTGTGCCTAGAAATATTTTCCAGGCCCTCAGTCAGCCTGGAAGGTTCTGCCTGGGTTAGTTCCCTTCGACCAGAAAGACCTTAGGAATGTATGAGGAGTGACCACAGAGGCCGGGGCCCTGAGTGGTAACTTCAGAGGAACAGAGAGGGTCAGGCTCAACTCTCCAGGCACATTTCTGCCTCAGGGCCTTTGCAGTTAATGTTTCTTCTCCCTACAGGGCAATTCCCCCAGGGATCTCCTTCAGCTCCTTTAGATTTTTACTCAAATATCACCCTATTTAAAATGGTCTTGGAATTCCCTGGCGGTCCAGTGTTTAGGACTCGGTGCTTTCACTGCCCGGTTCGATCCCTGGTCGATCCTGCAAGCCCCATGATGCCACCCAAAAAAACAAAACAAAACAAAAAACACCCCCCAAAAAACATGAAGAACAAAACAAACACCTCACTCTATTGCTCTTCCCTTCATCTTACCACTCCTCTAACATGGTATTTATTTAGTTTCCTTCTCTTATTTTTTGTCAGTCTCCTCACTCCCAACTCCCCCCTGCCCCCCAACTTAAGCTCCATGAGGGCAGGGATTTCTTTTCTCTTTTGTTCACTGCTGTATCACCAGTACCTAGAACAGTGCCTGAATGAATGAATGAGTGAATGAACAGGGGCAACCCTTGCCACCCGCCCACAGCCTTGCCTCCTACTCTTGAGCTGCTGAGCTGAACTGTCCTTACCCCAGGACCTAGGCTTCTGTAGCCTTGGCCCTCCCCAGCCCCACCCCCATCTCCATGCTTGTCTTCAGTGTCATCAACATGAGCACAGAATGCAACCCTGCTCACTGCCAGTCAGACCCTATGGAGCCCATCCAGGCCAGCCTGGAGCCGGAGCTGCCCATGGCCCCCTGATAGGCTTGGGAGAGCATCTGTTACCATTAGTCCATCTCTCGATGAGGAAATACTAAATGGCGAACAAAACTGACATTCAGGCTCACTGGAGCAGAAATTGCCAAATCTTGATTGGATCCTGCCGCTCCCCACAGGATGCCACAGTCATCTCAAAGGTTGTGTGAAAGTCTTAAAACCCAGTTCCATGTCATCCACTTAAATTTCAAAAACAGAAACTAAAATACCCCAATAACTCATGGCTTTATCATAGCATGTCCTGGGCTGAGTGAGAGTTGTACTTTGCGATGATGGGGTGTTCACATACTGCACCTGGGGAATTCCCTGGTGGTCCACTGGTTAGGACTTGGTGCTTTCACTGCCGTGGCCCGAGTTCAATCCCTGGTGGGGAAATTAAGATCCCGCAAGCCACGTGGCATGGCCAAAAAAAAAAAAAAAGAGATTTCTAGCTTATATGGGCTCCTTGGTGATGCCTGTAATCAATCAATCTTATTGAGCTCTGGGTGGCTACCAAGGCTGTACCGTATCTCCGTCAACATCAGGATACTGGTGTCTGAAAGGCCTGGGTGCAGGTCCCAGCTTTGTCATTCCCAGCTGTCCTCATAATACTGGAGCGAGTAATGTTAACTCCGGGCTTTCCACCCGCAGGGCTCTGTCCCAGTCTTTCCTGTGGATCATCTCATTTAATCCTCAGCATAACCTGGGGCAGTAGGTGTGTGTGAAACACCTGGAACAGGGAGCTCTGCAGAGAAACGCTCAAAAATGTCGTGACAGGTATTATTTCTATCACATCACTCCCACTTGAACAGGAAAATAAGGCTCAAGAGACATGGAGGTATGTGACCAAGGTGACACAGCCAGAAAAGGATTTGAATCTAGATGACTGTGATGGGACGGTATTTTCCCCGGGGACCACAGGTGACAGGTGTCACAGCCACGAGACACCCATGCTCACCACCTGCTTTCCCTCAGCCCTGAACAATCTGGGCTTCTGGCTGTCCTGAAGTTTTGGCAGTGCCTGCAGCAAGAGGGGGAGGGATCTGAGGCCAGGAGCCGGTAGCTGTGGCTTGCCAGGGACCTCTCCTGCCACCCTCTGCGCTTCTTTCCTGCAGGACCTCTGCCCCATAAAATCTCATTGGGCCGCAGTTACCTTCCCTGGGCTGTCCTTGACTGGGAGAGCCCATCCACTGTGCCCCCTCCCCAGATCTGCTTGTTGTCACCTGCATGCCAACAAGAAATGAATGCTGGCCTCCCGCCTGGAAGAGGTAGGGAGCTTGCCCAGCCTTTAAGGGGTAAGAGAGCCAGGGAAAGAGCTGGAAAAGGAGAAAGGGAGAGTAAAAGAGAGAGAGAGCGCTCGAAGATCAGGAAGTAGCTAAATTGTTGAGTAGGTGACAGATGGGAGAGCAAAGGGCCACTGGAGGCTCCACAGTCCATTACTAACCTGGTGCGATGGGCTAAGGAAATGCAGGTTTTTATACACACACACACACACACACACAGGTTCACAAAAATAAATTCAAACCACAAAATCACAGCTGGTCACTGAGGCCTTCTGCGGCTGTGCTCACCCCCTTCCCCTGTCAGAAAATGAGAAGTCACCCAGGTGTTTTCTCAGATAGAGAAAAGGCTGGTTGGGACGTTCATCTCTTGCAAATCAGAGCTCTGCCAGGGAGCTTCCCTGGTGGCGCAGTGGTTGGGAGTCTGCCTGCCAATGCAGGGGACGTGGGTTCGAGCCCTTGTTCGGGAGGATCCCACATGCCGCGGAGCAACTAGGCCCGTGAGCCACAACTACTGAGCCTGTGCGTCTGGAGCTTGTGCTCTGCAACAAGAGAGGCCGCGATAGTGAGAGGCCTGTGCACCGCGATGAAGAGTGACCCCCGCTTGCCACACCTGGAGAAAGCCCTCGCACAGAAACGAAGACACAACACAGCCAAAAATTAATTAATTAATTAATTTTTAAAAATTAAAACAAAAACAGAAAACACTGTCTCTAAAAAAAAAAAAACAGAAAAAAAAGCTTTGCCAGGGAGGTCAGTCTGTATGTTCTGTTTGAAAGCTGCAGGTGAAGGGTGCTGATCCCACCTCTGATCGGCCTGGTTTCGTTTGTTTGTTTGTTTTATTCTGTCTGTACCTCACTTCTCTCACCTGTAAAATGGAGGTAATAACAGCATTGACTGTAAAGACCACATGGGTTAATATGTGTGAAGTAGTAAACTGTGCCCGGTACCACAGACTCCTTCTGTGAATGTCTGCGTTGCTGTCTGTCTCTTTGCTTGTTTTTGTTGCTTTCTTGATGATGTGGGAGGACAGCACCATCTCAACCCAATCACAGCCATCCTGGGGAGAGCTTTGATTTGCATCGTCTCAGTCCCAACCCAGAGCAAACTTGACCTCTGAACACTCGCATATCATCTTGCTTGTTGCCCAGGGACCTTTCTGGGTGTGGGTGTCAGAGGCAGGCTGAGCTCCCCTGATCGCTGCTAGAGGGATTCTGAGAATCCAGCTGGTCTCTGTGGGGTGGCACCTGCAGGACAACTCCATAAATTCGACTTGCAGGCATCCAGGCAAATCAACCTCCACTACTTCTTTTTTTTTGAGATTAACAATGAACCATTATGAATGAGGTGAACCAAACTAGCTAATATTTATTGAGGCTTGTTAGGTACCAGCTGCTATGCCATGCACTGTTTTATTTAATTCTTAGTGCAACCCATTTTACAGAAGCGGGCTCAAAAAAGTCAAGTAACTTGCCCAGTTACAAATCTTGTAAGTGATAGGTCCAAGATTCGAACCCTGGCTGTTTGACTCCAGCATATTGTCATTTTTGTAAACTTTTGTTTTCAAAACATAATCTACATCTCGAAAAGAGCACAACTGATAAGTGTACGCTTGAAGAATTTTCACAAAGTGTATGCACCCACCCTAACCAGAACCCAGAACCAGAAGCAGAACATCACCACCCGCCCCCGCCCCTCCGAGAAGACTCCCTGTGCTCACTTCTGGTTACCCACTCCCGCTTGTCTGACTTCCAATCATAGATTAGTTCTGCTTCTTTTTGAACTTCATGGAAATGGAATCTTACAGATTCCATTTGCTGCCTGGTTTCTTTCACTCAACTATGTGAGGTTCGACCACGTTGTCTGATGTAGCTGTGGTTCATTCATTCTCACTGCTGCATTGCTTTACACTCTGTTATCTATTCCTGCAGAACAAATTATGGCAAACTTAACGGATCCAAAAAACACACACTTATGTCACAGTTTCTGTGGGTCACGAATCCGGGCACTGCTTAGCTGGGTTCTCTGCTCAGGGCCTCTCCCAGGCTGCAATGAGGGAGGTGGCCAGGGCTGGGGTCTCATCTGAGGCTCAGCTGGGGAAGGATCCTCTTTCCAGTTCATGTGGTGGTTGGCAGGATACAGTTTCCTGAGGGTTGTTAGTTAGTCTGAGGGCCTCACCTCCTTGCTGGCTGTTAGCCAGAGATCCTGCACTGTTTCTTGCCATGTGGGCCTCTCCATAAGGTGGCTTGCTTCATCAAAGCCAGTGAGAGTCCATAGAGAGAGTCTCCAGGCAAGATGGAAGTTACAATCTTCTGTAACATAGTCACAGAAATGACATGCCCATCACCTTTGCAGCATCTACTGATTAGAAATAAGGTACAGTCCTGCCTACTCTCAAGGGGAGGGGACACAGAGGTGTGAACACCAGGGATAATTGGGGGCCGTTGTGTATGCCTTTTGGTCTGCACATGTGCACATATCTCTTGGGTATATATCTAGGAGTAGAATTTCTGGGTCACACATACGTCCGGCTTTACGAGATTCTGCCAAACATTTTTCCAAAGTGCAGGTACCCTCTACACTCCCTCAGCAGGCTATGAGCTTCCCAGTTAGAGCACATGCTTTCAATACACTCCTCCCCTCTCTCCTTACAGAAGGGGTGTTTGAGCTGGGGCTCTTTGGGACGACAGGTCCTAATTCTGGCACCATGTCAGAATCACTGAATTCCCGGGCTGCTTCGCCAGACATTCTGATCATTTGAGGGCTCAGATACAAACTGGAAGGTCCACTCCATGAGGCGAGGATCCCTGTACCCTTGGTGCCTGGAGCAGTACCTGGCAGCAGTGCCTGGCAGGTACCAGGGAGCTGGCACTCAATAAATGTTTTTTTGATTAAGTGAATGAGTTTTGGAAATATTGTTCAAGAGATGGGCCCCAGGGCGGGTATAAGCTGCTTAAACGGGAAGGAAACTTTGTTGTGACTGAGGCTGTGTTCATTTTTCTGGGAAGAGGGCTCAGAACCTCAACCAGGTATGTCCCCAACAAAGGTTAAAGGCCACTGTGATTGGCTACTGTCCGGCTTAGGTATTTTATCACATGAAGAAAGAATTGTTCCCGGGGTAGGTGGCATGGGAACTGTGGACAAGGTCCCATGGTCCTTAGAAGTAAAAAGCGAGACAGTGCTTGCCTGGGGTGGCTCATAAACTGACACCTTGCTTGTTTTGACCTTTGACCCATGGTAGCTCTTTTGGTACATCTAGCCACTGCCTGGCCTCCTGGGACCCTCCCTGTGTCTGTCTGTTGAACAGAAAATTCCAGAAGGCCTCGGTGCCCTGAGTTTCCATCAGGGGCAAGCCAACATGAGCCCTAGCTTTTGAAAAACCCCTTTCAATCCATAGAAAGCCTCCCAGTTTATCTGGTTTGAGATGACCTCATCCTTTGTCACCTTCTCTCTTGTTTTCTGGAGGTTGCTCAGCGTCTTGCTGCTCTCTGCATTCTTTTCTCACGTGAACAGTGCACCTATTTTGGGCATTTTGTCGTTGTTGTTTTGGGTCATTCCCGTCACACATTTTTTATATTCCTTTACAGTCAGATCAACCTCATGCCTCTCTAGACATTTCTTCTCAGGTTTCCTCTGAATCATTTCGTTCGGTCTAAATATGTCCAGTGTTTCCTCCTTCCTCACTGCCCTCCACATAGACCCTCTCTTTTCCCCGGAACAACTGTTCTTTTCTTTCGAATCCCTGACCCAAATCCTCATCTTTCACCATGTTTTCTGACTTCTCCTAAGAACTGATTGTTTTTTGAAACTTAAGCCTCAAATATCATCCCTTCTAATCTGCGTCTGAATTTGGATCACGGTCAAGAAGCAGGCGAGACAGGAACGTGGCTGGGTAATTAGGATCCTCAGCAGAAGGGCTGAGTGTTCATCGGGGGGTCAGAGGGGCCTGGGGATGGAGGGAGAGGTATCTTCTTCTGCCTCGGGTAGGGCTTAGGGTGGGGTTGTCAGGAAAGCGCTAAGAAAAAAGGACCCATTTGACTTGAGTTCTGAAGGAAGAGTAGGATTTCCGGAGGTAGAGCAGGGAGAGCAGAGGATGGTCCAGGGCAGGAGCAGTGGGAATGGAGGCTAGAAGATGAGTCATCAGAGATGCTAGGGACAGGAGTACAGAAGGAGAGGGGTGGCCAGGTGCTGAGACCGCACACTGAAGGTCCATGGTCAGCCCTCAGATATGTTTGTCTGGCTTTCCCAACGTGTTAAAAGACTTTTAATTAGTTGCTGAAGGAATAGGCCTCTTTCTGTGGAGTGACAGAGAAACCTATTCAAATTGTCTTTAGCATGAATGCAAATTCACTGGTTACCAAAAATGAAAATTCTAGAGGGAACCTCTGGGTTCAGGCTCAGATGATTTCATGAGGCCTTGGCCTCTCTCCAGCTCTCAGGGATTCTTTGTACCATGTGGACCCAACCTTAGACAGAATCTCTGTATAATGGTCACAAAAAGGCGGCCGAAGCTCCAACCCTTACATCTTCTCAGCTTTAAATTCCATAGGGAAGTATAGGAGTCTTTTTCCTAAGCTTCCCCCAATGGCCTCACTGCTTCTCATTTTCTCTGGGTGGGACACAAGCCCATTGCTGAGCCTATTATTGTGGCCCAGGAGACTGCTCTGATTGGCTGAGCTTGAGCCAACATGCCCATCCCTGCAGCCAGAGGTGGAATCAACAGCGTCTCTGAGAAACTGGAATGAGACTAGGAGAAAGGTGTTGTCCCCAAAGGAGGATCATAACGCCATAATATTTTAGAAGAGAGGTGAATTGTTATTAGGTGACGAAAGCCAGATGTCTACCACAGTAGCCAACATGTACAGATCATTAACATCTGGATTTATGCCTTTTTTTGTGAAAATGGGAATATCTGGCAATACCTGGACTCTCTTCTTGTATATAGATCAACAATCTGCTGGGGTTGAGAAGAGGCTCCCTCTTTAGATACAGCCTATGTTCTGCCTGCCCAATGCACTGCTCATATTTCCTCTCTGGCTCCTGGAAGCACTTGAATTTTTATTGCCAGCATAATTTGATTCTGTAAAGAAATCTGTTTTTCCCACCAGAATGGAAGAGCCAAATGTACAGGGGTCAAATAGCTCTCCTGTGCTCCCACAAACTCCTGAGGACAAATGCCTGGCCGTTTTTGATAGTCTCATTCCTTGCTCATTTTAAAAGCCTTCTTTAAAAAAAAATATTGAATACATAGTGATTTTAGAATCTGTTATCTGATAATTCCAACATCTGAAGTCTTTGGGTGGGAGTGGCAGAGGGGTGGTGTCTCAATGTCTTGTTTGTTGTGTCTGCTTACTCTGGCTCATACTGACTTATTGCTTGGATGTTTAGTAATTTGACTGTGATCTCATTCTTGATTGAACTTAATCTGTGGGAATCCTGAGGGGTCTGATTCCTGGCTGCTTTTCTCTCGGAAGTCTTTTTTGTTTGTTTCAGCTGGATGCCGGGGATGCTAATAACCTCTGAACACTGACATTTATTTCCTCAACTTGGAGTTTTCCCACTGAATACATGGAGTATAAACTTGAGCCCCAGACCCACGTGGTTACAAACCTTCAGGGTGATCATCATCATCATCAGTATTGTGGCCATTATTAGTTTTCCCCTCCAGAGCCACATTGAAAACTACAGGTTTTCATAGGCTCTCCTTTCTGAAAGTCCAGAAAAAAAAATTTTTAAGCCCTCCTCTTGCCAGGGTGTGGAGCATCTTTGAGGGTGCCAGCTTAATACAGGCATCTTAGACTTGGTTAGCTCATCTTGCAAAGGCCCAAGGCTTAATCTCCCTTTTCCTGCACTTACTAAAGGCAAATGGCTTCCTCATTTGCTTATGCTTTGGTTGTAGCTCACTCTGTTTGTGTGTGTGTCTGTATGTTCCTTTGAGATTGCCTACATAAAAATTGTTTTTTATTCTGGGATTTTGGAAACACACACAAAACTAGAGAAGCCTGCGATTAACTCCATGTATTCATCATCCAGCTTCAACATTTTCCCAGTGTTCTCTCATTCTTTTTTCTCCCTTTTTGAGTTTTTTTCTAGGTTAATTTAAAGCAAGTTGTGTCATTTCACCCATAAAGACATCCTAACTGAAAGGACTTTTTTTTCCTTTACATTATCCCCGCCTTGACATGATCACAGCTAAAAATACTTATAATCATTCCTGAATATCATCTAATATTCAGTCCATGCTCACATTTCCTTGATTCTCTCAGAGATATCTTTTTTACTTTTATCTTTGTTAGAATCAGGATCCAGACAAGCTCCACACATTACACTTGGTTGTTATGTCTCTGAAATGTCTTTAATTCTGTAACAGCAACACCCCGCCCCTGACCTTTGTTATCCCCCAGCCACTGATTTGTTGGAGAAACTGGGTCTTTTGTCCTGGAGAACATTCACATCCTGGATTTGGCTGATCACTTCTTCTTGGTTTCAGTTAACTTGTTCCTCTTTTCCCCTTGTTTCCTGTAAACAAATAGTTAGATCTAGAGGTCTGAGGAGATCAAAGTCTTTTTGTTGTCCAGACGCCTTCATAGGTGGTACTGTGTGATCCATCCTGCATCACACAGTGAGCACATAATGTCTGGTCATCCTGTTTTTAACGATATTGAGATTGAATGGTAGGTCCAGTGCTAACAGACTGAGCCATCCATTACAAAGTCCCCAACGGCTTTTTTTCCCCCAATAATTAACATTTTTAATTATTCATTATGGTAAAATATACATAATATAACATTTACCATCTTAACCATTTAAAAATATACAGTTCGGGCTTCCCTGGTGGCGCAGTGGTTGAGAGTCCGCTTGCCGATGCAGGGGACGCGTGTTCGTGCCCCGGTCCGGGAAGATGCCACATGCCGCAGAGCGGCTGGGCCCGTGAGACATGGCCGCTGAGCCTGCGCGTCCGGAGCCTGTGCTCCACAATGGGAGAGGCCACAAGAGTGAGAGGCCTGCGTACCGCAAAAACAAACAAACAAACAAAACACACAAGTGGCACAGAGGAAGCCAGAATCTTGAGAATACCTGGGCCCAAGGAAATCTTGGAAGATAGTGAGTTAAAGAGAATAGTGAGGATAATGACGATGGTAGGAGAGCATGTATGCTTTGTGGTCCTATGTACTAAGGGTTTTGTATACAAGCTCCCATTGGGAAGGCTACGAGCTAGGTGCCATTTTTATTCTCGTCTTAAAGAAGAGGGATCTGAGCTAATTAAGCAGAGGGAAGGTTAGGAGCTTTTCCTGGCTGAGACCACAAGACACAGCGGTGGTCACGCGTCCTAGCCAGGACTTGATTGGCTGGAGATTTGATTGGCAGGAGAGCTGAGCGGCTTCTCCTGCCAGAAGCAGCCGGTGCCCTTCAGCCTTTCTTCCACTTCAAGCCCTGAGAAAGGGCTTGCGTGCTTCCCAAGTGGCAACTTCTGTGCATTTAAAAATTTCCTCTTGAAAATCCCAGCCTTAGCCCATTCACAAAAGGTATCTGGGTCCTTTCTTGGCCGTGGCCTAGTCGTATTGACCAAAGAGAAGAGCGCGTCCCATAAGAGCTGGCGGCTTTGGGAGGACCGGGGAAGGCGTCAGCTGGCAGGAAGCTCCCTGAAAGAAATAGAGGAATCCCCACCCATCCATGAGCTGCCTATTCTTCACCCTTAGAAACGGGGCTTGTGATATGCCAGGCACTGCAGGCATTTTGCCATTTAACCCTCCCGCTGCCCCACGGAGTAGGCCCCTTGCTAACAGTTTTGGTTGCTTTTGTTGAGGAACCTGGGATACAGAGGTCAAGCCACTTACTCAGGGTCATTCGGGGCAGTGGTGGGGCTTGACCCCTATTTGTTTGACTCCAAATCTGGCCTCTGAACTCTGAGAGACACTGCCGGCTTCTCGAGTGATGTGGGAAGTGGATTCGAGTGAGCACGGCCTGGGCCGCGGTTCCCGTCCCTCTGCCACATGGACAGAGCCACAGACCCAGTTCGCTGTGAAGGCCCAGCATCTTATACCAAGTCTCATTTTCACAGCCAGAGATATTAGTGTGGAAATAGGACTTTTGATTCTTGAAAGGTCTGCTTGGTGAAGAGATGGTCAAACATTTAAACTACAAACTCCATTTTTTTGGAGGGGGGGCAATTCTGAAGCTTAAGATGTGTAATTTCATCTCAGTGCTTCAACCTTGCCACCTCTGTGAACGGGTGAAGAGTTTCAAAGTTTCATACAGGAGGCTAAAAAACTAAGGCTCCTTGTGAAAATACTAAGTGTAAAACTTAGGAAAGAGGAATTCTACTTTCTGTTCTTTTCTGCTTAAAGACAACGAAGATATACTCCCTGGAAGGAACGGATGCCAAGACAGATGTATACAAGTGCCCTTTAGGATCCAGCAAAACTTTCAAATGTATTATTGTTTTCTTCCCGACAAACAGGGATTTCTGACGACATATTAACAACAAGCCTGAAATGCAAACCTGAGTCCTGGAGTGAAACCCCCAGGAGCAATGGTGCGATGTATCCAAGGGGGCCACCCTGGTAAGGGAGACACAGAAGGAGGGGGTGTGGAAAAGTGAACATGGGCGGGGGAGGGCAGCAGGTGGGGAGGGAATCCTGTTTCTGCCACTTAGTAGCCAGGGAACGGTACCCTCTGTCAACTCAGCTTTCCCCTCTCTCTAAGGGGCTGACACTTGCCAGCATCCCTTGCGGGTTGATGGGAGAGATGAAGCATGTGCGGTGTGGAGCAGGTGCCTGTCCCTTGGTAAGTCTTTCCCCCAGTTGTGAACACCACGAATTTGAAAGCTTCTAGCTGTAGCTCTTCTGGGGACCCTGACACAGGTTCAGCTTGGCCATTTCAGACCCTTCTCGGCTGAGGGATGTCCAGCGCCAAACAGGCTGGCATGTCCCTTGCGTTGTGTGTGAATGATGCAGCCCAGGAATAATGCATGTGAAACCTCATTATGTAAATCCTCAGGTTTTCAGTACATGACAATGGCTTTTTTGGGGCCCTTCTCTGTCCCATTCTGTGGTCTGGTGTCTCTGCTTTGGGACCTAGTCTGCCAAGCCCTGGGGGCGGGGGTGGGCACCTTGGGGAGGGGTGAGCTCTCCAGAGGGCACATCAAAGGGAAAGTCACAACTCTGTCACTGGCCCAGCTCTCCGTGGCATTGCTTGGTGTGAAAGGAAACTGTCCTCTGCCTGAGGCAGCCCCATGTCACACACAGACTAAGGCCTGTGATGTTTAATTCAGAGCAGTGAGCACTGGAAACACCGCATCCAGGCTCCCTCAGAGCAGGACAGCCACTTTTCATTTCTGGGGCTCTAAGCCAGAGAGCCTGCTGTCTGGAAACCTATTGCCTGGAAGGTTCGCAGGATGGAGGGCAGGCTTCTGCAAAGAACTATCTGACCATCACCTCCTGGTTGAGGAGAAGGGCACCCTTCTATGACCTTGGCCTCCTTAGAGCTCATGCAGGCAACAAACACACACATACAAATACACACACATGCCAACCCACAGCACATACTCACATGTACACACATACACGCAAGCATGCGTGTACAAATACACAGCCCCAAGTCAGAAAGACTGGCGTACTATTCTGGCTACTCAGAAGAGGAAACCCAAATCTTTATTCTCAGAGAGCTTATTCCTCGGTGTATCCCTGGCACCTGGCAGAACAATGAAAATCAGAAGCGCCGCCTTTAAAAACACTCGGGCTGTTCACTCAACTAATTGTGGTCATCTTTTCAGGAGGCAGGGAAGTCAGATCATGATGCTGGACACCCTTAAGCTCAGTACAGTGCTGTGTGTCAATTATGTCTCAATAAAACTGGTAGAAAAAACAGTTATCTGGATAGAAAGAACAAGATAAAATACACGAATTATCAAAAGTTAAAAAAATACAGACGAGCTAGACTATGAGTCTCAGAAAGCACTGTTCACAACAGCCAGGACATGGAAGCAGCCTAAATGTCGATGGAGGAGTGGATAAAGAAGATGTGGTACAAATATACAGTGGAATACTACTCAGCCATAAAAAAGAATGAAGTAATGCCATTTGCAGCAACATGGATGGACCTAGAGACTATCATACGATGTGAAGTAAGTCAGACAAAGACAAGTATCATATGATATCACTTATATGTGGAATCTAAAAAAAAATGATACAAATGAGCTTATTTACAAAACAGAAACAGACTCACAGACTTTGAAAACAAACTTATGGTTACCAAAGTGGAAATGTGGTGGGGAGGGATAAATTAGGAGTTTGGGATTAACATATACACACTATTATATATAAAATATGTAATCAACAAGGACCTACTGTATAGCACAGGGAACTCTACTCAATATTCTGTAATAACTTATATGGGAAAAGAATCTGAAAAAGAATAGATATATGTGTATGTATAACTGAATCACTTTGCTGTACACCTGAAACTAACACAACACTGTAAATCAACTATACTCCAATATAAAATAAAAATTAACTTAAAAAAAAAGAAAGTTTAAAAAAATAGAGGCAAGCTAGACTATGAGTCTCAGAGAGGTTAAGCTGACATATATATATAGAATCTAAAAAAAAAAAAAATGTTCTGATGAACCTAGGGGCAGGCCAGGAATAAAGACACAGATGTAGAGAATGGACTTGAGGACATGGGGAGGGGGAAGGGTAAGCTGGGACGAAGTGAGAGAGTGGCATGGACATATATACACTACCAAATGTAAAACAGATAGCTAGTGGGAAGCAGCCGCATGGCACAGGGAGATCAGCTCAGTGCTTTGCGACCATCTAGAGGGGTGGGATAAGGAGGGTGTGAGGGAGACACAAGAGGGAGGGATGTGAGGATATACGTATGCATATAGCTGATTCACTTTGTTATACAGCAGAAACGAACACAACACTGTAAAGCAATTATACTCCAATAAAGATGTTAAAAAAAAAAAGCTGCCTGAAGCCACACAGTAAATGGCAGAACAAGAGTCTAAACCTAAGTCTGCCTAACGCTAAAGCTATTCTGCCACCTTCCTTTGCAATGAGCGAATGCATTCTGTGCTGCCTGGATCCCACTGGGACCTCAGTTGGCTGTTTCTAAAGGGAGCTGAGGGGCAGCCTCAGAGGCTCTGCTCCGAGCAGGGACCTCTCACCTTCTGCTGCCTGATCGCCCTGGTGACCCTCTTCTCCTGGTGCAGCCGCTCTTCCATGTGCGCCAGGGCCTCCTTCAGCGGCGCCTTTGCTTCGGCCTCTTTGCATATGTCGTCCTTCAGCTTTGCCACCTGTGACTGGTACATCTGAACCGACACTTTGCTCTGCCTGAGCACACAGGAGAGACAAAGTCTCTTTTCTCCTCAGCTTTCTCACTCACCACCAATGCTCCCGACCTGGGAGATCCTCAGAACACTTCCATATACGCTTGGCTTCGCGGTTTCCTTACAAGTTGGGGGAAGGCTGAAGATGTGAGGACTAGAGGGCAGAATAAATAGCCCATTGGCTGTGGACGTGCAGCATGAAGCGGGCACAGGTTATGCTACCAGCCCCTCCCAATTTCCCAGAGAGGGTGGGGGAACGGATACCACTGAAAATACGATGGAATTACGAAAAGCACACACATGGTGAAACATCAGACACATTTATAAAAGGTGCACCTTATTCCTTAACAGTAGGGTACTTTAACTGCTGCTTTCTTGCCCAGAGACTTGGGTCCATCAGGCCCTGAGTCACCATCCCGCCTGCCCCCCTCCACACCCAGGCCTCTGTCCTCTTGTCCTGGTCCCTACGGGTCTGCAGCTGCACCGAGGTTTAGCCTGGAGAATGGAGGCCTGGGCCTTTTGCCGGAGACATGAGCCATATTTGAGCTGTTCAATGTCTTTCTCGTATCGTCTCAAAAGCTCCTCTTTTCTCTGCAGCTGGTTCTTGAGTAGGGTGATCTTATCAAACACCAGGTACAGGTCTCTTTGTCGAAGCTGGTAGACTCTCTCCCTCTCTTTTGGGGAGAGGTGTTTCATGGACACGTGACCTGACATACCTTTGATGTTCATCAAAGTCCCGAGGGTTTTGCTCATGTCCATGTACTACGAGAAAGCGTTTCACAGGTAAGAGGCCTGGCCCAAGACCGCTGGTGGCCCCTTTGAGGAGGCAAACGTTTAATTCTGTTTCATTCATTTTCTGCAGTTGCAGAGAAGAAACACATGCTTTGCAAATGAGTGCATTTGGGGCTTTTAGTAGGACTTTCATTTTCCCCCGCATCCATTTACACTATGCCTTTTTGAGAATTGGGGGGAGGGGTGGAGGGGGAATGACAACAGACATAAACATTCATTCTTACTACCCAGTCTTGCAAGGAACTGGGCTCTGCAATTTCCAGCCCATGCTGGGATAGGAGATGGGTCTCGTGGACCTACTGTAACAACTAAACATGTACGTGAGGTTGATGTTTAAACTATCTGCAGGGCACGCAGGTTTGGACAGGAGGGGACTGATGCTGGGTATACCTACCAGCTTTTCACTAAGATCTAAAGCGTCAGCCACATCCATTTTCCTTAACTTCTCAGAGACCATGATGGACCCTGGGCTGGAAAGGCCATTTTGAGGCTGAAATTAAAAAAAAGAAGAAAAACTCTCTTGGCATTCCATTATGATTTTCTACATCCAGAAGAATAACCCAAAGAATAATGGAAGAACTGGAAAGATACTAAAGAATAATTTGAGAGAGTTAATTTTTTTAACATCTTTATTGGAGTATAATTGCTTTACAATGGTGTGTTAGTTTCTGCTGTATCAAAAAGTGAATCAGCTATATGTATCCATATATCCCCATATCCCCTGCCTCTTGCGTCTCCCTCCCACCCTCCCTATCCCACCCCTCTAGGTAGACACACAGCACTGACCTGCTCTCCCTGTGCGATGCAGCTGCTTCCCACGAGCTATCTATTTTACCTTTGGTAGCGTGTGTGTGTATATATGTCCACGCCAAGAGAGTTGGTTTTAAATCCAGTCTGACTCTGTGAACTGCTTTCTATATGACTGTGTTCCTACCACTTCAGAGCACGACTGCCTTTGAAATGATGCATCACTTATGCCATTCTTTGGCCACCGTCTCGTCTGTCTTCCCTTTAGGCCAGTGGTTCTCAACCGGGGGTGACTCTGTCCACCCTACCCCCTCCAGGACATTTAGCAATGCCTGGACACATTTGTGGTTGTCATAATTGCTGCTGGCGTCTAGTGGGTAGAGGACAAGGATGCTGCTAAACACCCCACGATGCATAGGGCAGTCTCCCAAACAAAGAGTTACCTGGCTCAAAAAATCAGTACCGCTGATGTTGAGAGGACAAGCTCCAGAAAAATGGGGACCATGCGGCTTTTGCTCACTATCTCCCTCCTTGTGCCCAGCATGGCACCTGGCACCGAGTGGTGCATAGTGGGCATGTTTGTGGAATGAACGAATGAAGGTTAAGTGGAAAATAGCCTCCCTCCTTTTTATTAAAGGAATCTCATTTCTGTGCAGCAGAAACCATACCCTCACAAAATTTGGCCCAACCTTCTCCTAGTTCTGGAACCTGGTGGGTGAGCATCACTTCAGACCCTTTCCAGAGACAATGCAGATAGTGTTTGCAGCTGCATCTCCCTAAGACCCCAACCAGCCAGCTGGCTGCTGGAAGCCCAAATGACTGCATGGAATGGCCACCAGTCTGAGTAGGTTACCTGATCTGAACGACTACAAATAACCATAATAAGCCTCCTTAAAAAATAAATTGGCTTTTAATGCTTGCCATGAGCATCTCTTAGCCCTAGCATTTGTTGGCACTACCCTGAAAACCTCTGAGATTAAAAACAAAACAACTAAAAAACTATAATGGCCCCCAAAATGACTGTGATAGATAAGAGTGGACATATTTGTCTATGTATCTATGGAGATGAGAATAAAAGAGGGTATCTGAAGATGACAATAAACCGGGCAGATCTGCTGCAAAAAGAACCTGAGATGCTGCTCAGTGTCTTCAGCTACCCTGAGCTGCATCCTCTGTACCTCTCCAGACGCCCCCTCTTTTCCTGAGGGGAGGGTCACTAAGGAAGAGCCTGGGCTACAGGATCCAAGCACACAGTCCCCACCCGGTCTCTGCAGGCTAGCAGACACACCACCAGGGACACACCCCTGGTGTGTCTTCAATCATTATTCTGTGACCTTGGGTGAGGTACTTGACCTCCTGAAGCCTTACTTTTTCTTATCTGTTAAATGGGGACAATAATAGTAACTATGACACAAGGCTGCTACGATGGTTCAATGACATAAGGCATGGAGCCGGCTGAGCTCAACGCCTGGCACACAGTAAGCAGTTCACAGATGTCAGCTATTCTTCCTCCTGCTCTTTCGTTTAATTACTGCCAACCTTGGAGGATTGAGAGTTAGGAGGTTTCCTGCTCTGTGGTGTCAGTGGTGGGATGAGGGCTTGTTGCCAAGGGGAAGGTCAATCTTGGAAGCAGGACCATCAGGACATGAGATCCAGCTGATCTCCCCACCTGGAGACGGTCCCTCCACTCCCAGCCTCAGAGAAGGAAGGTTCGATTTTATCAGGAAGACCAACACGTTTCTGAAGACTCACATCTCTAGACGTGTGAGCAAATGTCTAGAAAAATTGTAGGAGAAAATGCTGGTACAGAGAGGATGGCTTTATTATGTTTTCCAAAAGCTGGTTTAGACCAGCTGCCGCAGCAAGCCACGCTGATCAGAGCTGTCCATTGTCATGTGTCAATCAAACACCCGATCAAACATCCATTTAGGATACAGGGCACCTTCAACCTAACAATCAAATTACTTCTGAAAATCCTGGAAAACACAAACTATGCTCCCTAAGAAAGGAAGGTTTTCTTGGATAATACTCTTTAAATACTGTTTGACAATAATAACTATCATCTATTAAAGTGCTCGCTATGAGCTAGGCACTGGGATAAGCACTTTACATAATGATCTCCTTTAATTTTTCCATCATCATTTTACAGCTGGGAAATTGAAGTCCCAGAAAGGTTAGGAGCCTGCCCAAGGTCACAGAGCTTGCAGAGCTGGGATTAGGACACAGGTCTCTGATTCTAGAACTTGTGTCTTCTTAATCATCATGGCTCCCTTCTGCTGCCCTTTATGTGTTCATGTTTTTCAGTTTATAGCAAAAAGCAAATGTTAGGCAAGCTCATGGCATAATGTTGTACATTAGCTTGTTGAATCTTTCCTGCAGAATACAACATGTGATGTGAAAAGGAGGGCCCAGAGATTGTCCGGGCCAGCATCAGTGCAATGCTATATCATGCTGTACATGATGGCAAGCCGCCTTTCTATTCAAACATTGGATCGGTGGTACGGCCAGGCACCAACCAGTCCATACAGGTGCCAGCCCATCAGGGAGGACCTGGCCTCGAACCAATGATGTATACAGTGGTGCCAGGGCACACGGCTAGTGTCTGTCCTCATGCCCACCCTCCCCACGTGTCAGTCAATGCAGAGACAAAGTTTCTTTGGTTACCGTTCCGATCTCTACTCTTGAAAAAGTTGGCAAGTCAGGTTTTGCATCCAATATTTTCCGAACATTTTTTTCCATCCCGAGGGTCTTTAAGTCTAGAAATGATTCATCCATGTGGTCCTTGTGATCTATAAAAGAAATAATTTACACTCAAAACAAAGGCTCAGGAAGAAGTTACTGCATGTAAAAGTCACAGCTGCTATTTACTGGACACTTACCACAGGCCAGTACTAATTAGCTCACCATCCTCCCTTGGCAGGTGAGGCATCGAGGCCCAGAGAGGTGACATGACTTGTCCAAGGCCACACAGCTCATATGAGGCTGCAGCCTCCCAGGGCGGGGGCACTGAGGGGGAACCTTCGGCCACAGGTGTGAGGATGGACTTGAACCCAGGCTTCTGTGTCCTAGCCCAGGGCTCCACCCAGCAGCAAGCTTGGTTTCTTGAAAGCCCTATTCCCTCTAAACAGGGTATTTATCCTGGGAAGTTCCCCAAGGTTGGTCCTTGCACAGCATGCGTCTATGAAAAAGTTTCCACTGGGCCACAGTGAAATAAGAAAAAGAAGGACAAGGTTCTGAGTTTTTCATGAAATCCTGTTTATTTAATATCAAGGCCTGCTCTTGACTCTGAGCTCATGCCTACACATCTATTTTTTTTCCTGCCCATCTTTATTTTATAACTATGTTTTTTTAGTTATGAAATGATGGGGATAGAAGATGGTGGTCCTGGCAAATTGGTTAGTCCCTAAAGTGAACCCTCAAGTCTGGGGCCCATGGTTCTCAGCACAGAGGGGTGACTAGGCAGGAGGAAACTTACTTGACAAGCTGGCCTTCTCAAGTTCTTTAATTCGTGCACGAAGCTCAGATAAGGCCTTTTTCTGACACTGAATGACTTCCTCATGTCGGGACCCTTTGCACTTGGCTCCTAGATCACTGAAGGACTGCTCCTGTGGCCAGAATGGTGAGGACAGCAGTTTTATCAGTGATCACAACTCCCTCTCTTGTATTTGAAGAAACATGAACAAATCATGGATTAGCAGAAACCCTGTCACTTACTTAGTACCTTGGAAAATATCATTACAGGGCTTCAGCAGAGAAGGAATTTAAAAATTTCATTTTGAATACAAAGTCACGTCTAGGAAGATTTCCAACTTTCCTACCTACTTAGCATCATTATAAATAAGAGATCCCCCCTATGTTCCCTCCCCATGTTTTATTTCTTTTTTTCTTCTAATGTTCTTCTAAGCTTGGGTTTCCACTTGTTGTCATTCTGGTCTCATCTCTGAACAATCACATCAAATTTGCTCCTGGAGGGGCTTTTTTTTTTTTTGCCTGCACCATGCGGCATGCGGGATCTTAGTTCCCTGACCGGGGATCGAAACCGCGCCCCCTGCAGCGGAAGCACAGAGTCTTAACAACTGGAACACCAGGGAAGTCCCTGGAGGGGCTTTTATTTATTTATTTTTTTCTGCGTTACGCGGGCCTCTCACTCTTGTGGCCTCTCCGGTTGAGGAGCACAGGCTCCGGACACGCAGGCTCAGTGGCCATGGCTCACGGGCCCAGCCGCTCCGCGGCATGTGGGATCCTCCCGGACCGAGGCATGAACCAGTGTCCCCTGCATCGGCAGGCAGACTCTCAACCACTGTGCCACCAGGGAAGCCCCAGGTGGTTCTTATCGGCCAACTTGGGGAAAACCTTCTTCTAAGACTTTGTGGCTGAAAATGTAGTCTGCAGAGCTGTGCTATCGGTACCAGCTGGGAGCTGTTCAGAAATGCAGAATCCCAGGCTCCCCCCACCCGAGACCTGCTGAGTCACAATCTGCATTTCAACAACATCCCCATATGATCCGTGGACACCTTTGCGTTGAGAGGTGCCACTGTAAAGTATCCTCTAATTGGCTGGTTTCTGGAAAAGTAAGTAGCCGTTTTGGCCATGTGTTTCCCCTGATATGCATGAAGAGAAAGAGAAAGACTGAAATACTATTGGTTGGTCTTGCACTCACTGAGACACAAACCAGGACCCGCAGTAACGACTGGGATTTGTATCAATAAAATCAGCTGCGGTATATAAACAAAGTACCATTTCTAGACATTTCAATAACCTTGCCTCTTCAAGTTGATCTTTAAGTTGATCTCTGAGTTTTAGGGTTCAAGCTTCATGTTAATTCCTCCTACATCATTCACCCTCTTTAATTAATTTAGTTCCCAACAAGGAGTTGCTGAGATTCCTCCATCTAAGTACGTGCCCTCTGTTTCTCATAGGAAAGCCCATTTCATCAGTTTCCAGTAGTAAAGAGAAGGACGGGGACCACCTTACCGATTTCTCTGCCATTAGCCGCTTGACTCTGGCTTTCAGCTTCTCCTCTTGCTGTAGCCTTTCCTCGGTCAGCTTCTCCTTCTCTGCCAGATGCTGGGGTAACTCTTCTTGCAGCAAATACTGCTGAGTTTCCCGAGAACTGTTGATCTTCATCTGAAATGAGGGGAAGGGGAACTGCAGCTGATGGGGGACAGGACTAACGCAGGAGTCATTTCCAATACCTTTGGGGGCGGGACAAAGGTTCACGAAACTTTCTTCAAAACACAGAAAAATGATGCTTAGCTTAGTAACTAATAGCGAAGTAGTAGAGCATCGTGGTTAAGAGCTCAGACTCTAGATCTAGATAGAATCTCAGCTCTAGTTCTTTCTAGACACTTCTTCGTATAGAAAATAAGCGGGTGAACTAAGGCAGGCCGTCTTCCTCCTCATTCATCCCTGCCGGCCGCTTGGGTGCGGGATTCCGTGGAGAGCACGGGCCCGTGAAGGGGCTCTGCAGCACGCCTACCTGACCTACTGCCCTTTCCAAATTGGCTTTAATGAGGTTTGCTCTGTTCCTCATTTCTTGCAGCTGAAGCAATTTCCTTCTGGAATCCTGCCGAAGCTTCTCTTCAACCTGAAAGGATGATGAAACCGAGGGCTTGCTGCTAATGTGATCATCATGCCCTCTGGGGAAACTCTTCTGGGAGGGCTAATGGCAGTGGGGGAGTCCCTGAGGGGTAGGGACAGCTGCAGCCCAGCAGCAGGGGTCACAGGCATGCACAGGGTGGAGGCAAACTCACAGGGAGTTGCCCCCTACGGGAAAGGGCCGAGCTCTGCACCCGGGGCTCAACTATGTTCTACCGCACACTCCCATCCCAGCTCGGTCCCTAACAAGCCGTAAGACACTCGGAAAGTTATTTCACTGCTCCGTGACTCAGTGTCCTCATCTGTCAAATGGGGATGATGATACTAGTATCACTGCATAGAGTTATTGTGGGGATTCGATGTTTGGAGTAGTGCTTAAGGGCTCTGTGAGAGTGTTAAGTACTGTTGTAACCTATGAAAGGTGGACGGGAATGTCCGCCGTACAGTCTCGTTCTAATAACTCGTGATGGGTACTTGGAAATGTTATGATTGGGTTTATTATCATAACTGTTTGTCGTCACCACTTTGAGCACACTCACTGGTGGTAACCTCTCTGGAGGCTTGCCAAAGCAATGTCTATTAAGAATTGCAGCCTGAAAAGGAAGGCCTTTAAAGTGGAGAAGCTTGCCTACTTTTCCCCCCTTGCTTGGGTAACAGTCAACGCACGGTAAGCTTGGGCGTGCTCCACGCTACCCTTGGCTGGCCAGTGTAGGCCTCGCAGCTGCTCAATTCTTGGATGCACCTGCTGAGCCCTGGGCCCTGGCACTAACAGGAAATGAGGCAAACTCTCATAAATAAATGGAACGTTTTTGTGCTGAAACAAATTCACAGGCTGTGTTTTTACGGATCTGAAGAGGGGGATCACAGGGATGTAATAAAAGACCCAGAAAAGCCCTTAAGAGCTTTCTTCTGAGTAGTGTGGTCCAGTGGAAGAGCCTCTACCCAGCTCCGTTACCTTGGAAAAGTCATCTAAGCTCTCTGGGCCTTAGTTTTCTCCCAGGTCTAAACATGCTCTGACTTCTATGTCAGCAGCCTTTTTCATATGCTGCAAAAGCCAAGTCCAGCCTTGGACTCTGCCCTTATCTGTGCTCTGCATGAACAGCCCCCGTTCCCGTCCCCAAGCCTCAGAGTCACCTTCAACAGCCGCCCTGCTCCCTCTCTCACACTCGGGGGTCTCATGCCTATCCTCCAACCCCTCTCACATGCAAGCTGGACTGTGACAAGTGGCCTCCTCGCCTCGAGTTTAGTTTCTTCCAGTGCAATCTTAACGGTACTGTGAGAGTTACCCAGCTGTAAGGCAGCTCTGTCCAACAGAACTTTCTGCAACGGTACGGTACTCTGAGTGAGGCTGTGTTGTCTAATACGGCAGCCACCAGCCACATCTGGGGATCGAGCACTCGAAATGGGGATGGTGTGACGGAGGAACTGAACTAAACATTTTAGTTAATTTTCATTAATTTCAGTGTAAACAGTAGCATGTGGCTGTTTGCTACGCCAGGGTAACTGAAGTCAGACGAACCTGGAGTCAGACAAAACCGACTGTGCCATTGGGTTAGTTACTTAACTAGTAACTGGTAGCCTTGACTTTCTCATCTGTAAAATGGAGAGGATGATTTCTAGATCACAGCGCTGTTGTGAAGATGAAGAGATGAAATGTTCAAGGTAACTCCTAGTATGTGAGAAATTGTAACTATCATTTTCACCCTGATTACTGTCCACGAATGTCATTGCATCAGTCACTTGTTCAGAAGCCTTAGTAGCTCCCCACTGCCTGTGTGGTACAGAGCCCAAGCACGTGAACTAAGGCAAAACACCAAGCCAGGGATTCAAGAAGCCCCTACGAACTCAACGAGGTAAATAAAACTGAATCCACACCTAGATAAACCATAATAAAACTGCTGGAAATCAAGGGAAAAGACAATCTTAAAAGCAACCGGAGAAAAAGACAGATTATGCAAAGGTACAACAGTTAGGCTTACAGATGACTTCTAAATAGAAATAATAGGAGCCACAAGACAATAGTGACATATCTAATGCTGTATCTAATGTGCTGAAAGAAAAGAGTTGCCCTTGTAGAATTCAATACACAGTCAAATGTGTTTTAAGAATGAAGGTTAAATATACATCTCCAGACAGACACACAGGCACATTTGAGAATTTGTCATCAGCAGAGCCACAATGAGGGAAAACATTAAAGGGTATTCTTCAGACACAAGAAAAATGAACCCAGGTGGGTGATCAGAGATGCAGAAAAGACAAGCAACAGTAAGGGTAATGTGTGGATATGATACTGACTATAGAAAAACACTAATAATGTCTTGTGGGGTTTTAAGTATCAAGAGGAGTTTAGAAAATGACAGCAATGGCTTATAAATCTGGAGGGGGTAAGTGAAGTTAAGGTGTTTGAAACTCATTGCACTGTCAAGGAGAAGGGCATCATTATCAACTACTATTGTAGCTTGGTAAGTTAAGAATGCAGGGCTTCCCTTGCGGCACAGTGGTTGAGAGTCCGCCTGCCAATGCAGGGGACATGGGTTCGTGTTCCGGTCCGGGAGGATCCCACATGCCACGGAGCGGCTGGGCCCGTGAGCCATGGCCGCTGAGCCTGTGCATCCGGAGCCTGTGCTCCGCAACCGAAGAGGCCATAACAGTGAAAGGCCCGTGTACCGCAAAAAAAAAAAAAAAAAAAAAAAAAAAGAATGCATATTGTAGTCTTCAGGATGACTACTAAGAGAATAGTAGAAGAGTGAAAAACTTAATTAATGTGTGATTTTGGTGAGTCAAGGATGAATGCTATTGTCTTACTATTACTAAGAGAATAGTAAAAAAGTGAAATATTTCCAAGCTAATAGAGGGGGAAAGTGGAATAAGAGAAAACCATCCACTCAGAAGGAGGCAAGAAAGGAGAGAAAAAGGAACATACCACAGATGGTACAACTGGTATTGAGCAAGAAGGTAGATTTAAACCCCAGTACACGAGTAATTACATGATATAAATGGACTAAAAGTCAAAACTGTCAAACTGGATTTTGTAAAAATGATACGTTATTTAAAGGCATATGTCTAAACCTTAAGACAAAAATTGACAGAGAACATATGAAAAAGATATGGTATGAAAACTCTAACCAACAGAAAGCCAGTGATGAAGCTAAATGACAAAGGAGACGTTAAGGGAGAAACGCTACTAGAGATGAAAAGGGACATTTCATGATGATCTAAAGTTTTGCTCTACAGGAAGTATTAGGATTCTAAATTTATATGCACCTAGTAACACAGCCTCAAAATATATAAAGCAAAAATCGTTCATATTAAAAGAAGAAACACACAAATTACAAACATGTTGAGATTTTTAAAAACATTCTCAATGATGGAACAAAAAGACAAAAAAAATCAATATGAGAATTTAAGTTGGATCAACATCATTGGCAAACTTGATTTAATGGATCAATTCTTTCTTACATAATTTCACAATTAAGATCTGAAGGCAGTCTAGGGTTGTGGTTACACACAGGAGCTTTGGAGTCAGGCAGACCTGGATTCAAGTTCTGCCACAACTACTTTATGCAAGTGAACTTGGATAACTTCCTTCACCTCTGTGAGCCCCAGTTTTCCCGACTGTAAAGTGGGGTTAATACCAGTATAGACCGCATGGGGTCATTGTGAGGATGAACAGAGATGATGCAGGTGGAGTGCTGGCCCCAGAGTGGTTCCCAGGCCGACCTGTCCCTGCCATACCTTGCTCTTTTCCCACAGCGTCATAGAGATCAGGCTCTGCTCGGTACTGCTCCTTTTCAGCTCCACCCTGAGCTTCCTCATTTCTTTTTCCATGTCATGGATTTGCTGAAAGAGTTCCAACAACAGGGAAGTCAACTTCACAACTCATTTCATCCGGTTCATTAAGGCAGAAACCTAGTCTGAGATTCGTTAACTCCTTCCCTTGGGGGACAATTCCAGGTATTTGAGGCAAAGTAGACTTTCTTTCAACGGATGCAATGAAAGTGCTGGGTGAGGGAAAATTTGAGTTTCTTTTGAAGATCAGCATGGATCCTGGATTAAACAGTACAAGATACCTATCCACTCATTAGAGTCTCTTTCCTTGGGGCATATTTTTGAGTTCAATCTAAATAAGGGCTGTTTGGAAGACACAATGGGCACAGTTTGGAAGAAAAGAACAATGACATTTTTCTTTTTTCTCATTTGAGGCAGAGAAGTGTGCTCCTGACAGAGAGAAGAACACACGTCTCCTCCCCCCGTCCCAGGCACCGTCCTTCCCAACGGATGGAAAACGTATGCCTGGTGATGTGCACGAGGGTTCGGGCCGGTACAGGGGGTGAACATTTACATTGAGTGGTCATCTTTTCATTGTATTCATTTTTATGTTCACCTTCCATACAAGGCCAGTGATACATTTGCTTTTTATTTTGTTTTTATGAATTGTTGTAAAATTGAATGTATTTAAGCAAAAATACTTCAAGAAGAGTTGTGTTAATAACAGTGTTCAGGGCTGTGATAAAACTTGTGACAGTGGATCATGAAAGTCTGGGCATCACAAGTCCAGGGGTAGGGACCACGGTGAATTTCTAGCAGCATACGGTGGCCACCTCCCGTCCCTTTCCCCAGGGGAAACCTGATGAGGGGCCTTGAGCCAACTGCCCAGAAAATCTGGGGAGAGTGTGTTTTCCATGGTCTTTTCACCCATCTCTTTGAGGCCAGCAAATCAAAGAATTAGGAGACTACATTAACAGACAAACACCCAGAAAGCCCCAGAGCTTGTGCTAGCTAATGGGCCAAAGAACCCCTCCAAAACCCTCAAGGCCACAAGCTACGCTTTCAGTGGACACCTAGGGGTCAGGAGGTTCAACGCACGGTTTTGCAGAGTTTTAACTCTTTCTCTTGGGCTTCCCACTTCTCCTCCTGGGCATCTTCCTTCTGTAACTCTTCTTTCAGCACTGAGCACTGTGGAGAAAAAGGACAAGGCCACGGGGGCTTGGCTGGGGGTCCCAAGTACCTGTGTTCATGCCCAGGAGTGTTTCCTGCTGTATAACCCAATCACACCTCTGAATTCTGAGAGGCGAGACCATTTGTGTGATGGGAGCACGGGATCCTGCAGTCCTTCCCAGTTCACCCCTCTCCTGAGTTCTGAGGAATAGAGCATCTAAGTTCCTCTTCAAAAGCCAGCAAACTTCACTGCAGGGGAAATCCAGCTTTGTAGACTCTGGGTACTTAGGGTGCAGGAATTGGGATGTTTTCACGCTGTGACCGGTGAGGGTGGAGGGGGCCGGGCCAGTGAGCTCGGGTCCATCTTAGGGCTTTTGTGCAGGTTGCATCTCAAAGACACAACTGCCCCGACTGGTGTGGAGGGGTAAACGGAGCTGTCTTGCCCGAGGGCGGCTTGGCAACAGGCATTAAGGGCATAAGGATGGATGTGCCTTCTTTTGACCCAGCAATTCCCACTTTAGGAATGTACCTTAAGGACAATGACTGGAGAAATAAGTAAATCTGTAGTTTCAAGGATGCTCTTCACAGAATTGTCAGTAACAGTGGAAGAAAAAAAAAAAGAGGAAACAACCCAAGTGTTGTTTAGAACAGCAGACCACTTTATAACACTGGGTACATCCAGGAGAATGTATGTAGCTTTTAAGACGAATGATAAGAGCGTTGATTTATTAGCACGGGAAAATAGTAAGCATTTAAAAATTAAAAAAATGTGCATAGTATAAATTAACTATAAAATGATTGATTGATTGATTTCTAGGCAATATATAGAAATAAGACTGGAAGAACATACATGAAAATATTAACACTGATTTCTGAAGGTAGCATTTCCTCTCCTCTCTTTTTATTTTTTCTTCTCAATGTCATCTACTTATTTTTCTAAAATTAACACACATGATGTATGTCATTAAAAAAAAAAGGCATATCAAATGTTCACAAAAGCAGTACCCTTGGTGGTGACGAGCCCTTGTGCTATTGGCCAGCACAGTCTAGAGGAGAAGGGACCTCATTCTGAGGTCAACGAGGAAGGGGAAACGGGGACATAAATCATCCAAATGCACTTCAGGAGGTAGAAGAGCCAAGCAGGTGCTGTCTTTGCAGATTCCTTCTACTTAGCACCAGCTCTGCATCCCCTTCCCGTCCCCAACACACACACACACACACACACACACACACACACACACCACATTAAACAGCTATAGCACATGCCTGGGAAGACACTCTGCTTGGGAGAAACGAATGCAGAGGGCTTGGCCAGGCAGCCGACCTCGGGCAGAGGCAGAAGAGCACAACTAAAACCAGCCTCCCACTTCTCAGAAAACGATTTTGTCATCCCCATTTCACAGATGGGGAAATGGAGGCCAAATAAGTTACAATAAAAGAAAGCTCTGGGATGGGACCCTGGTCTGTCTGATCCCAAAGCTCATGCAGTGCCTTTCACCAGCTCCAAACTGGGTATGGTACTACGTACCAGGTATTACTTATTGTGCCTTTTCCTTGGAACCTCAAGATCTGTTCTCACCCCAGCCCCATGCAGACCTAGCTATCGGGTAGCCTCTGGGAATCTCTGAGTTGCCACCTGAGATGAAAGCTTTGAGGTTTTACCTTGACTCACAGAAACAGGCACATCATGCAAATACTGAGAAATCTTATCCTATAGAGGCAGGATTCTAAAGTTAGCATTGAAGGCAAGATTTGCAAAGAGTCAAAGTTACATGTAAAAAGCTCTTTGCTTGCCTACCACGTTCATCTTCCATAGAGACATTCCACACACTAAAGTCTAAGGAAGAAATGAGCGTCTGCGTGTTTGCATCTGGATCTTCAGACGTTCTGCTTTGAAGACAGTTATGAGATCCAGTGGTGCTGGGACCACGATGCAGCCGTGTGGTCATCCTTGCTCACAGGGAGATCGTATTCTGTTTAATGTTAAACTTTGTACTGGCAGTATATGCTCATAGGTGGGTTTGTTGCTGGGATTAAACAAACTCATTTATAATAGGGGTTAGAAAATGTTTGCTGGATGTGAAAATCTATTATGCTTCTTCTGAGCCACATACACACTGTCCTTTGAAAGGCTTCAGAGAAGTTGGCCACCTGCCCAGCAGCTACCCTCCCTGTGTCCTTGGGCACTGGCCTCATCTCACCACTGTGTGTCATGTGACTCCACTGTGCTTTTCGCAGCTACAATTTGCTGATGACCCGACACTCACTCTGGAGCTGAGGGCTTCGAGCTGGTGATCCTTTTCTTTGTTCTCACTTTTCAGTTGATTCACCTCCTGTTGTAGTTGTTGAACTTGACCATCCTTTACTAACACGTCTCTTTGCAAAGATGACACCATCTCTGTAAAAGAACCAAACCAAACCAAAACAAAAGACTCATGGAGGTGAAAGAGGCAGGAAGGATTATTGGCAACACCATGGCTGTCAGCCAACGTTTGGACAAGACTTTCCAAGCCCGGGCCACCACCGGTGCCCTCCTAGGACTGGGGAGGCTTTTTCCAAGGGTCACAGAGCAGGAATGGGAATGAGAGCAAAGTCCACGGAACAGGGTTTGAGGCTTCAGTGAGAATGAGGGGCAGTCAGCACCAGCGAGAGGAGAAGCCTTTGGGGGCCCCTTGTGGGCACAGGCCAGCCAAACCTGGGAGGAGAGGCCAAACCATGGACCTGGGGAACAAAGTCCCAGCACAGGGAAGGTCTAGGACTTCTTCTCCAGAGGCCAGGAGACGGGCGTGTGGCAGAGGGAACTGCTGGACACTATTGATGGGGTGGTTGGTTTCACAGTCCTCTGAGTTTGGACCCCTCTCTACCACTTATTAGCTTGGTGGTCTTGGACAAGCTATTTCACCTCCCACTGTCTGTCCCACACAGAGTTATTGTAAGGGTCAAATGATGCGATATGTCCCAAGAACACAAAGTGGCTAAATTATGTTTGTTACAGGGCGCCTATGATTTTTCTCGGCAGCCAGCTTCCAAAATGGCCCCAATGATCCCTACCACCTAGAATTCATGCCTTGTGTAGCCCCTCCCAACCTGAATAGGGCTGCCATGGGTAACCAATATGATACTGTGGAAATGACGGACTGTTTCCTCTCAGGCTGGGTCATAAAAGACACTGTGGCCTCCTCTTTGCTCTCTCTCGAATTACTCACTCTGGGGGAAGCCAACTGCTGTGTTGGGGAAACTCAAGCAGCCCTAGAGAGAAGCATGTGTGCTCAGGGACTAAGGCCTCCAGCCAATAGCCACATGAGCAGCCATTCTGAAGGGGGATCCTCCGGCTCCCCCCGAGGCTTTAGATGACATGACTTATGCCCCAGCCGACATCTTGACTGCAACTCATGAGAACTAAGTCACCCCCCTCTCAAATTCCTGAACTACAGATACTGGGTGAGATCATAAATATTAGTTGGGGATTTATCCATTACATTTTGGGGTAACTTGTTATGCAGCAATAGATAACTACTCCATTACTGTAGTATCATTTTTTTTAAACATCTTTATTGGAGTATAATTGCTTTACAATGGTGTGTTAGTTTCTGCTTTATAACCAAGAGAATCAGTTATGCATATATATATCTCCCCATATCTCTTCCCTCTTGCATTGTAGTATCATTTTGAATAAAAGTGGGAAGAAGGGTGCATAAATGCAGTGGTATTGGGTTACCTCATACGGTTCTTTTTTTTTTTTTTTTTTTTTTTTTTTTTTTTTTTTCCCGTACGCGGGCCTCTCACTGTTGTGGCCTCTCCCGTTGCGGAGCACAGGCTCCGGATGCGCAGGCTCAGCGGCCATGGCTCACGGGCCCAGCCGCTCCGCGGCATATGGGATCCTCCCAGACCGGGGCACGAACCCGTATCCCCTGCTTCGGCAGGCGGACTCTCAACCACTGCGCCACCAGGGAGGCCCCGGGTTCTTTTCTTAAAAGAACATCAGGCCCAGTTTTAGTGGTAGGTTTCAATCAAGAATGTCTATGAAATAAAGCACAAAATGCTCCAGAATTTCATTTTAAAAATGAGCTTTGCCTCCAGGACAGAGTTCAGTTACTTGGAAATCCCTCTGGGGCTTGCCACACTTTGAGTGGGTCCAGCCCATCTCAAGCATTATCCCAACCCAGGTCTGTCCGACTCCCTGATCGGAGAAGGTGGGATCTGAGACAGGCTTTGTGCTTGGATGAGGTTTCACTGGCCGACATACGGGAGGAAGGTGAGGACCAGCGAGTTCATCCTTCCATTCCTGGTGCCCAGAACAGCACCTAGCCTGGGGGAGGTGCTCAGAAAATATCTGAGGACATCCCAAGTGAGGGAGGAGAATAAGCAGAGACCTGGGGGCAGCAGGGGGTGGGGCTGGGTGTGATTAAGTTGCAGAGTGAGGCAGAAGAAAAGCACAGATTCATACAGAGATGGGGATTCACGTGTGACTCAGTGCTGTGCCTGGCTTCTACAGCTGTGGGCATGTTTCCTGCTACGCGCTGGCTGCCTTCAGAGTGATGTGCCCCTCCGAGGCTCACTGCCTCCTCCCTATCACCTGCTTCTCTCCCTCCCCTCGTCTGTGAGTGGTCCCATCCTCTTCAGGTCTCTAGGCATGCCAGTTTCGGCTTAAAAAACTCCACTGGATTCCCAACACCCTTGGAATAAAAACCCAGACCCCCCGACCCTGCCCAGCCCCACAATCCCCTGTTCACTCCACGCAGCCTCGCTTGCCCTTGGCTTGTCCTTGCCCACCTGAAACAGGTCCTCTCTAAAAGAAGGACATAGCCGTGGAGGATACAGCATAAACTGGTTAGAATCGGCTAGGTCCAAGGGGGCGTAAGATTCGAATTCCAGGGGGAACTGGAGCCCCATTACAGGCTCATTGTAACACATGAGCGAAATGACACACGCACCAGCACCAGGACTGTTCCGAGGCTGAGCATAAAGGTCAAAAAGTGGGTGGTGGGGCTTCCCTGGTGGCGCGGTGGTTGAGAGCCCACCTGCCGATGCAGGGGACATGGGTTCGTGCCCCGGTCCGGGAAGATCCCACATGCCGTGGAGCGGATGGGCCCGTGAGCCATGGCCACTGAGCCTGCGTGTCCAGAGCCTGTGCTCCGCAACGGGAGAGGCCACAACAGTGAGAGGCCCGCGTACAGAAAAAAAAAAAAAAAAAAGTGGGTGGTGGCCCAATGCCTCGAAATCCCCGCCCCTTCCCCAAAATATTAGAGTTGTCCCAATCCTCCCACTCATTAGCCTATAAAATTACCCAGCCCATAAAAACTAACCGCCCCATATTTGGGGGCCTCTAGCCTTCTGAGATGGCCCACACTCTGTCTGTGGAGTGTGTTTCTCTCTAAAGAAATCCACTTCTTACTTTGTCTCTCACTGAATTCTTTCTGCATGAGACATAAAGAACCTGAGCTTTATTAAGTCCCGAGACCAGATGCGTGATCTCGATTAAAAGATAGTGGGTTCTGACTGGGTTCGAGTCCCAGCCCACGGGTTCAAGTCCCACCTGAGTTCCATGGTTGCACACCCACTAAGCTGGTCCCCCTTGGCCTCCCCCCTTGAAGCGCTGGCCACCACGACACACAGTTTATTTTCTCCATAGCACCACTGCTCTCTGAAGTGGGCTTGTTTATTCATCCGTTTACTTTTATTGTCTGTCACCCCCTCCCAAATCTGTGAGTACAGGAATCTGACTGTCTTGCTTGGCTCTCCCTCCCCGGAGCCTGGAACGGGGCCTGACACCTAGAAGGAGCTCAAGAAACATGTGGAAGCAATGAAGGAATCCAGGGAATCAAAGCTCAGCTACAGCTGTGCGTTGGCTGCCCCTCTCCCAACCCAAGCCCTTTATCAGGGAACCACCTCTGATCAAATTAGAAAATGGTTTCCTTTGGGCCCAAGTGCACTCGGCTGAAATGGGTGAGACTATGGGTGCCTTAAAGGAGTGACCCCATTTTGTCCATGCTCTAGTTTGCACTCAGGCTGCTTTGTGGAACCACCCAAGCCACAAGGCGACCTGTGTTCTCCCTGGTGGGGCCAGTGCTCAGGAGACCTTGTAGCCAAGAGATACCATTCTCTCAAATATTTACCAGGCCCTGCCCTCGGAACTGGGTGGCAAGAAACCTCCACTGAGGGAGAACTCTAATGCACCGACACGGGTGATCCCTGAGGCTGCACCCAGGTCACGGGCACAGGTGCGCTGGTTGACTGGTGATGTCTGCAGCGGGAGGGCAGAAGCTCTGGGGCCTGAATGCAGAAGGGCCTCACCTGACGTGATGGCGGCGTCCCTCCTTAAGTTCTCGGCCTTGTGCTTCAGGGAGGTGATATCCAGGGTCTGGCTCAGCACCTGGTTGTAGCCTTGTTGTAGGGCACTGATCTGTGGAAGGAGGCAACACACAGTCAGAGGGGGCCAGCCAGGCCTGCAGGACACGCTGGTACTTCTCCAACATTGGGCAAAGAGTCGGGCTGATCTTGGATCGGGGTGTTGGGGAAACCAAGGTTTTCAGTTGTCACTAGTGGAAGGGGCAGGAGGGGCCTGTTCCTTCAGTGACCACCATGTCATCGGTCCTCAAGACACGAACCTTATCTTTGTGGCCACCCAGGGGCTCCGGTGCTGCTGTCTTCCTATGACCTGTGGGTTTTCAGCCATAAATAGACCAGCTGTTGGTTCCAGATCATCCAGCACTGACTGGATGCACAGCAAAGTTCAAGAGCCGGGAGCAGGTTATGAAATGAATTCCCGCTAATGAGAATAGAGGGTAGTTTATACCTCACAGAACACTCCAGAGTTTACAAAGCCCGTTCACACATGCTACACTGATACTCGTCACAGCGTTGCTGAAGGCTGACGTTCCCATTAATGTGCCCATTTTGCAAGGGAGCCAGGTTGAGACTCAGAGAGGCGAGGCCCCCTGCTCGGGATCACGTGGCTGGTCAGACGAGGAGTCTGATTCAAACCCAGTCTTTAGTTGCCTGGTTCCTCCTTCCCAGGTGGCTCTAGGAATGAACGTGAGAAGTTGGAGGCTGTAAAGCATGGCATGGACTCGGGAGCCGGACTGTGGCCTTCAAGTCCTGTCTCTGCCAGTTAACGGGCTTTGTGAACACAAGGAGGACACCATATTCTGTTTCCTTTTGTTCAGTCTGCACGCGGGGTGATGGTAGTCCCAACCTGATAGGATTGTTAGAAGTATTTTAATAAGTAAGCATGTGTACAAGTGCTCAGATCAAGCCTGGCACACGGCACAGGGGGAAGAGCTATGACGGTCCTCTCCTCTGACTACCCACGGGGTGTTTTTTTTCTTTTGTTTTGGGTTTATTTTGGTTTTTTTTTGCGGTACGCGGGCCTCTCACTGTTGTGGCCTCTCCCATTGTGGAGCACAGGCTCCGGTCGCGCAGGCTCAGTGACCATGGCTCAGGGGCCCAGCCACTCCGCAGCATGTGGTATCTTTCCGGACCGGGGCACGAATCCGTGTCCCCTGCATCGGCAGGTGGACTCTCAACCACTGCGCCACCAGGGAAGCCCTCACGGTGTGTTTTAGCTTCAACTTCCCTCGTCCGTCTCTGGGGAAGGTAGTTGGTAATCTTTATGTGTGCATTTGTAAGCCTTGCCAGGCTCACTTAAACGCCAGTGTGGTTGTTATTAAGAGGAAATACAGGGGCTTCCCTGGTGACGAGGTGGGTGACAGTCCGCCTGCCGATGCAGGGGACGCGGGTTCGTGACCCAGTCCGGGAAGATCCCACATGCCGCGGTGCGGCTGGGTCTGTGGGCCATGGCCGCCGAGCCTGCGCATCCGGAGCCTGTGCTCCGCAATGGGAGAGGCCACAACAGTGAGAGGCATGTGTACCACAAAAAAATAATAATAATAAAAAAATAAAGGAAATACAGGAATCGTGGGTGGGAGCACCACAGGCCGGCTCTATCTATGGCTGCTGTGAGCACCCTCTAAGTCCATGGCTCAGAGCCCCCTCAAGGGCGGGCCCCTCTCCAGGGGTCTAGGTCTACACGTGGGGTGCGGAAGGCTCTCCATCAAATGCAACGTTGGTAAGGGCCCGAAAGTAGCTGCCAGGCCTCGGCCTCCACAGAGCAGGTACCCGAGAGGCCGGGAAAGAGAGCTGGGCCCAGAACCCCCTCCCTCTCGGTCTGATGTGGCCAGACTGCTTGTTCTGAGTGGCCCGGACATTCCCACCTCAAGGTGCACTGTGGGCCTTTGCCCTGTGATTTTTCAGATGTCAGGCCTCAGTACTCCCACAGGGACACGTTTATTGGGGCATAAATGTCAAGCAATCCGTAGACAGGACAAGAGCTAGCTTGTTTTTTTTTTTTTTTTTTTTTTTTCGCTGTACGCGGGCTTCTCACTGTTGTGGCCTCTCCCGTTGTGGAGCACAGGCTCCGGATGCGCAGGCTCAGTGGCCATGGCCCACGGGCCCAGCCACTCTGCGGCATGTGGGATCTTCCCGAACCGGGGCACGAACCTGTGTCCCCTGCATCGGCAGGCGGACTGTCAACCACTGCACCACCAGGGAAGCCCCACTAGCTTGTTTTGATAGATCAAAACGGAAGTGACAAGGAGAAGGATGCAATTTCTTTTCTTTTTTTAAAAAATAAATTTTATTTATTTATTTATTTATTTTTGGCTGCGTTGGGTCTTTGTTGCGGTGCATAGGCTTATTGTGGCGCCTTCTCTTGTTGCAGAGCCTGGGCTCTAAGCACACGGGCTTCAGTAGTTGTGGCACGAGGGCTCAGTAGCTGTGGCGCACCGGCTTACATGCTCCACGGCATGTGGGATCTTCCCAGACCAGGGCTCCATCCCGTGTCCCCTGCACTGGCAGGCGGATTCCTAACCACTGTGCCACCAGGGAAGTCCTGGGTGCAATTTCTTTGTTCTCCTAAGGTAAGGTTGCCAGATTTAGGGGAGGAAAAAAGGATGTTCACTTAAAATAGGATTTCAGATAACGAATAATATTTTAGTGCAAATGTGTCCCATGCAATATTTGGGACACACGCTAAAACGAAATTCTAAAATTCAAATTTAACTGGGTGTCCTTACTTTATCTGGCAACCCCACCCGAAGAGAGTTCCTAAACTTCAGTCCTTCATATACCACTTTCACCATTTTTCCCATGTCTCTTGGCTAGCCCCACTATAATTTCTTAGCATTTTTCGTAGAAGCAGCTCCCTTTTTAAACTTAAAAACGTGCATTAAATTAAAAATAACTGTTATAAGAGTAAATAGAGACTCAGTGTCTTAAATAAAAATAATCCCTCCAAAAGAAGAAATACAGGAATTTCCCTGTTTACCATCAGACCAGGTTGCGGGCATCATGCTTAAAAAAAAAAAAAAAGATTGGGGGGAGGTGGTGGGCATGCCTAGGTAATGGAGTTCGGGCGTGCTGATATGGCCACCAGATGGCGCTCACAGCCTTTGGTCTTGGTTTGTGTCCTTGGAAATCTTGTCATTATTACTCTGGTAGAATTAACAGAACCGTCAAGGTCTCACAAGTTTTCTGACTCGTTTCATGCACCATCATGGTTCAGAGTCTAGGACATTTGGGGCAGTTACACTTACTTTTTCCCTGGGGCACCTGAGACATTATTGGGGGGGGGGTCTATGCTAGAAGTTGCGGGGACACAGGCCACTCTGACCCCCACTCTCCCCAAGGCTATACTTTTGCATGTTTGTGCTTTGGAAACTTTGAGTGAAAAAATTCTTTCACATCTTACTTTTCTCTGTTGGGGGGAAATACAACTTTTCCATAAAAGGTCCTTGGAACACTGAAAGTGTTTTTAAGCTCTTCTCAGCTTAATGCTTTTATTTGCATGATACCAGAGATAGAACACACAGAGACAAACTTCCAGAAGGGAAAACATACGTTCCCCTCTAAGACTCCAGTGGTTTTGACAGATTGAAAATATTTCAATCTGAGTGTCAGAGTTTTAGGATTTCGGATTGCTGGAAAACTCCAAAGAGTCTTCAAACCTCTTTGATACTTTTACTATCAAAGTAAATATCCATATTGTTTGTAATGGCATAAATTCCAAGATGTTTAATGTCTGTTAAGCTGTGTAATAAAATGGGCACTGAATCATAAGAAAGTTAAGAGTGCTAGGAGGAGTGATTGTTTCAGGATGATAATTTGGCTTCTAATTAGCACAGGCGTATAAGAGCACATGGAGGTAAGAATTTTCTAGTGATACTGTAGCAGGTCGAAGATCTCTGAGAGCAAATCATTATGCACACACCTTCGGGGACCAGGGAAAACACATAAAGTAATCAGAACCATAAATCAACCTGCCATGTGGCTTATACTTCTGGTGGAATGCTCTGCAGGCAGTAGAATAGTTAAGAAACTAAAATGTCAGTGGATGAAACTCGATTTGAGTTCAAACCGATGGAGCCTCTGGTTCATATATGCCTTGCTATAAAATATTCTTCTTCAGTTATAAGTGAAGCTCCAGGGGTAGGGGAGGCAAGAGCATGATGCATCAGTGTAATTATTTCTAGATAATTTCTTTGTAAAAAAACATTTTTCCCCCAGATATCGGCAGCCACTTTAAATAAAACTCAAATTGGGACCGGCTGATATTCAAAGCTATGTGGAAATTATATAATATTCTATGTCAAATATATTTCAATTATTTAAAAAAAGGTATGTGGGGAATTCTCTGGCAGTCCAGTGGTTAGGACTCTGTGCTTCCACTGCTGGAGGCCTGGGTTTGATCCCTGGTCAGGGAACTAAGATCCTGCAAGCCGCGTGGTATGGCCAAAAATAAAAAAGGTATGTGGGAATAATTCAGCCTCATCCATGTACCTGAAAAAGACATGTCATTTTCTCAGGAAAGCTCTGAAATGGGAGAATAACTGAAAGGAATATTTCAGCAAAATTGTGTTCAGTTCAAGAAAAAGATGCTCATTAATGTGTCAGCTACCTGTCAAGGTAGCTGTTTGCACTAATAATTCCTACAGGACCTGTTACTTTCATTGTTTTTTCAAAACCAGGTTTGAAGGAGAGTCATTAGTTCATTTACATATTAGAGCATGTATTTGTTGACTTGTTTTTTCTGTCTCCCTCACTAGAGCATAACAGGGGGAAGGATCATGTCTGTCTTGTTCTCTGCTGAATTCTCAGAGCCTGGAAGAGGGCATGGCACGGGATAGGCCCCCCAAAATATTTCTTTGGATTAATGGACGGATGGATGGATGGATGAATAAAGAACAAACAAACAGACACGGTCCTAACAGAGTTCTAGAAGGTTACTGGGCCCAACCTTTGCCTTCATGGAGCTTACAGTTTCCTGCTAGAATCTCCTAGGTTCACCATACACAATCTGTGTCCTTTCTAGAGCACCATTTCTAGGATTGAAACTGTGTACCTAGAATCGGTTACAGAGGGAAAGACAGTAAACAGAGAACAAGAGAACAAGGGCCCCCAAGCACTGACTACGTTTTTTTTTTGCTCTCTCTTTTTTAAAAATGTTTATTTATTTATTTATATTTTTCTTATTAGTCACCCATTTTATACACATCAGTGTATACATGTAAATCCCAATCTCTCAGTTCATCATACCACCACCACCACCCCCTGCCGCTTTCCCCCCTTGGTGTCCATACGTTTGTTCTCTACATGTGTGTCTCCATTTCTGCTCTGCAAACTGGTTCATCTTTACCATTTTTCTAGGTTCCACATATATGCGTTAATATAGGATATTTGTTCTTCTCTTTCTGACTTACTTCACTCTGTATGGCAGTCTCTAGATGCATCCACGTCTCTACAAATGACCCAATTTTGTTCCTTTTTATGGCTGAGTAATATTCCATTGTATATATGTACCACTTCCTCTTTAACCATTCGTCTGTCGATGGGCATTTAGGTTGCTTCCATGATCTGGCTATTGTAAATAGTACTGCAATGAACACTGGGGTGCATGTGGCTTTTTGAATTATGGTTTTCTCTGGGTATATGCCCAGTAGTGGGATTGCTGGGTCCTATGGTAATTCTATTTTTAGTTTTTTAAGGAACCTCCATACTGTTCTCCATAGTGGCTGTATCAATTTACATTCCCACCAACAGTGCAAGACGGTCCCCTTTTCTCCACACCGTCTCCAGCATTTGTTGTTTGTAGATTTTCTGATGATGCCCATTCTAACTGGTGTGAGGTGATACCTCATTGCAGTTTTGATTTGCATTTCTCTAATAATTAATGATGTTGAGCAGCTTTTCATGTGCTTCTTGGCCAGCGGTATATCTTCTTTGGAGAAACGTCTATTTAGGTCTTCTGCCCATTTTTGGATTGGGTTGTTTGTTTTTTTAATATTGAGCTGCATGAGCTCTTTATATATTTTGGATATTAATCATTTGTCAGTTGCTTCCTTTGCAAATATTTTCCCCCAGTCTGAGGGTTGTCTTTTCATCCTGTTTATGGTTTCCTTTGCTGTGCAAAAGCTTTGAAGTTTCATTAGGTCCCATTTGTTTATTTTTGTATTTATTTCCATTACTCTAGGAAGTGGATCAAAAAATATCTTGCTGTGATTTATGTCAAAGAGTGTTCTTCCTATGTTTTCCTCTAAGAATTTTAGAGTGTCTGGTCTTACATTTAGGTCTCTAATCCGTTTTGAGTTTATTTTTGTGAATGGCGTTAGGGAGTGTTCTAATTTCATTCTTTTACATGTAGCTGTCCAGTTTTCGCAGCACCACTTATTGAAGAGACTGTCTTTTCTCCACTGTATATCCTTGACTCCTTTGTCATAGATTAGTTGACCATAGGTGTGTGGGTTTATCTCTGGGCTTTCTATTCTGTTCCATTGACCTATATTTCTGTTTTTGTGCCAGTACCATATTGTCTTGATTACTGTGGCTTTGTAGTATAGGCTGAAGTTAGGGAGTCTGATTCCTCCAGCTCCGTTTTTTTCCCTCAAGACTGCTTTGGCTATTCGGGGTCTTTTGTGTCTCCACACAAATTTTAAGCTTTTCTGTTCTAGTTCTCTAAAAAATGCCATTGGTAATTTGATAGGGATTGCATTGAATCTGTAGATTGCTTTGGGTAGTAGAGTCATTTTCACAATATTGATTCTTCCAATCCAAGAACATGGTATATCTCTCCATCTGTTGCTAGCATCTTTAATTGCTTTCATCAGTGTCTTACAGTTTTCTGCATACAGGTCTTTGTCTCCCTAGGTAGGTTTATTCCTAGGTATTGTATTTTTTGGTTGCAGTGGTACCTGAGAGTGTTTCCTTAATTTCTCTTTCAGATTTTTCATCATTAGTGTATAGGAATGCAAGAGATTTCTGTGCATTCATTTTGTGTCCTGAAACTTGACCAAGTTCATTGATTAGCTCTAGCAGATTTCTGGTGGCATCTTTAGGATTCTCTCTGTAGAGTATCCTGTCATCTGCAAACAGTGACAGTTTTACTTCTTCTTTTTCAATTTGGATACCTTTTATTGCTTTTTCTTCACTGATTGCTGTGGCTAGGACTTCCAAAACTATGTTGAAGAATGGTAATGAGAGTGGACATCCTTGTCTTGTTCCTGATCTTAGAGGAAATGCTTTCAGTTTTTCACCATTGAGAATGATGTTTGCTGTGGCTTTGTCATATATGGCCTTTACTATGGTGAAGTAGGTTCCCTCTATGCCCACTTTCTGGAGAGTTTTTATCATAAATCAGAGTTGAATTTTGTCAAAAGCTTTTTCTGCATCCATTGAGATGATCATATGGTTTTTCTTTTTCAATTTGTTAATATGGTGTATCACATTGATTGATTTGCATATATTGAAGAATCCTTGCCTCTTTGGGATAAATCCCACTTGATCATGGTGTATGATCCTTTTAATGTGTTGCTGGATTCTGTTTGCTAGTATTTCGTTGAGGATTTTTGCATCTATATTCATCAGTGATATTGGTCTGTAATTTTCTTTTTTTGTAGTATCTTTGTCTGGTTTTGGTATCAGGGTGATGGTGGCCTCAGAGAATGAGTTTGGGAGTGTTCCTTCCTCTGCAATTTTTTGGAAGAGTTTGAGAAAGATGGGTGTTAGCTCGTCTCTAAATGTTTGATAGCATTCACCTGTGAAGCCTTCTGGTCCTGGACTTCTGTTTGTTGGAAGATTTTTAATCACAGTTTCAATTTCATTACTTGTGATTGGTCTGTTCATATTTTCTATTTCTTCCTGGTTCAGACTTGAAAGGTTATAACTTTCTAAGAATTTGTTCATGTCTTCCAGGTTGTCCATTTTATTGGCATAGTGTTGCTTGTAGTTGTCTCTGAGGATGCTTTGTATTTCTGCGGTGTCTGTTGTAACTTCTTTTTCCTTTCTAATTTTATTGATTTGAGTCCTCTCCCTCTTTTTCTTGATGAGTCTGGATAATGGTTTATCAATTTTGTTTAACTTCTCAAAGAACCAGCTTTTAGTTTTATTGATCTTTGCTATTGTTTTCTTTGTTTCTATTTCATTTATTTCTGCTCTGATCTTTATGATTTCTTGCCTTCTGCTCACTTTGGGTTTTGTTTGTTCTTCTTTCTCTAGTTCCTTTAGGTGTAACGTTAGATTGTTTATTTGAGATTTTTCTTGTTTCTTGAGGTAGGCTTGTATAGCTATGAACTTCCCTCTTAGAACTATGGGATGCTTTTGCTGCATCCCATAGGTTTTGGATCGTCGTGTTTTCATTGTCATTTGTCTCAAGGTATTTTTTGATTTCCTCTTTGATTTCTTCAGTGATCTCTTGGTTATTTAGTAACGTACTGTTTAGCCTCTATGTGTTTGTGGTTTTTACAGGTTTTTCCCTGTAATTCATTTCTAATCTCATAGCGTTGTGGTCAGAAAAGATGCTTGATATGATTTTAATTTTCTTAAATTTCCTGAGGCTTGATTTGTGACCCAAAACGTGATCTATCCTGGAAAATGTTCCGTGCGCACCTGAGAAGAAAGTGTAATCTGCTGTTTTAGGATAGAATGTCCTACAAATATCAATTAAATCTATCTGGTCTATTGTGTCATTTAAAGCTTGTGTTTCCTTATTAATTTTCTCTTTGGATGATCTGTCCATTGGTGTAAGTGAGGTGTTCAAGTCCCCCACTATTATTGTGTTACTGTTGATTTCCTCTTTTAGAGCTGTTAGCGATTGCCTTTTGTATTGAGGTGTTCCTATGTTGGGTGCATATATATTTATAATTGTTATATCTTCCTCTTGGATTGATCCCTTGATCATTACGTAGTGTCCTTCCTTGTCTCTTGTAACATTCTTTATTTTAAAGTGTATTTTACCTGATATGAGTATTGCTACTCCAGCTTTCCTTTGATTTGCATTTGCATGGAATATCTTTTTCCATCCCCTCACTTTCAGTCTGTATGTGTCCCTAGGTCTGAAGTGGGTCGCCTGGAGACAGCATATAGATGGGTCTTGTTTTTGTATCCTTTCAGCAACCCTGTGTCTTTTGGTTGGAGCATTTGATCCATTCACGTTTAAGGTAATTATCGATATGTATGTTTCTATGACCATTTTCTTAATTGTTTTGGGTTTGCTTTTGTAGGTCCTTTTCTTCTCTTGTGTTTCCCACTTAGAGAAGTTCCTTTAACATTTGTTGTAGAGCTGGTTTGGTGGTGCTCAATTCTCTTAGCTTTTGCTTGTCTGTCAAGCTTTTGATTTCTCCATCGAATCTCAATGAGATCCTTGCTGGGTAGAGTAATCTTGGTTGTACGTTCTTCCCTTTCATCACTTTAAGTATATCATGCCACTCCCTTCTGGTTGGTAGAGTTTCTGCTGAGAAATCAGCTGTTAACCTTCTGGGAGTTCCCTTGTATGTTATTTGTCATTTTTCCCTTGCTGCTGTCAATAATTTTTCTTTAATTTTTGCCAAGTTGATTACTATGTGTCTCGGTGTGTTTCTCCTTGGGTTTCTCCTGTATGGGACTCTCTGTGCTTCCTGGACTTGGGTGGCTATTTCCTTTCCGATGTTAGGGAAGTTTTTGACTATAATCTCTTCAATATCTTCTCGGGTCCTTTCTCTCTCTCTTCTCCTTCTGGGACCCGTATAATGTGAACGTTGTTGTGTTTAATGTTGGCCCAGAGGTCTCTTAAGCTGTCTTCATTTCTTTTCATTCTTTTTTCTTTATTCTGTTCCGCAGCAGTGAATTCCACCATTCTGTCTTCCAGGTCACTTATCCGTTCTTTTGCCTCAGTTATTCTATTGATTCCTTCTAGTGTGGTTTTTTTTTTCAGTTATTGTATTGTTCATCTCTGTTTGTTTGTTCTTGAATTCTTCTAGATCTTTGTTAAACGTTTCTTGCATCTTCTGGATCTTTGCCTCCATTCTTTTTCTGAGGTCCAGGATCATCTTCAGTATCATTATTCTGAATTCTTTTTCTGGAAGATTGCCTCTCTCCATTTCATTTAGTTGTTTTCTGGGGTTTTACCTTGTTCCTTCATCTGTTACATAGCCCTCTGCCTTTTCATCTTTTCTGTCTTTCTGTGAATATTGTTTTTGTTCCACAAGCTGCAGGATTGTAGTTCTTCTTGTTGCTGCTGTCTGCCCTCTGGTGGATGAGGCTATCTAAGAGGCTTGTGGAAGTTTCCTGATAGGAGGGACTGGTGGTGGGTAGAGCTGGCTGTGGCATTGGTAGGCAGAGCTCAGTAAAACTTTAATCTGCTTGTCTGCTGATGGGTGGGTCTGGGTTCCCTCCCTGTTAGTTGTTTGGCCTGAAGTGACCCAACACTGGAGCCTACCCAGGCTCTTTGGTGGAGCTAATGGCAGACTCTGGGAGGGCTCATGCCAAGGAATACTTCCCAGAACTTCTTCTGCCAGTGTCCTTGTCCCTTGGTGAGCCACAGCTGCCCCCCCCCTCTGCAGGAGACCCTCCAACACTAGCAGGTAGGTCTGGTTCAGTCTCCTATGGGGGTCACTGCTCCTTCCCCTGGGTCCCAATGCACACACTACTTTCTGTGTGCCCTCCAAGAGTGGAATCGCTCTTTCCCCCAGTCCTGCCAAAGTCCTGCAATCAAATCCCACTAGCCTTCAAAGTCTGAGTCTCTAGGAATTCCTCCTCCCATTGCCGGACCCCCAGGTTGGGAAGCCCGACGTGGGGCTCAGAACCTTCACTCCAGTGGGTGGACTTCTGTGGTATAAGTGTTCTCCAGTTTGTGAGTCACCCACCCAGCAGGGATGGGATTTGATTTTATTGGGATTGCGCCCCTCCTACTGTCTCAGTGCGCCTTCTCCTTTGTCTTTGCATGTGGGGTATCTTTTTTGGTGAGTTCCAGTGTCTTCCTGTCGATGATTGTTCAGCAGTTAGTTGTGATTCCAGTGTTCTCGAAAGAGGGAGTGACAGCATGTCCTTCTACTCCGTCATGTTGAACCAAATCTGACTACGGTTTTAAGCAGAATTATGCACTGAGGCCAAAATTCATCAATGACCAATTGCTTTTTTATCAACTTTGTTGAGATATAATTTATGTACAAGATCAGTGGCCAATTTTAAAGTAGTTCTTTAAAACTTAAAAAAAATTTTTTTTTTCTTTTGGATTTAGTTTCAGGAGGAAGGAAGTTGACTGGTAAATCCAGACATTCTGGGTGGAGATTTTTTGGTGAAATTCCCTATAAATGAACCAGCAGCTGCCTTCAGGGTTTGATAAAGGCCTCAGTGTTTGGAACACTGTGGGGTTCCTTCTCCCCATCTCCAGCTCTTTCTGGCTGGGTCCGGGTGGGTGTGAGAAGTGGTCACTGAAGCGACAGGAGTTGGGTGGAAATGCAAAGTGGGTGTGAAAGCATGAGGTGTACAAGGTGGCAGAGCTGAGCCCAAATCACATCACTGCCTCTCACTTGCTGTGCAAGCTGTAACAAGCTCCTGGGCATCTCTGAGCGTGCCTCAGTCTCCTCATCTGTAGAATGGCATCTGCCAGAAGACTGAGGTTTAAATAGCTAATGAGGGGACTTCCCTCATGGTGCAGTGGTTAAGAATCTGCCTGCCAATGCAGGGGACACGAGTTCGAGCCCTGGTCCAGGAAGATCCCACATGCTGTGGAGAAACTATGCCCGTGGGCCACAACTACTGAGCCTACACTCTAGAGTCCGCGAGCCACAGCTACTGAAGCCCTCATGCTGCAACTACTGAAGTCCACGTGCCTAGAGCCCATGGTCTGCAGCAAGAGAAGCCACTGCAATGAGAAGCCCATGCACCACAGTGAAGAGTAGACCCTGCTCACTGCAACTAGAGAAAGCCCATGCACAGCAACGAAGACCCAATGCAGCCATAAATAAATAAATTAAATAAATAAATTAAATAAATAAAATAAATAAATAAATAAGCTAATGCACCCAAAGCACCTGCACCGGGGCCTGAACATGGTAGGCACTTAATCAAATCTAATATTGTTCTTACAAGGCTAGAAACTTGCCAACCCTGCACTCCCTGGAACTGTACTCCTCACCATGCTGTGCTCACTGCCCATTTCTAACTACCCGGGTGGCTCTCCCCAGGCTCTACCTGAGAGCTGTCACCCTGTGTTGTGACCGCAAGGCCCTGACCCACTTGTCTCTGAGCCCTACCTGGTTTTTCAAGCTCTGGATCTCTCTCTGTTGGGCATCGTCCTCTTCATGCAGAACCTGAAACTTGGGCGGGATCACCCTCTCCTTCTGCCTGGAGGCAGCTGTTTCCAACAGCTTCTGGCTCAGGTTGGCCACTTGGTTCTGCAGGCTTGCTATCACGGTGTCTTTGTATTTAGATTCAAGTTCAAAATCGGAGAGACGGCTGACTTCTTTTCCCAGCAGCAGAATTATTTCATCCTGGGTGGAGGACAGATGGGAAATTTACTAGGTGTGGGTCTGGGTGTAAGGCTGAGCCCATTTAAAGAAATACAGGAAAAATATGGTATCATTCTTTGGGAAGGTGAGGGCAGGCAGGGAGGGAAAAAGCAGACTTTCAAGGCTATCTCTGTCACTTGGAAAATCTCATAGAGACAAGAAATGGGTTAAAATGATGTACTTGAATATAGACTCCTGTAATGGATGTCTATACCTCACAGGTACGGAAATTTTTCTCTCCCCGAGAATTAGACTTTCATATTAAGAACAACCATCCCACTTGGGAACTTTTGTTGCTAGAAAGTTTACTTAGAGTGTTTTCATTTATAATATTCAGCCTAGCACACTGGGGACCTAGGAAAGGTAGTTAGGAAAACAACATTCTGTTTGACCACATTCTGCCTATAATGAGGGTTATTTGTTTTAACTTAAAACATTCTGAACTATTTGTTTTCCCTTTCCTCTCTTCTAATATTTCCTGACTCTTTTGGCTATTCATGTATGAATTTTTTCCAGGTAACTCAATCTGGAAAGTAAATGAGACATGAATACTGATTTATTTGCATGGGCTCATGTAAACTTTTGGCTGGAAAAACAAAATTGCTGGTAGACTGTACCCACAGGTATAATTAACCCTGTCCTCCATCTCTCCAGTGAAAAAGCTCTGCAGCCAAAGAATTGGTTAGGTTTTCCAAAAAAGGAAAAAAAATTCCCCCAAACTTCTCACCAGACGTTATCAATAAAATGTCAGAAAAACTGAAGAAGAAGAAGAAGAAGAAAAAATTCCCCAGAGGCCTTTTCCAAAGCAGTCACGGGAGGAGGTAAACGGGCAATTTCTGGGCCAGCTCATTCCCAGGAGAGCCGTCCAGTCAGCCTCACAACCTGCTAGCTCCGTGACCTGGGGAAGGACAGGGTCTTGCTCATGAGAAAGCCTGTCTGACATTGCCAGCTGCTGCCAGGGGCCTTCCTTTGGATCCTTGTGAAAGTTGGTGGCAAAACTTCAAGAGAGAGCATCAGACATATTCCCTACTCCTGGGCAGTTTCCCCTGTTTCACCCTGTTATGATCAGCCAGGTGCTTATTCATTTCTCATGCAACAAACATTCATCGGGCAGCAACTAAGTGCCAGGCCCCGTGCCAGTGCTGGAATATAAGAAGTTTGCAGAGGGCAGTGGACAGCTGTGGGTTCTGCTTTCCTGCTGAGGGTCCCCTTGCCCTTCTTGGAGGGAGTGTTCCTCCTTCCATTTGGTCTGGGTAGGACTGTCAGTCATGTGCCCTGCTCCTTCCTGTCCCACCTCCCCATGTGCATGTGGCCCAAGCTGGTCAATCAGAGATTTCACACATCGATTACAGAGGGAGAGGATCTTGCCTTCTTTTGGATCATGTAGGCTTGTTTGCCTGAGTTTGTCTTTTCTAACACACAAAGCCAGCCTTATGAAAAAGCCAGACACTGAGGGAAACAGAGGGGAGAAGTTGGTAGTGGGGAGGTGTTCTGATGACATTATTCAAGCTCCTGGATCTAGCCATACCTGAAGCTAGTGGCCCTTTAAATTTTCCAATAAGATGAGCTAATCAATGCTCCCCCTCGAGCTAATTTGTTTATTGTCACTTGAAGGAGTCCTGGCAAGTCAGGGTATAAACGACTTATAAAGAGAAAGAATTATTTCTATTATAAATAGAAAAAATGATAAATGGCTTATAAAAATTTTCTATAAATAGAAAAAATTATAGTGGTTGCACTATATTTCCAAGTTAAAATTGCGGCGGGTTGAAAAATGGCTACAAATACTTTGCAGTTTTGCCATCCAGTCTATTTCCCCACCCTCTAGTCTGGGCTGGCCCCGTGACTAGCTTTAACCAACGGAATGGAGTGGAAGTGATGCTGCATGATCTCCAGGCAAGTTCTTACAGGCTGTGCAGCTTCTGCTCTGGCCCCCTGGGAACCCCGAGACCACCGTGCTGTGATGAAAAACCACATGCACAAAGGGGCGCACCAGCCCAGGCGTCCTGGCTGAGGCCCTAGATGTGGGAAGGAGGCCAATGGGGACCGACCACCAGCCTGGCCAAGCCAGCGGCTTACTGAGGCCACATGAGTGAGGCCAGGGGACACAAGCAAAGGAACCTTCCAGGTCAACCCATAGATTCTGGGGAATAATGAATTGCTGTTGGAAGCCGCTAAGTTTTGGGATGGCTTGTTACACAGCGATAAATACAGAATCTGAGTGTGGCTTCTCGCCTTTCTGCAACATTTTTCAGAGTCTGGTCCCAGGATGCCTGGTTGGAACCCCCTGCCTCCTGAAGGTTTGAATTTCCGTGTCTGACAAGAACCCCAGGTAGGTCTGCTCCTCACAAACTCTGAGAATTGCTGCAGGAGCAGGCCCTGGCCCTGAAGGAAAGCGAGATATTATAGACTGCTTCTTTTAGAGTAACTTTCGAGTCGTGTCTGAGTGGGGAGAAATTGACCTGGGCCCTTCCCAGGATGGCTTGAATCCACCTGTTCTGCTCGCATACCTGCTTTAAACCTCTCTGGTTCTTTAACGAGTCTCTTGGCCCAGGCCTCCCTGACTTCAGGGCTCAATTCCTCCTGCTAGGAACGTGTTTTTGCGTCACTGTCCCATCACTGAAGGTTGACCAAGTGATTACTGTGTGGGAGTTAGAAGTACCCGCTGAGAAGCTAACCAGACCTCGCTTTGAATCCTAACACTGCTCCTTGCATTGGGCAGCCGTGAACACATCACTGAACCTCTCTGAGCTTCAGTTTCCTCATCTGCAAAGTGAGGGTGATAAAATCTATTTTGAAGATGGTGAAGATTAACGAGCTAATAAATGTCAAGTGCACAGGACATGGCCCAGCACACAGTAGGTGCTCAGTACCTTGTAGTTGTAGATGTTATTTGGGATAAAATGAGCAGTGGCCAAACCTGGCTGAATGTCTTGGGAGGAAGAGGTGGTTTCTTGGAAGTAGGAAAAAGGGACGGTCCTTGAGACACAGAGAACAAGAGGCAGTGGCAATCTCTCCATGGTCCCTCTTGCTGCTGTAGCTCTGTGCTTCCCCGAGACCCCTCACCTTATCATACTGGGCCAGGTCCTGGTCCACAAAAATTTCTCTGTAGGGCTCTGCCCCAGGAATTTCCTCGGCCACTGATTGTTCCGACAGTTCCGCCGCGTTGGTCCACACTAACACACAAGATCAACAGAGAATGCAGAGGAGACTGTGAGTTTCCCCAAAGTCTTAAAGAATATTTTCAGATTAACCTTCACATTCATGAGACTTATGCACTGAAAGCATTACAGGAGGACAGGAAAGGGTAAGAGCTGCCTCATTTCTCTTCCCCAGCATTAACTGCACTGATGCACTGTGGTGTGTCTCTTTCCAGACATTTTTCTATGCCGCATAAGAGCTGATGACCTTGGGCAAGTCATTTGCTCTCTCTAAGCCTTCGTTTCCACATACATAATTTAGGATCACTGATAGTCTCTGCTATAAAGGGCTATCTGGAGATTAAATAGAATAATGATATAGAGCAGGGGTTGGCAAACTATGGCCCTGCGGCCAAATCTGGCCTTCTGCCTATTTTTGTAAATAAAGTTTTATTGCAACACAGCCACAGTGATTCATTTACATATTCTTTATGGCTGCTTCCCAGCTACAAAGGCAGAGCTGAGTAGTTGCAGCACAGACCATGTGACCCACAAATCCTAAAGTATTTACTATCTGGCTCTTTACAGGAAAAGTTTGCTGACCCCTCATGTAGATCATTTAGCACTAAACATTAGCTATATATTTTTTATTGCAGTCATATCTTTTCAAAAAACAAAAATGCATTTACATGTCAGAGATTCTTATCCAGCTTACTTTTCAGCTAACAATATCAAAAACATTTTCCCATGTCAGTATTTGAGGCTGTACTGGGTTCTTTTCAAGGGTAGCATTGTGGTCCATTGTCCAAGTGTGCCAAACGTGTTTAACTAGGATCCACTTGATAGACATTTAAGCTTTCCTAATTGTTTTCTTATTTACCCCAATATTACAAGGCCTGCTTATATGACTTTTGGGGAGTATGGCATTGTGTTTGGGGGTCCCACTCTGTATCAAATCAGACATCTCGCAATTCACTCACATCAACACTGAATACATTTTTTTTTATTGGTGTAGAAATGTTTGTAAAGATTTCTATAATTCTACTTGTGAGACCACTTGGGCCCAAGCAGCGTATTTTAAATTTCCAACTGACTATGGTTTCTGGACAGTCACTGCACATTCTTATCTTCTTGTGAAGTGAGAAACTGAACAATTTGTTTTCAGTGGTGATGAAACTTTAATGAGTATTAACATTAATGATGAATGAAGCACGCACTGTCATGTTTGTGGACATTCATCATTTATTCATTTTACTTCTGCATTTTTTATTTATGCATTTTAGAGTCAAAGATTCCTGCCCCCCCAGCCAGGTCTCAAACCTCTTTGTGGACCCCAGAACCTCTAGTGGACATAGCTGATGGCCTGTGGTGCCCAGAGAATGCACAGCCTTGCGTGTTGAATGAGCAGCCCTGGCCACAGTGTTTCCTGGGGCACGAGGAACACAAGGGCCTGGAACTTCAGCAGCTGCCCATTTTCTCTCCCTCCACCTCCCAACTAGGTCCATGATTAGAAAACTTTTATTTGAAGCTCACTGCCCCCATCTGACTCTCTTGGATCCTGAGCAGCAAAGTCCTAACTGACTATAGCAGCAGTGCCTGATAGAGAAATAAGGGAGCTACAGAATGCAATTTTCAATTTTCTCGTAGTCACGTTAAAAAGGTAAAAAGAAGAGAGGAATTTTTAATGATCAATTTTATTTAACCCAACATATTTAAAAAAACATCATTTCAACACGTGATCGACAAAAAATATGGAGATATTTTATATTCTTTTTCTTCGAGGCATGAAGCCTTTGAAATCTGGGGTTTATTTGACACTGATTGTGTATCTCAATTTGGAAACTGAGTTTTCAGGAGGAAGATTTCATCTGTTTTCAGATTCCTCAAGAAATCGGCTCCCACTGGAGGAAGGTACTGCCTGGCCTGTGTCCCCAGGGAGGGCCTCGGGGTCTGACCCTAACTGGGCCCCTGTCCAGTCTCAGCTTAGAGTTCTGGCATCTGATGCCATCTCTAGGGGTGACTCCGGCTGCCTCTACGACCGTGTCGTGGCTGTCTTGAGGGACGCTTCCCTGCAAGATGATGGCCGGAGCGGGGACTTCATCAAACTTACAGAACAGGCTGATCGATGGGGTCCCTTTACTGGGGAAGGTGTGTTTACTCAAAGTCTTTGTGGGGCTAGAATTTGCTCTGAGACTTGCTTTCCTTACACCCAGGCAGGGAGCTGCTGGAGCAGTTACCCCTCACCTGCCCCAAACTTCTTTACCGGCTACTGTTATTTATCAGAAAGAACCTAAGGGCCATGTATGACCAAACCGGCTTAACTCTAGATGCTGGATCCTTCGGAGGTCCCAGTGGGAGAAGCCCCAGGGAGAGGCGGGAGGGCTGGGGCGGTGGGACGGCGGATATGGGGACGCAGGCACTTTAAGAATTTTCGGGCATGAGCTGTTGGCCAAAAGGCAGGGAAGTTACTTTAATATTTTAACAACCCCCAGCTGTCCTGGTGCGCTCCAATAATCACCAGTCTGCAGCAGGGGCAGTATGTGTGCACCTTAACTGTGTCTTTCAGACATTGTAAGTTGTAAATAAAAGTTAAATAACAATCATGGTTAGGTAGTAACTTAATTTTTAAATTTTAATATTTAAAATTTAAATATTTAAATTTTAAAATATTTAAATTATTAAGATTGTAAAATTTAAAATTTAAATAATAAAATATTAAATATTTTAATATTTACTGAATGTTCGCTATGCACCAGGCGCTGTGCTCAGCACTTACAGGCAGGATACGATTTCGTCTTCATAACAACCCAGTGAGATAGGCATTATTATTCCCATCTCCATTTTATACGTGAGAGATATGAGGCACAGAGACGTCAAGTCACCTGCTCAAGGACACACAGCTGGTAAGTGGTAGAGTCAAGGGATGAGCCTAAGTTTGTTGGATTCAGAGCCTATGCTTTTAACCACTATGTAGTCAATGTATTGAAGTGGGAAGATGTTTATGACATATTATTGAATTTTAAAAATCAGGTAGGGAATTCCTTGGCAGTCCAGTGATTAGGATTCTGTGCTTCCACTGCAGGGGGCACAGGTTCCATCCCTGGCTGGGGAACAAAGATCCTGCAAGCTGAGCGGCACGGCCAAAAAAAGAAAAAAAAAGGTTACCTATGTTAGGTCCATATGATCCTATTATTGGGAAAAAAATATATATATATATATGAATCAAGATGCTATTTTAATAAGTCACTCCACATATTTTCTTTTCTCAGTAATTCTTCCCCACCTCCCATGAGCTCTTGCCATTAAGATTTGGCCTTGGAGCTGACGTTTTATTGCCTTGTGGTATAGGAAGGATGAGTATTAACTAGAACAGGGTGAGTTTTCCCCCAGGCAAAATGACGTTTTCATTTTTGACAATGTCTGGAGACATTTTTGAGAACCACAGTTGTGGGGGGGGTGTTGCTACTGGTATCTCTGGTGGGTAGGAGTCAGGGATGCTGCTAAACTTTCTACAGTGGACAGGACAGATCCTACAACAAGGAGTTATCCGGCCCCACATGTCACTGTGCCAAGATTGAGAAACCCTGACCTGATCTGCAGTAAATAAATCCTTGGCTTTGGGTTTTCAAATAGAATTTTTCAAGTCTAAAGCAAGGTGACAGTCTAACAGTAAACCAATTTAATTGGAAGAGCCCAGCTTTGCTAAGAGAGGAAAGAGCTTTCTCGGAACCCTTAAAAAGAGGTGTTTTCTGTCAAGAGACAGCATGGAGGACTGGAGCACAGAGTTTTCTCTGAAGCGTGGAGTAGAGAGGCCCAGACACAAAGGAACTCCCCATGACACGGGAAGATGAAAGTCCTTTTCTGAGGATGGCGAGAGTGTCAGGGGAACGAGGGCAAACGTTTGGAAACATGAGACCTGGCTGAGAGGCTGAGGAGATAGAGCCCAAGTAGATGTGAGGGACTCTAAGTCATACGACTCATCCTTCATTTCTCCAGGGGGAATCCAAGTCCTTCAGAGAAGCCCCAAGTTCAGCATGGCACTGGAGAAACCGGTGATTACAGTGGAAAAATTTAAATGGCGGAGTGAAAAAAAGAAAAGAAACAGCCCATGTGCCATGTGTCCAAAGGACACATTAAAAAAAAACCCCAAAAACCCTGTATATATGTTCATAAGACAGAACATGATGCATACAACAAAATGAATGAATCTCAGAAATACTATGCTGAGTGAAAAAAGCCTTCCACAAAGGAACATGTACTACATGGTTCTGTGTACTTGAGATTCTAGAACAGGAATATCTAATCCATGGCGGGAAAAGAATTCAGAAGAGTGGGTGCCTCTGGGGCCTGGGGCTGGGAATTGACTGGGGAGGGACATGAGGGAACTTTCTGGGGTGATGGTAATGTTCTATATCTTGATAGGAATTTGGGTTACATAGTTGTGCACGACTGGCAAAACTCAGTGAGCACATTCAAGATCTACACCTTTCAGGGTGTGGTAGCCAGTCTCCAAGATGGCCCCACTGATTCTTGTCTCCTGGTATTCAGACCCTTGCATCATCCTCTCCAATACTGGATGGACTTTATATTAGTTAGCTGGGGCTGCCATAACAAAACACCACAGGAGGTCTTAACAAAAGAAATTCATTTTCTCACAGTTCTGGAGGCTGGAAGTCCAAGATCAAGGTGTGGGCAGGGTTAGGCCTCTCTCCTTGGCTTGCAGACGGCCACCTTCCTGCTGTGTCCTCACATGCCCTTTTCTCTGTGCACGTGCATCCCTGGCGTCTCTCTCTCTCTTCTTACAAGGACACCAGCCCTTGGATTAGGGCCCACCCAATCATCTCATTTGAACTTACTCATCTATTTCAATACACTATCTCCAAATATGGTCACATTCTGCGATATTCGGATTGAGGCCTCAGCATATGCATTTTGGGGGAATGCAATTCAGTCCGTAACAAAGCTTCTCTATGTAACCAAGGATATTGCAGAAATGACACAGTTTGATTCCTGAGGTTAGATCATAAAAGATATTGCAGCTTCTGCCTCACTCTCTAGGACCACTTGTCTGGAGGAGCTGGCAGCTTGAGGATGCTCAAGCAACGTATGGAGAGGTGCACTTAGTGAAGAACTGAGGCCTCTTACCAAAATCCATGTGAGTGAACCATCCTAGAGGTGGGTCCTCCAGCCCCAGACAAGCCCCCAGAGGACCACAGCCCAGCCATCACCATTACTGCCACCTCATGGACAAGCCTGAGCAAGAATCCCCCAGCTAAGCCATTCCCAACTTCCTGACTCAGAGAAACTAGGAGATAATAAATGTTTACTGTTGTTTTAGGCCATTACATCCTGCAGTAATTTGTTATGCAACAATAAGTAGCAAATACAGGTTTGGGCACCAGGAGTGGTGGAAAATTTAACAAAAACCCTACGATGTGGAGTGGTTTGGGATGGAACAGTGGCCAGAAGCTGGAGGACTTTGGCCAAGAGTCTTTGAGAAAGCCTGAATAGTCTTAGTAGAAGCTCTGATGGCCTTTGAGGAGGCAGTGAGGGAAGGGTTCCAGGAAAGTGAGGAAAATGTTACTGGGGTTAAGGGATCCTTGTTAGGTGGTGGCAGAAGGTTTCCTAACACGTTGCCTGTGGTCATGAGGAAGGTAGAAAATGTTTGTGATGAGGCTGAGTGGTCAAGCTAAAGAGAGTCCCAGACAGAGTCTTGGAAGGTGCTGCCTGGTTACTTCTTGCTACTTATAGTGAAATGTGAGGGGGAGAGACAGTTAAAGGAAGGGCTGTTAAATCAGGGCAATGTTCTGGGCTTGAAAATTCCCTGCCTCTCCAGGTGGCAAATGAAATGTAAGAAACAGGTTCTGGGCAAAGATCAAATCAAGGGCACTCTCAAGAAAACACAGTCCAGAGAAGAAGCTGAGGGTGTGGTTGTAAAATCCTTTGTTAAGAATACAGATCCAGGGCAGTGTCCAAGAGAACCCTTCGGTCAAAGAACTGGGCTTCTAAGAAGCTTCTGTCCTTTGTCAGTCTTTGCAGAAGCCCATGGTGGAAGGGCTTGTGACAAAAAAGTCTGTGGGCGTGGTTTTTGCCTGATAGGATGAACCCCAATAAGAAGCACTGCCAACTCAGACTGACAGAGACCCACAAAAGTCAAAGAAGCGTCTGGACCCCCAAGCTTCTACAGGGAGGAAGCAGGCTATAAAACTATGCAGCCACATCCATGGGACACCTTTCTTAGGAAAGGGAGGACGACTCAGAAGGCGGAACTCACGGACCAGGGGCAGAGCCAAGAGCCCTGGAAAGTCATTTCTGGGCAAGAGTTGGACTGAAGCCCAGTCAAGGAACTGCCGATATTTTCCCAGCTGGACTTCAGAACTGCTTTGGGCCAGGGACTCCTGTGTGTTTCCTGTTTTTCTTCTTTTGGAACAAGAGGAGTGTATGTAGCAGTGATGCTATGTCTGTCCCACCAATATGTGCTGGGTGTGTGAGGGACAGACCCTTTGTTCAGAGGTCTTCAGATTTCTGGAAGTAGTACTTGATGAGCTGAACGTAACGTACTACACCCATGAGCCCCATCTGTACCTGGACTTGATTTAGACGAGATTCTGGAATTTGAGCCGATGCTGTTACTGGGGTGAGATTTTGGGGGGCCTCGGGAGAGAGGAGGAGGAGTGTGAATCATTGAGGACCCGAGGGCAGGCTGTGGTAGCCGGCCTCCAAGATGACTGCTGACAATCCCCGCCTCCTGGTCTTCAGGCCCGGGTGTAGTCTTCTCCCACACTGGAGGGTGACGCCCTGGGTAACCATCAGGATATTGCAACAATGACAGAGCATGACTTCTGAGGCTTAGTCACAAGAGGTGTTGCCATTTCCATCTTGTCCTCCAGGATCACTTGCTCAGGAGGAGCAGCTGCCGTGTCATGAGAACGCTCGAGCCACTCTCTGGGGAGGCCCATGTGGTGAGGAACCGGGGCCTCCTGCTGACACCCATGTGAGCAGCCGTGTTCGAAGTGGATCCTCTGGCCCAGGTCAAGCCTTCAGATGACTGCAGCCTTACGAGGAACCCTGAGCCACAGCCGTCCTGCTAAGCTGCTGCCAAATTCCTGACCCCACAGAAACCGTATAGATGATAACACATGTTTGATTTTGCTTTAGGCTACTACGTTTGGGGAGAATTCGTTATGCATTCATGATAACTAATACACATTCTGTGTTCATTTTACATGAAGGAGACAAAACATGTTGAGTTCTAGTTAATGGTATATGTGCTAAAACATTTAGGGGGAGGACTACAGATGTGTGCTATTTATTTTGAAATGCATCCAAAAAATAAGATGGATTAATGCAGGACAAGAAGGATGGGTAGACAGAAATGTAATAAAGAGTACAGCAAAGTGTTAGCGGTAGAATTAGGAGGAGAGCTGTCTCTGTAAAATTCTTTTTGCTTTGCTGTATGTTTGAACGTTTTCACATTAAAATGCTGGGGGGGAGGCTTCCCTGGTGGCGCAGTGGTTGAGAGTCTGCCTGCCAATGCAGGGGACACAGGTTTGAACCCTGGTCTGGGAAGATCCCACATGCCACGGAGCAGCTGGACCCGTGAGTCACAACTACTGAGCCTGCGCGGCTGGAACTTGTGCTCCGCAACAAGAGAGGCCGCGATGGTTAGAGGCCCGCGCACCGCGATGAAGAGTGGCCCCTGCTCGCCGCAGCTGGAGAAAGCCCTCGCACAGAAGTGAAGACCCAACACAGCCATAAATAAAGAAATAAATAAAATTAAATTAAAAAAAAATGCTGGGGGGAAATGGCTGAGTAATTTCTTAACTTGGGTGGTTGGTACATGAGCGTTCCTTAGATGATGATGATGATGATGTAAACAGCAGAGATACCTTTCATTTGCTCCTTAGTCTGTTTATTTCAGAATAATAACTATTATTTGAATGGCTGAGGGAAGTGACTAGGTGAGTGGTCCTGAGTGAGACCAGGGAAGGGTGTGGAGGCATCGAGAGACCTGGGGTCTCAGAGGGGTCTGGGGCTGGGACACAGAAAACAGAGAATGGGACCTTCACACCAGTGGCCACAGAAGAAACCTGGGAATCATGCCAGGGACTAAGTCGACCCAGCTACTCTGCCAGTAAGCCTGGCAAGGCCAAGAGGATGGTGACAGACAGGAAGTCTCCTCCCCAAGTGCCATGAGGCCTTCTGGGGGGGAGGGGGGGAGAAGGAAACCCTGATGGCTGTGTGTCCCCAAAGTGACCAGGCTGTGAGTGACAGTCACTGAGATAACCAGCCTTAAATTTGACTGAAAAGCGTTATTTTAGATTAGATTGAATACATAACCTCCGGAGAAGTAATTTTCTCCATAAGCCTCAGTCTCCTCTTACCTGTAAAATGGTAATAAAATATTTAAAAACCTCCTAAGGCAAGAGGGATTTCAGTTACCAATATGTCTATACATCTGAGTTGAAGTATATAAATTTAGATTCTGATACAAATTCATATATATTCATATATATGTAAAAACACACACACACACACACACACACACACACACACTCACCACAGAGGTACTGACGTGTGCAGATGGGCAGAGCACAGTCTTGGAGGAGTTTGTACCAAAAAGTCAACAGGGAGAATTCTGGTGATAAGGGTGACAGCTTATCTTTTACTGTTTTCTAACTTTCTGCTTTCCCCAATTTTTTCACATTTGATTATGTTCTACTTCAGAACCAGAGAACATAAGCAAAAGCCAGAGAAAGACAAATATCATACCATATTGCTTATATGTGGAATCTTAAAAAAGGTACAAATGAACTTATCTACAAAACAGAGATAGAGTTACAGATGTAGAAAATAAACTTATGGTTACCGGGAATAAGAGGGGGGAGGGATAAATTGGAAGAGAGGGATTGACATACACAATACTATAAATAAAGGAGATAACTAAGGACGACCTACTGGATAGCACAGGGAACTCTCCTCAATACTCTGTAATGATCTATATGGGAAAAGAATCTAAAAAAGAGTGGATACATGTATATGTTGAACAGATTCGGTGTGCTGCATACCTGAAACTAACACAACACTGTAAATCAACTGCACCTCAATAAAAATTTAAAAAAAAAAAGGGAAAGCAGAAACTGAGACCCATCCTCCTAGCAAAAGCCCCTCCCCTAATCCACCAAGGAAGCACCCATGAGTACCTTGCCTGATGATGGGAACGCTGTGAGCGGCTCTGTCCACCTCGAAGGAGAACATCTTCTCGCTGGCACTCACGGGCCGCCTGTGGGAGGCTGGTGGGACCATGGGGGGCTCGGGGGACCCCTGCGACCAGCTCCTCTGCACTGGCGCTGGCCAGATGCCCGGGTAGAAGGGGGTCTGTGGTGGTGAGGGTGACTGGTTCAGTTGCTGGGTGGCCCAAGGTGGCTGTGGCCTTGGCCAAGGTGCTGGGCCCCTCACCCATGGGAAGGAGACCTGCAGGGGCAGACAAGAGGGTCAGGGGAGGTTACGAGCAGCTGGGGTGGTCTTCACCTTTCTGTCCCGGCGACATAATTGCTGCCCTAGATTTTGGCGTATAAGTCACTTCTCCCAGGAAGCCCTCCCAGACTCTCCCCAAATTTGGGATGGCGGTCCCCACCATGGGTCACCTTGCACACTATCACACCACCATTTATTGGGTGCAGCCTTCGTGCCAGGCACCCAGTCAAGAGATTCACATGCATTACCTCATTTAATACCCCTGATGCTCTGTGATGAGCCCGAGGCTGAGCAAGACCTAGTGACTTTCCCAGAACCACAGATTTGGCAGTGAGCGTCTGAGCTGGTACAACGCCACCTCTGAGCTCTGAGAGGCTGACAGCTTTTTGTCTACCTTGCTCAGCACCGTATCCTCAGCTCCTAGAATAAACCCTTGGCACATACACAGTAGGTCCTTAAATACTGGTTGAAAGAATGAATGAACACATCTCCGAGATTCAAGCCCAGCTCTCCAGGACACACACATCCACACTGTGTGTCTCACTGGCACTCCCATTCCACCTGTTCCCCGAGGCCGAGAGCTCTGGGGTGGCAGGCACCCCAACTGGCTCGAAACCCAGCTGGCTCATTAGCCTGTGATCCTCAACATCTGCCACATCTGATTCTTGCCAGACGCTCCATAAATATCTATCGAGGGAACCTTTTTTCATCTGACCCGACGGAAGATGTCTGTAGCTACTTTCATTAGAGAGCACATCAAAATCCATCTACACCAGGAGAAGCAAATGCTGAGAGGTGCTGACACCTGGCTTTGTCTTGGTTAATGCTGTTGTGGCCATCCCTCCCCGAGCCTAGTGGTTAAACCGTGACATCGTGAATGCTACCATTTATTGTAATTACTCACCGATTTCTCGCGATAGCCCTGAAGGGGAGGAGCTCTCCTTATTCCTAGCTTACAAATGAGGCTTGGAGAGGTTAAGGACTTCACCAAGCTCAGGTGGTGGTGGAGAGGGTGGTGGGACTGGGGTTCTGGAAAGCTCTTTCCCTCTCTGTCTCTCTCTTCCTTCTCTGCCCCAACCCCACCCCCAGTCGCTTGGCAGAAAAAAACACACTTTTCAAGGAAGAAGCTAAGTTCAAAGGTTTGCCGCCTGTGGCGGTCACGTTTCTCTTTCTGCAGACTGCAGACACATAATGAGAAACAGGACAGAATGCTTCCTAAATAGGAGCACTGGCAGACAGAACTTCCTATAGCTCCAGCTGGATTGTATTCAAGAGGAAGGTTCTCCACTCACTCAGGTTCCCAAACCAGTCTTTTAGCTACAGTCTTTCCCAGCCAAGTCAAGAATCCGGTGAATTCCCCTGAAGACTTTTTTGGAGTCAGGGAGAACACTGTTCGGGAAAATCAAACTCCAATTGCCTGGCGACACCTGGCCCAGCATTTATGATGACACTGGCCCCGTTGAAACCTGTTTCAGGAACGGACTTGGCAGTGTTCCAGAACTCTGTTACCTTATGTGAAGATTCAAATTTCTCTCCACTGTGGGCACCTTGGTCTCCACCTAAGCTTTCTTCCTTTCTCTCCTTTCAGAAGCTGAGGTGTCCTGCTCCTGCCTTGCACTCACTTCTCCATCCATCCGATCCCTTCCCGTCCTCTCCTCTGGGGCTGTCTTGCCTCAATCATTCCTACAACCTTTCCTCATCGATTTAATAAAGATTTATCGAATGAAAGGGCTGAAGGTGGGAAGGGGGAAATTTGAATATGTTTTACCCCCGCCTGATAGAAGACAAATCGAGAGACCACGGGTAGTGTGGAGGAATTCCCTTTTGTGCTGGGATGCTCAGGTAGATGTGCCTCACTGCCCACTAACTGCCAGGGTGCTGAAGGGAGTGGTCATATCTCATGCCTCAAGTGGTTCACTGCCGTAGTGGACAGGCCGCAACCCACCTGGCTCTTCTGGAAATTCCAGGAATCTCCCTCCCAATCTGTCGGCCCATTGCTGTGGGTGTGGCTAAGCAATCAACCAATCACACTCCCTGGACATACTGATTGGTTCAGTGGTGGGGCAAGTGATCCAATCAGAGCCAAGGAGAACCAAGAAGACTTGGCTGGACACCAGGATCTGGAGTGACCTGGTGGGACTTCAGAATGCAGCCAGCATGAGGGAGTGGAGCCCAGACATGGAGAGAGGGAAGCTGTTTATTTATTTTTCAGATTGTGGTAAATAACCTGCAACATAAAATTTATCATCTTAGCCATTTTAAAGTATACAGTTCAGTGGTGTTAAGTATAGTCACATTTCTGTGAGATGGATCTCCAGAACTTTTTCGTCTTGCAAAACGTAAACTCTATTAACCATTAGACAACAACTCCCCATTCCCTCCGCCACCCAGCCCGTGGTGACCAACATTCTGTCTCTATGAATTGGACTACTCTAAGTACCAAGTACCTCAAATAAGTGAAATCACATGGTACCTGTCTTTTTGTGACTGGCGTATTTCACTTAGCATAATGCCCTCAAGGTTCATCCATGTTGTAACATGTCAGAATTTCCTTCTTTTATTTTATTATTAGTTTTTGTGTGTGGTAGGCGGGCCGCTCACTGCTGTGGCCTCTCTCATTGTGGAGCACAGGCTCCGGACGTGCAGGCTCAGCGGCCATGGCTCACGGGCCCGGCCGCTCCGCGGCATGCGGGATCCTCCCGGACTGGGGCATGAACCCGTGTCCCCTGCATCGGCAGGCGGACTCTCAACCACTGCGCCACCAGGGAAGCCCTTCCTTCATTTTTAAGGCTAAATAATATTCCACCATACAGTTTAGAGTGTATTTTTTTTATCCATTAAGCGTCATGGGCACTTGGGTGGTTTCTACCTCATGGCTATTATAACTATGCTGCTGTGAACATGGTGGGGAAAATAAGGAAGCTGGTTTTGAGCACTGGCTGGGGTGCTACCCTGAAGTGCTCCATCCCTGAGGCTGGCTAGAGCTGGTTTCTGTTGCTTGCAGCACACAGAGCCCGAACGATAGGGCCCCTAGTGGGAAGGAGCCAAAGATGTATAAACGCAGCAGAGACTCCAAGCTCTTCGGGTTTAGAAATTTAAAAATAAAGGTTTTTTTTTTTTTTTTTTCCTCTGAAGCATGTTGGTTGAGGGTAGCTTTAGTTGGATGGTTAAAGTTGGTTTTCTCTAGTTTCCCGGCTTGCTTTATCAAAGGGAAGGTCAAGGTTTTCTCAGAAATTGCTGCTGGCAACTACAAGGATACAGGCAGGGAGAAAAGCAAACATAAGAAGAAGACTCACATTAAAAGCTAGCTCTGGGCTGTACAGGAAGCATGGGGTCAAGGTCAGTTATCAACAAGTTTGTTTTTATTATTTATTTATTTTAGATTTCATTCTATTTATTTTTGTCTGTGTTGGGTTTTCGTTGCTACGTGCAGGCTTTCTTTAGTTGCGGCGAGCAGGGGGCTACTCTTGTTGTGCTGCGCAGGCTTCTCCTTGTGGTGGCTTCTCTTGTTTCGGAGTGTGGGCTCTAGGCGCATGGGCTGCAGTAGCTGGGGCACATGGGCTCAGCAGTTGTGGCACCTGGGCTCTAGAGCGCAGGCTCAGTAGTTGTGGGGCATGGGCTTAGTTCCTCCACGACATATGGGATCTTCCCAGACCAGGGCTCGAACCTGTGTCCCCTGCACTGGCAGGTGCATTCTTATCCACTGTGTCACCAGGGAAGTCTTCAAGTCTGTTTTTAGAAACTTTAGTTTAAAAATGCACGCTAATGCCTTTTCTCTTTCTTTGTGTCTGTTCTCTGACCATATGGTATGTTGCCATGGTTGGGTTTTTTGTTTTGTTTTTGAGGTAGCATATGTGATACTCCTGATTTCTTTTCCATACTACCTTTAAAATAGCAGGTTGGGGCTTCCCTGGTGGTGCAGTGGTTGAGAGTCCGCCTGCCGATGTAGGGAACACGGGTTCGTGCCCCGGTCCGGGAAGATCCCACATGCCACAGAGTGGCTAGGCCCGTGAGACATGGCCACTGAACCTGCACGTCTGGAGCCTGTGCTCCGCAACGGGAGAGGCCACAACAGTGAGAGGGCCGTGTACCGAAAAAAAAAAAAAGCAGGTTGTCAACCACCTGGATTAACCATGACCACATCCACGGCTGAATTTATATTAGCTTTAATAAACACAGGTCAATGATTTACTCAAGAAATCACTATATTTTTTTTTCAAATTATCTCCTTGTTCTATGTGTTATTTCTCCAATATCTGCTTCTAACCCTGTAAAGAGTGTAAGTTGAACGGGAGACCCTAAAACAAATTCGAAGTAGTTTGCACATCGAGTGCCTACAGTACACATGAATTCTGCCAGGAAGCCCTGGAGCCTGCAGAGAAGGTGGAAACTTAGACCTTGCCCTTGGAGAGCTTGCTATGTGCTCTGCCATTTGTAAGTAATTGTGGACAATACAACGGCTATGAGCCACTGTGTAGAGAAGCCTCAGATGTGCCACAGTCTGTGCTGGGCACTTAATGCATGTGGTCTCATCTGATCTCCAGAATAATCTTGCAGGAGGCATTTTACCCCTCATTGTGTGGATTAAGAAACTGAAGCTCAGAGAGGTTAAATGACTTGCCCAACGTCTCACAGCCAGGAAGTGGTGACACTATTGGACTCCAATACCTGTGCTCTTAGGACTTCTAGGTTACTCGAAGTCATGATTTATTACCTGCTTTCCATACTCACAAACGGATCTTAGACGATTGGTTAGTGAATGATAGGCTATTTTCCAAGTTAAAAAAAGGAAATGAACATTAGATGGTGTGAAAAAACACAAGACATCGCATGGGCTACTTAGAAATGGGATTTTCTAGGAACACTGACAACTGTCTTATGGAAGTGTTATTCATCTGGTACATGCCACGCCCTGGAAGCAGCTCAGAGGACCCCAGCCTCCATCCGGGAAGACCTGTGGTATGTTCACTGCTGTACCAGAGGAGTGCTGGGGCCAGCTGGTACCCGCCCACGAGAACTGATTGTTAAATGTCCAGGAATTTTGCCAACTGGTTGATAAACACAGCCATTAATAAGAATTAACTTACATAAATTTACAATTAAATTATATCAGAAACAATTGGTATACAAACTTAAAAGTCACCCCTTCCTAATTATTTTACTCTATTTTATTATTACCTATGCTCTTGAGGTTATTTCACTCTACTATATGTTTCTGTTGGAAATGTTACATAGTAATGTGTTACCACACCTCTCTTTCCTTCTCTGTATTCAGGGATGTGTCATTGGGAGCTGGAAATTGACCGTGGAGTGCGTATTACACCATAGAAATCAGGAAATGTTATAAATGAGGGCTTGGTTTTTAAAAAGTTTTATAAATAGGTTTAATAATGGTGGTTCATGTAGAGCTTGATTTTGTTTGTTTGTTTGTTTTGTTGATTGCCTAGACTTAAGACGGTAATGGAGAAAATGTTAACAATGCAGATTATACAAAAGCATGTTGTGTCTTAGCCGTTATGTTATGAATAGAGCAAAAAATTGGGGAAACGTTCTTCCAGTATTTAAAAATTATTATCTGATGCAGCAACAAAGTCACTCATGTCACTGATGAACATGTGAAGTTCTAACGTCTTTCTTTTTTCACTTGTATTATTCATAAATCCAAAATATCCAAAAATACCCACCAGTGCTCAGGTTGGGAACTCTCTCATTCGTCAACTGCAATGAGAAATTGGCTATGGATACAAGAGTTCACCTAAAGTCAATGAAAGCATTCTGTGAGACTCAGCTGGCTATATAGAATTTACAAGAAAGAGTACTGTATATTTTGTTACATGGAAAGACTGTGCTACACATTCTTTATATCAGTAAACCTTATGCTATGCACCCATGTACTTTACTTTTTCCAGAGAGCTGGTCATTAAATATTTACCAGCCATTTGCTGGCTGTGCTGGCACCCAGCAGAGTGCCTACTACTCATGGTAGGTGTTCGCTGACTGAGCTGAACAGTTGGCAAATGGAGTGTAAATAAAAAGCACTTTGATTCTGGGGCTGGGATGGGGAAAACACATGCTAAGCCTGGTGCATCTTGTAACAGCAGAGAGTAAGCAAGTGCCCAAAACGAAAAGGTGGGGAGATGCTCAAGGACAGAGCAAGCAATCTGAAAGAGCTCCCAGTGGCCAAGGCTGGAAGAATTTGAGCGAAGAAATATTTAATGAGTATTGGATTATAATTCAAAGTGTAAAATCAGTATACATGGATCCATACTGACATAGATATATTAGTGAGTAAATACATAAAGGAGGGAGAAGAGACCGGCTTCCTTACAGAAGAATTTAACATACATAGATGTGGAGCTTAATTCCCATGGTCTGGAAGGGCCTGGGGGGTAGGGGTGATGGTGGCGAGCAGGGACACTGACCGCAGCATGGAGGAGCCATGGACCTGGAAAGACAGAATGGAGACTAGAAAACATGGCCAGTAGATCTCAGAAGCCAGGAGAGGGTGCTACTTGGTGCCAGGACAAATGGCCTTTATCTCAACAGCTACCGGGGTGTCACCGTAACTCAGAGACGGGTAATAATTCTATGTCCCCAAGAAAAGGGTAAATCACGTACGGGGCTTCAGTGTGAGAAATCAGGGTTATACATTTAGAACACAGAACCGCCAAGTTATACATTATTTTTAGGTTTTGGAACTTAAAAGAATTAAGTCCCTTTGAGCTGTTCAGAAAAGCCATTCGTTTGGGTTTTTCCCAGCTGTGTTAAAGGAGATCTGGCCCATCTAATTTTCCCATTTTCTTGTAAATCTTCAATCTTACGGTTTTTCCTTTCCTTTCAAGTTCTAATCAGCTTCCTGGTCAGTCCATAAAATGGGAAATAGAATCTAATGAGAAAACAGCCGGATTTTTGCAAATAGCTTTTGCTACCCGTAGACTTGGCCTGCTTCAATTCGGTCTTGCCAGATAGAGAGACAGAATGAATGAATGAATGAATGATCATCAACTAAGTTCAGAGAAGGAGCAACGTGGTTCTGATTTGGTAACAAAGGGTGTGGTCTGCCAGAGGAAGCAGGACGCGGCCTGGTTCCTGACCGAGTCTGGGTTCTGTCTCAGCAGGATGCTAAGGGTTCAGCCCACGCTCCCGTCTCCACCTCCCCCGATGTCATCTGCATCGCCTGTAGACATCTGGTGACAACACAGCCTCAGGGGTCCTTTTGTGTGAGTTTCTGCTGCAGAGGCCGAGCCTGAAGCTGTCTGCTGCCCCGTGCCCTCCACTTCACTGGTCTCGGGAAATCGCCTTTGATATAAAACACCCAGCCTCAGGAGTTCTCATCACATCAGTAAGTCCCCACGGGACCTGTAAGAGCACAGGGTAGAGGAAATCCTACAAGGTCAGGTAGGAGATGACAAAGCTTGACCAGAAAGAGGCTTTGTTCTGAAGGGCACCATGCTCTCTGGTCATTCACTCCGTTGCCGGCTTCTCAACCCCCGGTACAGTAAAGCCACATCCTCGTCAACAACGGGCCCTATTCAGAGGTCCCAGGAATGTGGAAACACCACCCTTCTTGGGGATGGACAACTAAGGCCCTGACTCTGAGCTTCTCATCACACCAGTTCACCACAGGAGAGAAATGAGCAACTCTGCTTCCTTGGAGATTGGCCTGGGACTTTTCCAATGGAAAAGTGGATTATTCATCATTTTCCTCCCCCCAGATCCTTAGTGGCAAATCCTGTTAGGAAGGCTCCACTTAGGCAATAGGAATGCTTCCTAATGTCATGGACATCTTCTTTGTTTTTGCCTCCCCTGCATCCATTTCTTCCATCTTCTGGATGGGCACCTTAATTTTTTTTCAGGGAAGACACCCTTTCCCTGACAATCCTGAGACCATAGAACTCTGACCCTTCCACCCCAGGGGTGAGACCATAACCCAGGCCTGGCCAATCAGAGCATTCCTGGCCCCTGGCCTCAGTGATTGGTTCAGGGGAAGCCACGTGATCCAAGCCACTTCCAATGAAGATGCTGGCTCTTTCCCTGGAACTGCTACTTTGTAGGGTGCTGGGGCTGCTGCTGGCCACTTTCCTACAGGTGAGGCAAGAGTCTGTCTGAGATTGGGAAGCTAACAGGGAAGGAAGAGTCAGATTCCTGACCATGATTTGGGCGCCTGGATCCAGCTGGGCCTAAGCTGCAGCTTTTGGCCTTTTCAGTTCCATGAGCTTTTTTTTTTTTTTTTTTGCCTAGGCTAGTTTTAGTTGGTTTTCTGATACTTGCAAACAATCAAATTTCCTGGACAGTATGCTTACTGAGACTTTAGCATAAGCATCACTATGTACTCAGAGTGAAAGTTGTTTTAAAGGTTATGACATGCTCAAATAAAACCCACCAGACTGTCATCATGCACCAAATTTACCTTTCAACTTATAAAAGTAAAGCAGCATCTCCAGAGAAGAATGATTTAAGACCAAGGAACCAATCATAAGACAAGTAGTAAAACGCTGCTTAGAGAAACTTTGATAGATAAATAGTTCTCTAGCTACAACAGGCTTCAGACTACAAATCCCAAATTTCTGCTTCAAAAGTGACTCAGGGAAGACATTCCATAGTTTCATTTATTTCATTTTTTGGCCTCGCCGTGCACTTGTGGGATCTTAGTTACCTGACCAGAAATTGAACCCAGGCCCTCAGCAGTGAGAGCACTGAGAGCACTGAGTCCTAACCACTGGACCACCAGGGAATTCCCAACAGTCCACAGTTTTAAAAGAAAACTTTCCAGTTGAAGAAACAGGTAAAATTTTTAATATGCATCTGTTGTATATATAATATGTTAATGTCTAGTACATTTATCAGATCCATGTCAATGTAATTATATTATTACTATATTTGCAAATGCATATATATGTGTATGTATATTTAGAACCACATATTTCCAGCTCTCTTTTAAAGAGGTATTGAAAAGACTGTTCAAAATTTAGTTTTCCAGCTTGTCTGTTTTTTCTTATTCCTCAGTAAACTTAAGCAATTAACCAGCACATTTCCTGGCACACAGTAAGGCTCAATCTGAGTGAGTTCTTTCTCCCCAGCTCCCCCCTCTACTTTAAGTTCTTCTTTTAGAAACCAAGTCAAATGAAAGAGGCAGGACTGCATAGTGTTACAGGCAGAGGCTGGTCAACGTTTTCTGTAGAGCCAGACAGTAAGCATTTCCAGCCCTGTGGGCCATAGGATCTGCCCAGCTTACTCTGCCGTTGTAGCCGACAACACAGGCAATACTGAAATGAATGGGATGGCTGTGTTCCCAGGAAACTTTACAGAAACAGGCGATGGCCCGCACTTGGCCCTGGGCCATAACGTGCCGACCTCGGGTTAAGACCTTGGGATCCGGCGTCACACAGACTCTGGTCCGGTTCCCGGCTCTGCTCCGTCTCTGGGACCCTGACGAGTGTGTCATTTCTGTGCCTTGTCTGTAAGACACAGGGATACCAACAGCCATTTCTTAGTCTGTGAGAAGTGGGTGAGATAGTGCACGTGAAATGCTGGGAACACTTCCTGGTCAATAATAAATGAGCATAAAACATTAGCCACCAGGTGTGATCACCATCGTCAAAAAAGGAGAAGAAAGGGCGCAACTGAATTTGTCCAGGAACGGCAGCAATATCCCTGGTAAAGAGTTAGTGGGTGGACTTCCCTGGGGGCGCAGTGGTTAAGAATCCGCCTGCCAATGCAGGGGACAGGGATTCGAGCCCTGGTCCAGGAAGATCCCACATGCCGCGGAGCAACTAAGCCCATGGGCCACAACTACTGAGCCTGTGCTCTAGAGCCCGCGAGCCACAAGTACTGAGCCCGCGTGCCACAACTACTGAAGCCCACGCACCTAGAGCCCATGCTCCGCAACAAGAGAAGCCACCGCAAAGAGAAACTCGCGCACTGCAAAGAAGGGTAGCCCCCGCTCGCCGCAACTAGAGAAAGACCGCGCGCATCAACGAAGACCCAACGCAGCCAAAAATAAATAAATAAAATAAATAAAATAATTAAAGAAAAAAAGTTAGTGGAGCCAGGGACTTCCCTGGCCGTCCAGTGGTTAAGACTCCACGCTTCCAATGCAGGGGGTGCAGGTTTGATCCCCGGTTGAGGAACTAAGATCCTGCATTGGTGTAGCCAAAAAAAAAGTTAGTGGAGCCAAACAAGCAAGGAAGCCAGATAACTGAAAATGCAGTTTCTCCTATTATCAGTGGCTTTCGTTTTTACCCACATAATGAATCATCCCCTGTCAGCGTGTGAAATTGCAGGTTGGACTGGGAATTGCAAGACCTTCATTAACCGCTGGGCAGTGAAGGACCTGCCTGGGCTCTCACGGCCCCACGATGCTTCGTGCTATTAGGAAAAGGCTCCAAGGGACTCAGGAGAGCTGGCTTTTAATCCTGTCTCTGGATCTATATGACTGATGCCTAACCTTGGGGAAGTCACTGAAACTCTCTGAGCCTCAGTTTATGCCATGATAGGGGTGGTCCCAGGGACCTCTATAAAAACAACTGAAGGGGGAAAGGGGACCTGGGATTAATGAGTAGCTCCTTGGCAGAAATTGGAAATTGAAGCTCAGAAAGGTAAAGCCAGTTGCAGATGGCATTTCAACTTGGGTCCATCCAACTCCAAAGCCCTTGCTTTCTCGATTGTGTTCTGCAGAGCTTCCCCATTAAAGCAGCAAGGAATATTGGCCGACAGAGGGCGCTCTTCTCGCAAGACAGGACGTCATGACATTGCAGGGACAGAAGACAGTATCCAGGAGCCACGTGGGAGAGTCTGGCTGGACTGGGAACAGGGCAGAGCAGGCTACAGGGAAGGCCAGACACAGGCAGTCATGGGGATGGGGGCTGCCGCCAAGGAGCTGTCAACCCCCTCATGGAACAACTCGGCACGTCATTTGTGGCGCCTGGCTTCCTTTTTCATTCTGGCCATTTCCATCCATTTTGCCGTATTTCAGAACAGAGAAAGACATGATGGATACATACGGGTGACGTGGGTTTCCTTACTCAGCTGCCTTGTAAGAACGGCGCCACTGTGACTAGCACAGCTTGTTTCCACACCTCCTTTCCCAGAGCTCAGAAAGCACGAGTAAAGGCAACAACCAACAAAACCCACAGCACGGCAGCACACCTGACTCTGGGACTTCAATTTCCCACGCCTGGTGCCAAGACTCTATGGGATTAATCAACGGTTGCTTCAGGGCATTGCAGATGGCCCTGCGGGTTTTGTCCTGCACAGTTTCAGTGGGCGCCATCCACATGGACTACGTTGTGAATGGTGACCCTGGAGTTGTGCAATATGGCAGCCCTAGGTTATACTTTGATGAGAGAGGTATAATTTACAAAGTATGGTCCTGGGGGCTTCCGTGGTGGCGCAGTGGTTGAGAGTCCACCTGCCGATGCAGGGGACACGGGTTTGGGCCCCGGTCCGGGAAGATCCCACATGCCGCAGAGTGGCTGGGCCTGTGAGCCATGGCCGATGAGCCTGTGCTCTGCAACGGGAGAAGCCACAACAGTGAGACGCCCGCGACCACAAAAAAAAAAAAAAAAAGGATGGTCCTGGGCACAACCTGCCTGCCAATGCACTTTGTCAAACAAGAGTTTTTCTTTATATTTTTCCATCTTGTATGTTATTCTATGGGTAATTTATCTGCAAATATATTTATCTGCTAGCGGGGGCAGGTCTTGGGAGGTTTCCCTGTCCAAAAGGACACTTACAAAGGAGGCATCTTGGCTGCTCCATGCTGGTTTGCTTGACTCTAAAGCTGAGGGTTATCATGTGCTTATTAGGTGCCAGATGCTAGACTAAGCAATTTACGCACTTTGCCCACTTAATACCACAGTCACTCAAGGTGGTAGGAACTATTGTTACAGGAGTGGGGACCGAGGCTCTGAGAGGTAGATGATTTGTGCACGTCCAGTATAAAAGCCGGTCAAGAGCAGGGCTGGGACGGCGCTGGAGTCAGCCTGACCTCAGGGCACGTGCTCTAACCACTGTGACATCTGCAAACACATCTGGATTCCTAAGCGCCCCGCACCTCACCCCCCTCCCCCAGTAAAATGCTGTCACACCCTCCTCTGTTGGCTAGGGTCACCACAAAACCTGAACTAAATGCTTTCATTTGGGAACTCTTTGTCGGGAGAAGAACAGTTCTCATCATACTTAATCTGTATGATATCAGGGCAGTCCTCCGTGGAAACTCCATCCAAGGAGGAAACACAGCGCCCTCACCAGGGACCCCAAAATCAATTGGAAACAAGAATATGCCAGAAGCAAGACGGCCACGAATTTTTTAGAAAAACTGGGCTTCAAAATATTTGATGAGAGATGCTCTTCAATACCTCTCCCTTTTCCCCTCTTCCTTTCTCTTCTTTTAAATAGCCAGCAGGTTGGGGTCATCAGGAAGTGGAATTTGTAGGAAGGTGTCAGTCAGTCCACAGGCCGCCCTCACACGGACGCTGCAAAGGACCCCTGCATGAATATGAGCATCATGGATGGAAGCTTCTCAAGCTGGGGACGCCCCGGCAGAGAGCACTTTTGAGAAGATGGGGCTGTGGAGAGTCCTGCAAAGTGCCCTGGGCACAGGCCAGGGGAACACTTGTGCAGCTGCCTGCAGTCAACCAAGGAATGAAGCAAGGTGCAAGTGCGTGTAGGAATAAGAATTGAAAAAATCCGTGCATATTCGAGTGACCATGAGAGTATGCTTTCCTCGGTGTGAAAACCGGTCGAGGCTACTGCTCCAGCTAGCATCAGACTAAATGGTTTTCTCCCCTCCTTTTTCCGCAAGTGGGGATAGTGTTTAATTTGCACTGACAAGCTGTGTGGCCCCGGGGAAATTACTTAACCTCTCTGAGTTTCGGATTCCTTGTCTGTCAGATGGGGATCATGGGAGAACCCATCTCATAGGTTGCTGTGAGCGTGAAATAAGGGAGAGCAGGTGAATTGCTTAGCACAGTGCTGTTCACGTCAGTGATTCCTCCTGCTGATTTCCTGGTTTCTCTTCTTACAAAGCATCTTCTTCCGTCTTATCTACTCAAGGTTAGAGGTCGTCATCACTTTTTCCCACAATTATATAAGAAGCACCTTGTAAGATAAAGTCCCCATTCCATAGTTGTACACCCGTGTGCATAACAAACTTACTCAAAATGGCCAAAAGGTGGAAGCAACCCAAGTGGCCGTGGATGGATGAACAGGTAAACAAAATGTGGTGAATCCATACAATGAAATATTCAACTGGAATGAACCATGAGGATATCATACTAAGTGAAATAAGATGGTCACAAAAGGACAAACAATGTAAGATACCATTTATATGAGGAACCTAGAATAGTCCAATTCACAGACACAGAAAGCATGGTGGGAGGGGAGGAAGGAAGCAGGGGGTTTGATGTGATGGGCATAGAGTTTCAGTTTGGGAAGATGAACAAAGTTCTGAAGATGGATGGGGGTGATGGCTGCACAACAGTGTGAATAGATTTAATGCCACTGTGAACTGTGCACTTAAACATGGTTAAGATGGTAAATTTTATGTGTATTTTACCATAATTTTGAAAATTAAAAGTTAAAAACAAACCCCAAAATGAAATACCTCCAAGGTTTCTCCGAGGTTTGGGGTGATAGAAATGGAGGAAAGTGTTCTGAGAGCAGGTTGTGGTGATGGCTGCACAACTCCATCAATATATTCAAATTGATTGAATTGGACACTTCAAATGGGTGAAGTTTCTGTTATGTAAATTGTACTTCAGTGAAGCTGTTAAGAGCAAGCAAGCAAACAAACACATGCTGTGATCCGGAGGAAACTTTGGAGGATGAAGGAGCTGTTCACTGTCTTGATTGTGGCTATGGTTTCACAGGTGTACCCATATGTCAAAGCCCATCCACTTACAGACTTTAAACATGTGCTGTTTATTGCATGTCAATTATATCTTAATAAAGCTGTGTTTTAAAAAGGCAGAAGAGTATTCCATATATAACGAACTCCTTATAATATATTAAACTCCTTAGAATATATTAAACAATATAATTTATTAAACAATGCCCCCTTTGGATGGAAATTTAGGTTTCAAATTTTATGCCCCTATCAATAATATTTCAATAAATATCTTTGTAGGAAAAAAGAAGAAAAAAATGCAGATATTGTTTGCTGCTCCCCCTCTTCTTCTCCCCACGGGCAAGCCACAAAGTCAGAATTTCCCAGGGAGGGGGCCTGGGAACCTGTAATTTTACTGAACATTCCTGAAAATTTCTTGGAATCAGACATGTTGGGGCACATTGAATCAAACTTCATGAACTTGGATTTTCAGGCTTGGGAGTGTGAAATCCCCTTTTCTTTGATCCCTAAAAAATTCTGTAAGTGTTCCATACAGATGATTCTAAATTTCGGTTTCCCTCCTATTGGCGGTGCATCAGAATCATCAGGGAGCTTGTGAGAATGCATATTCCCAGGCCCTACTCCCAGGGAGGATGTGTATGGTTGCCAGATTTCGCATAAATAAAGAAATGAATAAATCAATATATAATAAACTATAGGGTGTCCGTTAAATCTGAATTTCAGATAAACACCGAATAATTTTTTTAGCATAAGTGGTTCCTTGCAATAGTTGGGCCACACCTGTACATAACAATGATTTGTTGCTTCTCTGAAATTCAGATTTCACTGGGTGTCCTGTATTTCATCTGGGAATCCTAAGTATGAGTCCTCAGGCCTGGGGTGAAGCCCACATCTGCACTGTGGGTCTGCTCCCCACGTGCTTCTGACGAGGGGGATCCTTAGAACCCATGTTGAGAACCCCTGATCAGGTCAACACCTTCTATGTCAGGAGCCCCTCCTCAGGGCGGCCAGTGGATCCCAGTGCATCCCACAAGTGAGCACACTTTAATGTTGGTCCAAGGAGGAAAAGGGGGCTGAGAAGCAGCAGGACAAAACTGCCCCAGGTTTTCAAAGCCAAACGTGGTGGATGCGGTGTCACGGGCCCTGCAGCCTGAGGGACGGTGCTCATCTTCTCTGAGTGAGTATTTAAGGCTGCCTAGTGGACCCACACCCCAGGATTCTGTCTAGATTCTCTAAACTTTATTTATTTATACCCAGCCTCGTCCCCGAAAGGACTTTAAGCCTCGGAGGTCTCAGTCCATGCAGCGTTCTTGGTGCTGGGGAGTGAGGTTAACACGCCGTCTCTCTGGGACACACACGACAGGTATTAATTGTGTGCTCACCACGAATGGGCATTATTCTGGGAGTTTTACAATTAGAACCATCTCATTTAGCCCTCGAGATAAGCCTGCAAGGTCATTGCTGTCGTTGGCCCCATTTTGTAGATGAGGAAACCGAGGTTCAGAGGGGTCCAATGGTTTGTGCAAGAGCGCACCGAGTAGGCCAGTGGCAGAGCTGGGGTTCTGACCCAGGACTGTGTTGCTAACCAGCCCCCATCCTGCCTCCCTACTGAACCAGATACTTCTGGTCACTGAGCTTTGCTGGGCGAATTTTGGCTTACGTTCCGCTTAACCTGGGGCCATACTTTAGGTCCTGATCCCGGGAACATTTCTGATCCGGTGTGATAACAGCTGGCAGGCCTTGAGCGTCTACTCTGGCCAGAGACTTTGACTTTTTATACATAGATACTCTCTCAACGCCCTGCACCGCTGAGAAGACCCAGACCCAGGCATACAGAGAAGCCTGGCCGAGGTCACAAAGCTAGGAAGTTGCAGAGCACTGATCTGCCTAAAAAGGAAGCATCCATCTCTGCATCTTCAAAAGCACACACCTGCTTTCCACCTCCCCTCGCCAAGCTTCACTTTTCAGGAAAACGCTCTCGCTCCGGGCTGGTCGCTAGGCAACCCTTTCATGTAATTCCACGAAATGCCCAGAAGAGGGCGCGAGGACTCGCTTTCCCCGGGCACCCACGCGATGGGGCTGAACTTCGCAGACTCGCGAAAGGAAGAGTGACGCGCTCCAGACGAACTCCACCTGTGGCCGTACCCGAGCCCTAGGCTGCACGGAAGGTGACACAACACGGCACCTCTGCACCCCCCCACCCCCCCACCCCCCACCCCCGCAGGGGCCTGGACTCACCGAGGCTGGGTTTTCGATGACCAGTTCGTAGGTCAGCCCTCTGGACCCAAACCTCAGGATGTCTCCGGGTAGGAGCTTCACAGCCACGTTCTGAATGTGGCACTCATTGACGAACGTGCCGTTGCAGGAATTGAAGTCGTGGAGAACAAAGCTGCTTTCGGCCTCATTATATTCAATGAGTGCGTGATGGTTGTCGACGTCTGCAGACTGAAATGCAGAAGGGGGACAGTCAGAGCCAGGAATAACAGGAATAACAAGGAATAACTAGTGCCACTGACACTGGGGGCCCCAATGTGCTAACCACTTCATCTGGCTGGACGGTCACTGCAATCCTCATTTTAAGAGGAGGATGCTGAGGGTCAGAGAGGTTAAGTGACTTGCCTAAGGCCACACAGCTAGTGAGTGGAGGGTCACCAGACCCTGACAGCAGACCGAGACTAGATGCCCAGTTTTGGGGTAGGGCGTCAGGCAACACAGAGGCAAGAGGGAACTCGGGGGGAATTGGCCAGGAATTGGCCACTTGATAGTTCTCTGATCCCATGCCAGTATCCTTTTGGTTGTCCCGAGTGGCAAGACAGCAGAAATGGCCCAACACAAACCAGAAAGGTCAGTTGGCAAGTGACAACTGTCCATTTACTGCAAGTGTTAAAGTTCAGGGGAGGTTTTGTAATAATTGTTGTTTGTTCTATTCATTTTTAAAATAACATGTTTTTTGTAATAATGCAGAAAATGAGAACTAGAGAAAAACACAAAGAAGACATTAAAATCACTTAGACTCCCGTCCCCCAGAGGCAGGCACCAAGAACACGGTGGTTCACATCATTCCAGTCTTTTCTCTATGCTTACAATCTTTTTAAAAAGTTTAAACACAATTGAGCTCACACCACAAAACATAGTTTTATAACTACCTTTTAAAAGCCTTGGTGTACAATGAAGGTTTTTCCCATGTGCTTAATTATTACTGTTGCTTCTTAAAAGCTAATCAGAATTTATCTAACCAAAGATGATCTATTTTTCAATAGGGGCCCTGGTGTGACCACATTTCCCTCAAAAGAGAGAGACCCCAGACAGTGATTTGTCAGTGGCGTCAGACACCTCCTGTGTAACCACTTTAATAAGAAGAATGAGCAAAACTCGGCACCAAGGAGGAAATATCACATCCCCCCCTGGCCCCAGCGCCCTGGACTATGGGCTGCAGGGCACGCGCGAAGTCTTCTGTCTCCTCAGGACACTGCCTATGAGCCATCCACTCCAGCCTGAGACTTTGCAACTATTTTCTAAGTCACTCTTCTCAGAGTGCCTCATCCAACTTTCATAGAGGGTACTTGGACTTAGAAATCTATACTAATGTCCCACAATATAATTATAACCAATAGCTTTTATTAATAATAGCTTATAGTATATGAATAGATAATAATATAACTGCATATATTAGTAGAATATATTAATGACACATTATGTGTAATTACACAAATGCCAGGAAATTTGCTAAGTGCTTTACTGCATTATCCCGTTTCATCTTCACAATAATTCAAAGGGATACTTCCTCATTTAAAACAAAAATTAATTTTTTATTGAAGTCTAGTTGATTTACAATGTTGTGTTAGTTTCAGGTGTACAGCAAAGTGATTCAGTTATACATATATATAATATCTATTCTTTTTCAGGTTCTTTTCTATCACAGGTTACTGCAAGATATTGAATATAGTTCCCTGTGCTGTACAGTAGGTCCGATAGTTACTCATTTCTTAGATGAGGAAACTGAGGCATAGAACGATTAAGTGTGCCCACAGTCAGCCACTTTGACTCGCTTGGCTTGTTCCCAGGTTTGCCTGATTCAAATGACTGTGCCTTTACCCACTTTTCAAATTCCTACCAAACACTTTGGCACTTAAAATACTGAAACACAAGAAGAAAGCAGGAGCAGCTCTATTAATTTCAGGCAGAGCCAACTTCAGAGGAAGGAAAGTTATCAGGGATAAAGAGAGGCGATACATAGTGATAAAGGGGTCGATTCTCCAAGCTGACATAACAGTCCTTCATTGTATGTACCCAACAATAGAGCATCAAAGTATGGAAGGCAAAAACTGATAGGACTGCAAGGAGAAGCAGATGAATCCATCATGGTAGCTGGAGACCTCAACAGCCCTGGGTCAGTGACGGGCAGACCCACCAGGCAGAAAATTAGTAAGAATGAAGTTGAACTGAACAGCACTACCATCATCTGGATCTAACTGGCAATCACACAGCTTCATCCCACAGCAACAAAACACACATCCTTCTCAAGCTCCCATGGAACATTCATGAAGCAGACCACATTCCAGGCCACAAAATATACCTCAACAAATGTAAAAGAATAGAAATTATGCAAAGTACGTTTTCAGAACACAATGGAATTAGGCTAGAAACCAATACCAGAAAGACAGCTGGAAAATCCCCAAATATTTGGAGATTAAACAACACACCTCTAAATAACAGATGGGTCAAGGAGGGAGTCTCATGGGAAATAAAAATTTATCTTGAGCTAAATGAAAATGAAAATACAACCTATGAAAATTTGCAAGATGCAGTGAAAGCAGTGCTTGGAGGGAAGTTTATGGCATTGAAGGCATACATTTGAAAAGATCTAAGCTTCCACCTTATGAAACTAGAGAAAGAAGAGCAATATAAGCTTACCACAAGCACAAGACAAGAAGCAATGAATGAAATAAAAAGCAGGAAAACAAGAGAGAAAAGTCAGCAAAATAAAGAGCTGTTTGGTTTTTTTTTTTTTTTTTTTGTAAAGATCAATAAAATTGACAAACCTCTAGCAGGATAACCAAGAAAAAAAGAGAGAAGATACAAATTACTCAAATCAGAAATGAAAGCGATGGCATCACTACTGATCTCATGGACACTGAAGGGATAATAAAGGAATATTATGAATAATTCTATGCCCACAGATTTTATAACTTAATGAAGTGGACCATTTCCTTGAAAGACACAATCTACTGAAAGTCACACATGGAGAAATAAATACTCTGAATAGACTCATATCTAGTAAAGAATTTGAATCAATAATGAATAACCTTCCAAAATGGAAAGCACCAGGCCTGGATGGGTTCACTGGTCAATTCTATCAAACATTAAGGAAAGAATGATATCAGTTCTAAATAATCTCTTCCAGAAAATAGAAGAAGAGAGAACACTTCCCAGCTCATTCTGTGAGGCCAAGCTTATTCTAATAGCAAAACCAGATAAAGATATTGCAAAACAGGAAAATTGCAGACCAATACCTCCCATGAACATAGATGCAAAATCCTCAACAAAATATTAGCAAATTGAATCCAGTGATGTATAAAAAGACTTCTACACCACAGTCAAGTGGGATTTATTCCAGGTATGCAAGGCTGGTTCAACATTTGGAAATCAATTAATGTAATCCATCACATCAACAGCGTAGAGAAGAGAAATCGCATTATCATAACAGTAGATGCAAAAAGAGCATTTGACAAAATTAAACACCATCCATGATAAACTAACAAACCACCGAACCACCACAACAACTCTGGGCAAATTAGGGATGGAGGGGAACTTCCTCAACCTGATAAAGTACATCTATAAAAACCCTAAAGCTAACGTCATATTTAATGGTGAGAAACTAGAAACTTTCCAATTAAGATCAGGAATAAGGTGAAGATGTCCCCTTTCACCACTCATTTTCAACATTGTACTGTATGTCCTAGCTAATGCAACAAGGCAAGAAAAGAGAATAAAAGATAGATTGGGAAGGAAAAAGAAATCTTCTTTGGTGAGGTGTTTGTTCAGATCTTTTGCCCATTTTGCAGATGGCATGATTGTCTATGCAGAAAATCCCAAAGAACCGACAGAAAGCCCTCCTGGAACTAATGAGCAATTGTACCCAGGTTGCAGAATACATGATTAATATACAAAAGTCAATTGCTTTCCTATATACCAACAATGAACAAGTGGAATATGAAATTAAAAACACAACACCATTTACATTAGCACCAAAAAAAAAAAATGAAGTACTTAGGAATAAATCTAACAAAATACTTAGCTATATGAAGAGGTATATGAAGAAAACTACAAAATGTTGATGAAAGAAATCAAAGTAGTCTAAATAAATGAAGAGATATTTCATGTTTATTTGAAATTCCTTAATGATATATGATGTTTAACATCTTTTCATATGCTTATTTGACATCTGTAGATTTTCTTTGGTGAGGTGTCTGTTGAGCTCTTTTGCCCATTTTTAAGTTGGGTTGTTTGGTTTCTTATTGTTGATTTTTAAGACTCATTTATATTGTTTATTTATTTATTTTATTGAAATGTAGTCGATTTACAATGTTGTATTAATTTCTGCTGTACAGCAAAGTGATTCAGTTATACATATATATACATTCTTTTTAAAATATTCTTTTCCATTATGCTTTATCACAGGATATTGAATATAGTTCCCTGTGCTCTACAGTAGGACCTTGTTGTTTCTCCATCCTGGATGTAACAGCTCACATCTGCTAACCTCAACCCCCCACTCCATCTCTCCCTCAACCCCCTCCCCCTTGGCAACCACAGTCTGTTCTCTATATCCATGAAGACTCATTTAGTTTGGATACATGCTTACAGCATCTTTCTTCATAACTGCCAAAAACTGGAAGCAACCAAGATGTCCTTTAAAAGGTAAATGGATAGACAAATTGTGGTACATCCATACAATGAAATACTAGTGATAAAAATAAATGAGTTATCAAATAACAAAAAAGACATGGAGGAATCTTAAATGCATATTGCTTAGTGAAAGAACCTAGTCTGAAAAGGTTACATACCGTATGATTCCAACTGTATGAAATTCTGGAAAAAGTAAAACTATAAGGAGAGTAAAAGATCAGTGCTTGCCAGGGGCACAGGGGCTCTGGGGCTCAGAAGGAAGAGGAGGGGCACAGGGGATTTCAGGGCAGTGAAAATATTTTTTATGATACTGTAATGGTGGATACTTGTCACTATACATTTGTCAAAAGGAAAGAACGTACAACGCAAAGAGTGAACCCTAATGTAAACTATGGACTTAGTTAATAATAGCATATCAATATTGGTTCATCAGTTGTAACAAATGTACCGCACTAATGCATGATGTTAATAATAGGGGAAACTGTGTGTATTGGAGGGGTGGATATATGGGAACTCTCTGTATTCTCTGCTCAATTTCCTGTAAACCTAAAACTGTTCAAAAAATAAAGTATTTAAAAAAATGAAAACACATTAGTTCTTTGGAAAATGTCACCCACATCATCTTCATCATCATTGCCATTGATCTTTGTGTCCTTTGAACCTTTGATAACCCATGAATGAGAGAAATTCTGTGTTACATTTTGTTTGTCTCTTGCCAGGCTTCACTGCTTTCAGTTCCTCAAAAACTGTCAAGCCATTATTAAGAAATCAAAGCAAGCAGGAAGTTTTAAATGACTCCACAAATTCGGGTGAGCCTCTACCACATGTTAGGCCAGGAGACAGCTTCCTCGTTTGGCCCTATAATATCACTCGCTCCCTTTACTTGGAAAATTGCTAAATGCTGCTACTGGACAGACGCCCTGCTGCTAATACAGACTGACTCTATAAGCCCCAGCCTACTGAGCTGTCCAACTATGAGATGAACTGTTATTTATTTATTATTATTTTTATTATTATCCTTATCATCCTCTAACATATTTTGAGGGCTTCCTGTGAACTGGGCCCTGCTGAAGCATTTTGTGTGCATTTTTATCATTTAATCTGCATGACAGCCCTAAACAGGGACTCTATTATTATCTCCATCTTAGAGATGAAGAAGCTGAGACTCAAAAGGCGAAGTGAGAGGACAGCATTACCTTGATACCAAACCCAGACAAAGACACTACAAGAAAACTACAGACCAATATCTCTTATGAACACTGATACCACAATCCTCAACAAAATAGGAGGAAACCAAATTCAACAGCACATTAAAAGGATCATACACTATGACCAAGTGGGATTTACTCTTGGAATGCAGACTTGATGGTTCAACATATGAAAATTTATCCATGTAATACATCACATTAACAGAAAGAAGGAAAAAAATGATCATCTCGATTGATGTACAAAAAGCATTTGACAAAATGCAACACTCTTTCATGATAAAAGCACTCAACAAATAGGGAATAGAGGGAAATTACCTCAACATAATAAAGGTCAAATATGAAAGGCCCACAGGTAGCATCATACTCAAAGGTGAAAGACTGAAAGCTTTTCCTCTAATTTCAAGAATAAGATAAGGATACCTGCTTTTGCCACTTCTATTCAACAAAGTGCTGGAAGTCCTAGCCAGAGCAATTAGGCAAGAAAAAGAAATAAAGGCATCCAAATTCGAAAGGAAGAAGTAAAATTATCTCTGTTCACAGGCAACATGATCTTACATGTACAAAATCCTAAAGAGTCCATGAAAAACCACAACCCTCTTAGAACTAAAAAATAACATTCACTAGCAAAATCATAGGACACAAAATCAACACACAAACATCAGCTGTGTTTCTATATGCTCACAATGAACAATCTGAAAAGGAAGTTAAGAAAATAATTTCATTTACAATAGCATCAAAATGAATAACATATTTTGGGATAAATTTAACCAAGGTGGTAAAAGATGTGTACACTGAAAACTACAAAGTGCTGCTGAAAGAAATTAAAGACACAAATAAATGGAAAGACACCCTGTATTCGTGGGTTGGAAGACTTAATATTGTTAAGATGTCATTGCTACACAGCAGGATCTACAGATTCAAAATCCCAACAGCAGTTTTGGCAGAAATAGAAAAATCCATCCTAAAATTCATATGGAATCTCAGTGGACCCCAAATAGCCAAAATACTCTTGAGAAAGAAAAGCAAAGTTGGAGGTCTCACACTTCCTGATTTCAAAACTTACTGCATACAAAGGTACAGTAATCAAAACAGTGTGATACTGACATAAGGTCAGGCACATAGGCCAATAGAATAGAATAGAGAGCACAGAAATAAAACTTTGCATATATGGTCCAATGATTTTTGACAAGGGTGCCAAGATTATTCAATGGGGAAAGAACAGTATTTTCAACAAATGATGCTGGGAAAGACTGCAAAAGAATTAAGTTGAACTCTTACCTTACACCATGTATAAAAATTAACTCAAAGTGGATCAAAGACTTAAACAGAGTCTAAAACTATAAAACTTTTAGAGGAAAGCACAGGAGGAAAGCTTTATGACATTGGATTTGGCAATGCATTTTGGGATATGATACCAAAAGCATAGGCAGCAAAAGTAAAAATAGATAAATTCAACTATATCAAAAATTAAAACTTCAGTGAATCAAAGGACACAATAAACAGGGTGAAAGGCCATCTAGAGAATGGGAGAAAATAGTTGCAAAACACAAATCTGAAAAAGGGTTAATATGAAGAATATATAGAGAACTATAACTCAACAACAACAACAAAAAAGAACCCCCAAATAACCTGATCAAATATGGGCAAAGAACTGGAATAGACATTTCTCCAAAGAAGATATATAAATGTCCAACAAGCATATAAAAAGATGCTCAACATTACTAGTCATTAGGGAAATTCAAATCAAAACCACAGTGAGATACCACCTCATACCCATTAGGATGGCTACTATCAAAAACAAACAAACAGCAACAGAAAATAACAAGTGTTGGCAAGGATGTAGAGTAGGGGAACACTTATGCACCGCTGAGAATGTAAAATGGTGCAGCTGATATGGAAAACAGTAGAGCGGCTTCTCAAACAATTTAGAATAAAATTATCATATGATCCAGCAAGTCCACTTCTGGGTATATACCCCAAAGAATTGAAAGCAGGAACTTAAAGAGTTATTTGTACACTCATGTTTATAGTAGCATTATTCACAATTGCCAAAAGGTGGAAGCCACCCAAGTGCCCACTGACCGATGATTGGATAAGCAAAATGTGGTCCATCCATACAGTGGAATATTATTCAGTGTAGGAGGAAGGAAATTCTGACACATGCTACAACATGGATGAACCGTGAGGACATTATGTGAAGTAAGTGTCACAAAAAAGCAAATTTTGTATGATTCCACTGTGTGAGGTACATAAAGTAGTCAAGCTCATAGAAACAAAATAGAACGGGGGTTGCCAGGAGCTGGGGAAGGGGAAACGGGGAATTGTTGTTTAATGGGTACAGTTTCAGTTTTGCAAGATGAAAAATTCTGAGGCTGGTTGCACAACAATGTGAATAACTTACAACTACTGATCTGTACACTTAAAAGTGGTTAAGACGGTAAACTTTATAGGTATTTTACCACGATTTAAAAAATGGCTAAGATGAAGGGACTCACTCAACATCAGGATGCTGGCCCAGGGCAATGTCAGGGTTTGAACCCAAGTCTAATTCCAAAACTTGTACCTTTGATTTGTACCCTGTGATTTTCAGAGTAGAGAGTGATTTAATAATGAGAGAGGAGACAGGCAGGACCTAATATAGAAAACAAGTGCATTTTTTAAGGCTCCTGCATTGAAAATGTCTTTAAAAAGTATATAGTGAGTCCATAAAATATTGAGACGTTTAAACTTCTATTAACAATGACCATCTGCTCTGACGACCCCTGTGCTTTAAGGAAGCCTCCTCGGGAAGCTGACTTAGTTATGACATTGCCCTGAGGTTCACTGACATTGTCGCTGAGGTTCGACGTGTACCTGGAACCGTCCTTTGGAGCTAGGTTTCAACCTTGCATCACCTGGCACTGGGAAGCCCCATCTCAGACCATAACCTCCCACTCCCGGCCTTCCTTATCCTCTGTCTCGTCCTCTCCTTGAGTCACG